>NC_063184.1:2070288-2370288 GCF_023159225.1 Perognathus longimembris pacificus | reverse complement strand
AGCATGCTCTCTTACCTGGAACTTATTAAGGGTCAGTATTAGATCTTGACAAACTTGTAGGAATCACCTGTGCTTCTCTGTGGGCCTGCTGGAAACTGTTACAAAAAAACCTACAAAGAAGCTGGAATGGCAATTAAACATTTTGGTAGCCATAATTCTCCTTTTCTCACTTTGCAATAATTATTTAGGACAATTTTACTTCCAAATTTCTTCCAAAAGGCTACAAAAACAAAACAATTAATACAAAAGGAGGAAAACACACAGGCCTAAGAAAAGTTACGAGTTGGAGATCTCCCAAGCTGGCCCACAACCTCCTACAAGGGTGCAGAAGGAATGGACCCGAGTTGGCCCACAACCTCCTGTAAGAAGGAGTGGACCCGAGTTGGCCCACAACCTCCTGCAAGGGTGCAGAAGGAGTGGACCCGAGTTATGAGTTGGAGATCTCCCAAGTTGGCCCACAACCTCCTGCCAGGGTACGGGAGGAGTGGACCCAAGTTGGCCCACAACCTCCTGCCAGATAAGCAGAAGGAGCAGACCCAAGTACAAGGTGGGCGGGTTGAGTCTCGTTTAGGAGGTCCTCCTGGTCAGTTCCGGCCAAAAACCAAACTGACTCGCGCCCTACAAGCAAAAGCAAAACAGACAAATTACAGGACAAGACAAATGAACAGTGCTGTTTTCTTACCTTCGGAGTCTGGGATCTCGGGGTCTCTGGGGCTATCCCGGACGAGCCCCCAAATGTTGTGCCAAGTTGCAAGACCACCCCCAAGAAGACCACCAAGATTCAGACACTCCGAAATGCAAAAGCAAGGCAAGGCTTTACTTAACGAGCTGCCAACTCGGGCCTCGTCCTACCCACCAACACAGCGGAGGTTAGGAGGAAGCCTCGAGCTGTGATTACACAGGGCTTATAAAGGCAAAGAACAAGGTTACAACAATCAGCTGTGCAAGCAAGATTAGAACACAGGTACAAATCTGATTGGCTCAGGGTTCGATTCTAAAATGGGGTTCACGTGGTGGGGCCTGACTTCAAAGTCTGGCACCTCACTATTTCTTTGTATAGTTGTGCAAAACTTTACTAATTACGCCAGATGCTTGTTTGGTGCACTGGGCTGAGGAATTGTGAATGAAACTCAAGACTCCAAATATAGACAAACTCTATGCAATGGAAATAGCACTGGCCAATTTTAATGATGTTTTTAAATATCTTCTTCCTGCTTGCTCTTTGTCCTTGAGCAAACCATTTCACTTCTCTGAGGTGTATTTAGGATGTATGAATTAGTGGTGACTTACGCCTAGTATCCTAGCTACTCAGGAGGGTGAGATCTAAGGCTAAGGGTTCAAAGCCAGCCAAGAAGGTCTATGAGACTATTATCTCTTAAGTAACCAGCAAAAAGACAAAATGGAACTGTGGATCTGGTGGTAGAACACCAGTATTGAGTGACAAAGCTCAGGGATAGTGCTCAGACCTGAGTTCAAGTCCCAGTAACAGTTTAAAAAAGAAGGAAGGAAGGAAGAACAGAAAAAGATTTTTGATTTTTGGCAGTACTGAGACTGAACTCAGATACTTATGATTAGTAGACAAGTGTTCTATCACTTGAGCCACTCTTGGACCTGCTCTCCTTTCCTTTGTGATGCAGACAGCCTCAGGCTTTTATCCTGGATCACACTGTGGCTTCCTGAGTAGCAGGGATTACAGAGGAAGACCTCCATACCATCCTTTTGGTTTGGTTGGTAGGTTGGTTGCTTATTAGTACTGAGTGAACTTGGGGTTTTGTGCTTGCTAAGCAGGCAATTTAACATGCCACGTACTCCAGCATGGTACTTTGGAGTTGGTTACTTTCAAGCTAGGGCTTACTTTGTGCCGGGGCTGGCCTAGATTAGAAAGTTCCTGCTTGTACCTCCTGTTGATGGCGGTGACAAGCACATGCCACCACTCCCATTTGCTGGATGAGATGGAGTCTCGGGCTGGGAATACGGCCTAGTGGCATGAGTGCTTGCTTCGTATACATGAAGCCCTGGGTTCGATTCCCCAGCACCACATATATAGAAAATGGCCAGAAGTGGCACTGTGGCTCAAGTGGCAGAGTGGTAGCCTTGAGCAAAAAGAAGCCAGGGACAGTGCTCAGGCCCTGAGTCCAAGGCCCAGGACTGGCCAAAAAAAAAGAGAGAAGGAGTCTCTCAAACTTCTGTGTCTGGTCTGGGCTCAAGCCATGACCCTCGCATCTCTGCCTTCCAAGTCGCTGGAGTTACAGGCCTGGCTTGAGATTGGACCTATCTTGTTACTTCCTGCCTCTGTCTTGGGAGAGATGTAGGCTGGGTTGGGGAGGGGCCCTGAAGATCCGCTCAAATCTACACAGCAGGAAATCTGGTGTGGCAAGTGAAGGCCTCATATATTTTACTTCTTCAGATGTCATCTCTGCAAATAAGAAGCTGGCCCAGTGCCAAATCACCCAGGCGCATCCTCCCTGACCTTTCACCCCAGACCCCTAGGCCTGCCTCACCTTTCAGTCCCCATGCCCCTGGCCTTCACAGTCCTCGCTGGTATTCTGTCTACTCTCCAGCAGGCCCTTAGTTCCCTCCCCAGTGCTGCCTTATAAAAACCTTTCTGGAACTTCATCTGCTGTTGCACTCTCCTGAGTATCGGAGCACTGACAGGGAGCTCAGCTTTGCCCGTTGTTTTGTGTTGATGTTTGGTGTTAGTCCTGAAGTTTGAACTTGGCCTGGGCACTGTCCCTAAGGTTTTTTTAAATCAAGGCTGGACTTCTATCACTTGAGTCATTCCTCCACTCTGGCTCTTTGTTGGTTTACTGGAGATCAGAGTCTTTGGATTTTCTTGCTTTGGCTGACTTCGAACTGAAATCCAACTATCTCAGCCTCCTGAGCAGCTGGGACTACAGGCGTGAGCCACCAGCACCAGCTAATCTCTATTCAGTTCTCTTCCACCATTTCCCTATACATGTCTTTAATTTATCTCAGTGGCTCTGACTCCCAGAAGTTCCTGGTCATGGGGGGGGGGGGGAGGACGGGACAGGACAGTTGTTCTTTTTTTCTTTTTCTTTTTCGTCCCAGCCCCAGGGCATGAACTCAGGGCCCGACTCTGCCCTGGAGCATTTTTATTCAAGGCTAGCACTCTACAACTCGAGCCACGGGGGCTCCACTTCTAGCTTTTTGGTAGTTAATTGGAGCTAAGAGTCTTATAGACTTTCTTGCCCAGGCTGGCTTTGAACCATGATCCACAGATCTGAGCCCTGAGTAGCTAGGATTACAGGCATGAGCCACTGGTGCCCAGCTTGGTGTACTTGTTCTTTGTTGATCGTAGGGTTTCACCCTGAAGTGATTTTAATGTATAGTCCAGCTTAGGCTGAGAACCACTGATACATGGAGAACTGGGCTTTCTCAAACATACACCTAGTTTTCATCCTTCACATTTACTCATCTAGTTTCTGTCTGGCTCCCTACTTGCAGTTCTTCTCTGGTATGGAGCACTAGTATTGTATTGTGGGCTTGTTTGTTTTGTAACAAATTCTGTTACTTAAGAAAACCTTAAGTTACCTATAAACTGAATTTTCATTCAGCCTCCAATCACCTCCTAATCAACTTTTCCTTCCAGCTGTTTACCACATGGACTTGTGGGGAAGGTAACTGTTTCATTTTTCATAGCCTGTATTTTTGGCAACTAGCTTATGAATTTAGGCAAGTAACCTCTCTGAACCTAGATTTTCTACCTCTAAATTTCTTTTCTGTCACTTGTGGGGTTTGAACTCAGGGCCTAGGCACTGTCCCTGAGCTCTTCTACTCAAGGCTAGAGCTCTACCACTTGAGCCACAGCGTTACTTCCGGTTTTCTGGTTAATTGGAGGTAAGAGTCTCACAGACTTTCCTGCCCTGGCTGGCTTTGAACTGCAGTCCTCAGAACTCAGCCTCCTGAGTGGCTAAGATTACAGGCGTGGGCCACCAGTGCCTGGCTTACCTCTAAATTTCTTTGTACTCAAAACTTACAATTCTAGCTAGACACTGGTGGGTCATACCTGTAATCATAGCTGCTCAGGCGGCTGAGATCTGAGGATTGTTATTTGAAGCCAGACTGGGAAGAAAAGTCGGTGAGACTCTTTATCTCCAAGTAGAAGAGCATCAGCCTTAAATGAAAAGCTCAGGGACAGAACCCAGGCCCTGACTGAGTTCAAGCCCCAATAGTGGTGTATGCACGCATGCATGCGTGCACGCGCATGCACACGCACACAGTTACGATTCTATGATTATTCATCAACGCTCTCAGATACTAGTGAGTGATGCTTTCAGCACATTTTATCAGAATATCTAGTTCAAAACAGTTGTAAGTTCTCTGGTGATTTTTGCAATTAGAATTATAGTCATATCTAGTATGATCTGGCAAATAACATCAATCTTTTAAAAATGCAAAATAGAACATCTAATTCATCTTTTGAATCATCATAATCCTACTATAGCCAGCAAAAACAAGTAGTAAGAACTATCATTACATGAAACTCTAGATATCAAGTTCTCATTATCTTTTTTTGGGGGGGGGGTGGCTGGGTGACTGCCCTTGTACTTGAGCTCAGGGCCTGGGCTCTGTTCCTGAGCTTCTTTTGCTCAAGGCTAGCACTCTATGACTTGAGCCACAACACCATTCCTGGCTTTTTTGGTAGTTTATTGGTGATAAGAGTCTCATGGACTTTCCTGGCCAATATGGCTTGGAATCACGATCCTCAAATCTCAGCCTCCTGAGTAACTGGGATTACAGACATGAGCCACTAACACCCAGCTCTTTTTTTTTTTCTTTTTTTCAAATAGATTAAATCCACTTTTCCTATTGCTGGGCCAAAGAAACTATATTTAGCATTTAAACTAAGTTGTCAACTTTAACATTTGAAATATCATGGCAATGAAGTCATTTGCTACTTGTTTCTGATGCCTGAGGGCAAACAATATTCTCAGAAAAGTGTAGGGCCAAATACCTAAGATCGGAAGCAAAGACAAATTCTGATGAAAAGAACAGACTGATGAAGGCGACTGGCAGCTGAGAACAATGAGCCGGGTTCTGAGTGCAGTAGAAAGTGTTACTCTGGATGAGAGTCCTGCTCGACCTAGCAATCCAGAGCCTTTGCCAGCCCTGCCCTTGCTTCTGTATCACATAATAAAAAGAGCAAGTTAGAGGAATCTGTGCCAAGCACTGCCACAGAAAAGCAGCCAGTCTCTGGTGGCTCACACTGGGATCCTAGCTAATTGGGAGGCTGAGATATGAGAGTTGTGGTTCAAAGCCAGTCCAGGCAGAAAAGTCTGGCACCCTTATCCCCAAATAGCCAACAAAAAGCCAGACATGAAGGTGTGGCTCAAGTGGTAGAGTGCCAGCCTTGAGTGAAATAAGCTCAGAGACAGCACCCAAACCCTTCAAGGCCCAGTACCAGTGCACACGCACGCACGCATGCACACACACACACGGTGACTGTAACAGGCTATATGTAAAGATTCACCTCAGACCTTCACAAAAGGAGCCTGTCACATATCATTTGCTTGCTTCATCTTCTAAATTACATATTTATTGGTAGTCCTGGGCTTGAACTTGAGACTTCGAGCTTCCTTGCAGGTGTTTGACCACTTGAACTAGTCAGTCTGCCGTATTTTATAAATTTTTCCTAGGAAACTGTTCAGTTGTAGCTTTCCTATTTTACTCATCACTAAATATCTTAAACAGAAACAGACCATAAGAAAACAGACGGGGCTAGGCCCGGTGGCTCTGACCCTCACTCCCAGCTACTCAGATCTGAAGATAGAGGTCTGAAGTCAGTCCAGGAAGGAAATGACAAAAAGCTGGAAGGGGAGGGAGCTGTGGCTCAAGTGGCAGAGCACTAGCCTTCAGCACAAAAAGGTCAGGGGCAGCACCCAGACCGAGAGTTCAAGTCCCAGGACTGGGGGCAGGGGGGAGGGCGGAGAATGAAAAATAGCCTTTTAATGAAAGTATTCCTTGAACAGGATTTGGTAAATGCAGTATCACTTTATGGATTCCAGGTCTCCCAAATCTCCTCACTTTAAAGTGATGATCAGTACTAGGTTTAAAAGCCAGGCTCTTCAAACGCTTTTGAGGAACCACCATAATGCTCTCCACTACCCCCACTTGAAACCAGCACCAAGAACGTTCTGAATCAATGAGTTTACTTTCTACCACTTGAGGAGCCCTTAGAAATCTGAACCTCTAAGTATATTTTAGATATGAGGCCCTGGTCTGTTGTGCAGCTAATAAAGAGCTTCTCTCAGTCTGTAGGCTCTCTATCCTGCTAGCTGTGCCCTTCATTGCAATCCCATTCATCCAGCCTTTCCTTGACTTGATTCTCCATCTTTACTTAGGTGGTTCCCCTATCCCTTCCTGTAATATCTGCCCCCTTTGGTTTATTCCCTGTTGACACTGCTTTTGATTTCTGTACCCATTGTCTCACATCTGCTTACCTGATATGACAAGGAAAGGGGAATCACAGAAATGGTGGGACAAAGGGTGAACCAATACAGCAGTAATATTCACCAGACACTATGCTGGAAATGAACTTTACAACTTGGGGGGGAGTGGGGGGAGTGGGAGAAAATGGGGAAGGGGGTGACACTGTTCAAAAAGAAATGTACTCATTGCCTTACTTATGTAACTGTAACCTCTCTGTACATCACCTTTACAATAAAAGATAACAAAAAAATAAGTCAACCTCTCACCACTTGCTCCCAGCCTAGTGTGGGCCTGACACCATTCCCAGTACAGGCAGCTCCTGGACACCAATGGCTCACACCTATAATCCTGGCCATTTAAGAGGCTGAAGAGCCGAGGACCACAGTTCAAAGCCAGCCAGGCAGGAAAGTCCCTGAAACTTATCTTCAAATAACCACCAAAATGACAGAAGTGGAAAGCTCAGGGAGTTCAAGCTCCAGTCACATGCACAGACACACATGTACACACTCACACACATACACACACATGCATAGTATATCTCTTGGGAGTTAGAAATTTCTTTCAATAAAAGCTACTGCTTCTTCATTTGATTATTATAGCTACAGACAGCTCTTCTACCAGCTTCTAATAATAACCAAGCATCTAAATAAGGAGAAGAAACCACTCAGTATTTTTGAGACCAGATCCCTGTGTTTATGTATTTCACTGGAGAATAAAACCTTAAGAAAATACCATAAGCCAGATATGCTGGCGGCTCACACTTATAATCCTAGCTACTCAGGAGACTCCAATCTGAGGATGGAAGTTCAAAGCCAGTCCAGGAAGAAAAGTTTGTGAGACTCATCTCCAATTAATCACCAAAAAGCCAAAGTTGATGCATGACTCAGGTGATAGACTGCCAGCTTTGAACAGAAAGAGCCAAGCCAAGAGCATGAGGCCCTGAACTCAAGCCCCTCTGCTGCGGAGGGAGAAGAGGGAGGGAGGGAGTTTTGTAATCGCAAGAGAGCAACAATAACAATTTATACCTGGCCATGAGATTAATACTGAAGTTCACATTTTAAGATGCTTTAGGTTGTGAAGTAAACTAGTATTCATTTTTAAAAGTTCTCTGGCTTTTGGAGTGGAGAGCCCATCTACTGTCACAGTACCAACTAACAAGTTTATTGGCTAGAAGAAAAAGCATTAAAACAAATTCCCAAGTATACCTCAGCTGTATAAAAGTTGGAGCCTACTTATAAAGAATAAATGTTCCTAAATTAACAGCCAAATCACTGACAGTAATGACCAAAACAAAAAGCTAGACGAAAGTCTTGATAACTGAGGTTCCAACTCTGTCAACATCTTGTTCCCCACATGTAAATAATTAAGGACAAGATGTCTTGGTCCTAGGATCCGTGCTGCTTCTCTGTGGCTCCCTGGAACAAGCTGGGTACAGGCCCAAAGACTACAACTATGGGGTGGCTTTAGCAGACTAATCACTAAGGAATCCAGATATTTACTTCTGTACAATGTCTTATTCCACTGTATGTGAAGAATTATAATTGAATCTGATCACAGTGAAGACTTATTAGACAAAAAGGAGGACAGGAATGGTTTTGAAACATCTCTGGCAATAGGAACAATTCCTCTGGTACACTAACTTTTAAAGTGCTTGATTTGTGTGAAAAATGTCAGACTTTCACCACGTCTGCACAACTGAATTCTTTAGGTCGTGTTGATGAAGACTAATTTCTGACTACTACAACAGGGTAAGATAAGCATGTTTTAAGAAAACTTGTAGCTTTGCCCATTGCAAGAAACTAGGATATAAACAAAACATCAAGTCATGAAAACAGTTCAAGAAGGGCGTGACTTAGTATTCTAATAAAAAATTCATTTTATAAAATAATTCACTTAGGCATTAGATGAAATAGAACCTGGATTATAAAATATCAACAGATGTACTTTCCAGGAATACAGAACCTCAAATGAGAAACTCTGTTTCCTGGAAAGTATATCAGACTCCATATCTTAAAGGAAAGTAGAAAAAATGGGGGGCAAAAGCAAATCAAAGAGGAACAAGTGTCTTAGTTCAGGCTAATAAATGAAGAACTCAGAAGGCAGTTTCATTAATTAATATATTTTTGCATTATAGTTAACATATGTCCTTTCTTCCTGTCACCTTACTTTCTGTTAAGTATTGATATTTTGTTATAGTCAGACATGAGTACATTTCAACAGTCTTTTGCAATAAATATCATAAAATAATAGATTCGCATAATAAATATTCTTTACAATAAAAAAGTTTAACAGACTCTTGTCTTAAAAATAGTCAGAATTCAACTTTGTGATTTATACAGAACATATACAAAAAAAAGCACCACAATCTGTGGTTAAGGCAAGGGGAACACAGGAAAGACTGAGATAACTCAGCTGTTAACCAAACTATGAGGCCAAAGGGCCGTTGCCAAGCTCCGATTGCTTTAGACAGCAACATGTTGTGACATCAACAAGAATCCATCGGCTCCAAATTTCAACCTCAGCTACCCAGGTGCCTTCCGTGACAACAGGAATTTGGCAAAGAGCTTGTGGGTGTGGAAGGAAAGGAGTCAAATCCTTCACAAAGGTGAAAGCCAGGAGAAGCAAATTATAGCCAATTTGTCTCCAATATGAAGACTTATACACTGGAAAGGGAATCTAAAATTACAGACAGGAAGTGGGTGGAGGGAGGCATTGGCCAAGACAACAGAGAGGAGATGGAAAGGAGGACAGGGCAGTAGGGAAAGAACAAACGTTATGTTATGACAAGATATCCGAATTGGAGGAAGGTTCCATACCTAGCTCAGGGAAGCAGTTATTAAATGGTTGCTTCTTTCTAAACTAATTTCCCTGCTCCCCAACATTCAACCGAAGGCATCTTTCCATCCCTGCAGTCTGGCTGTGTACACACAGGGTGATGTGTGCAGAACCCAGAAACGACCCGAAACCCCACCGCTCTCCACCCCCTCTCCAGAGAGTGGTGAAAGCGCTTGACTTCAGGAGGACCAGCTGTCATTTCATGTCAACTCTTCCTGAACCAGTCAGATCCACGAGTCAAACCTTGGAAATGGCAGGGAGCCGCAAGCAAGAGACAAGCCACTCTAAGGATGATGGGGGACGGGGGGAGTCAATATCTCACAGGACCAACAGCCACCATTCGGAAGCTGGAAGTTCTTGACGTCCCACCCACCTCCAAAATTCATGATGGCTTCCCGTGACCCCCAGAAGGGCAGCTCTCCAGCTTGCAGTAGACTGCGTTGGAGTTCTTACACCTGCATCCCGGGCGATGGAGCCAATCATAGCAGCCTCTCAGCAGCCGCAGGCACCCCACGGCCGGGGGGTAGCAGAGCAGGCAGGGCAGAAGCAGAGACATGGCCCCGATGCACAGGAAGCGCGCGCGGCAGTGTGCCTGCGAGCAGGAGCAGGGGTGGTCGGCGTACGCGTCGCCCTCGTCGTCGCTCGAGCAGTGGTAGAAGATGCCCTTGACCAGGCACATGCAGGTGCCGTACTCCACCATGCTCTCGGCCGAGCACAGGCACTGGCGGCCGCAGGCCAGGCAGGACGGGAGGGCCCTGGGGGCCGTGCAGTCTCCGCACTTGCACTTCCCGCACCGCTCGCAGATGAACTCATGCCGCCGCGTCAGGTCTTCCTTCAAGGAGCCCTTCAGGTCGTCGGCCAGCAGCTGCTTGGGCTGCGTCCGGATGGCCCTGTCCGCCCTGTGTCCAGGGGCCGGCCTGGCAGGCGGAGACCTCCCCAGGAGCCCCTGCTCCGAGGAGGCGCTGCTGCTGCTCCCGGAGCTCGCCGCGCTGCCAGTGCTGGTGGATCTGCTCAAGGCCAGGGCCCTGGTGTGGCTCAGGGGTCCGCCTGGCCCCGGGGGGCCTGGGGGTCTCTGCGCAGAGCCGCTGCCATTCACATTGGCTGGTACAACCTCATGAGTCCTCTCCTGCTTCTCCTGTCTCAGCAGCGGGCGGGGAGTGGGCCTCCTGGCCACCGAGGGGCCCTCCGTGTATTCGTTACTGCCTCGGACGGCCTTGATCTGGTCCAAGGACAGGATGGCAGCAGGCGGGCTCTCCCTGTCCTGGTCCAGTCGGGGACGGGCCTCCACGGCAGGCTGCGAGATCACCACGAACGACCTGCCATGCAGATTTAAAGGATCCATGGGTGGGGATCTGGAACTCGGGCAATCAGTGGAAACCTGGCGTGCATCTGAGATCCTTGAAAGAGATATAAGAGACACCAGGTGTGAAAAAATCCACAGAAGATCAAGGACAGGGAGGATTGTTTTGCAGAGGGGAGGAAAGAAGAAGGGGGGGTCATCTTGTTAAATCACAAACTGCCTGCTGAAACCACCTGCTGGTGAGCCCTCCCTGAGCAGATCCCAGCCATGCTGGGCTCTGGGCCACAGTCCAAGTGCAAGAGGCATGGTGGCCTCCATCACAGAAGAGTGTACGCAGAAGACCCTGTGTCGGAAAAACCAAGAAGCCACTCTGGCTGGCAGACTGCACAACCAGGAGGAGGTGATGTCTTCCTGTTTGTGAAGCTAACAAGTAATTTAAATGAAATAAGCCCTCGTGAGGGAACTCTTATCCACACAGAGTTCAGTATCAATTTCTTCCTAGTTTTCATCTTAAAAAAACTGTACCACTTTTGAAAGGTCAGGTCATAATGACCTGGGTGGCTTTGTCTCCTGTTGTTTGCAAGCTGTGACAAACCAGCTTTAGGAGATGAGAAAGTTAAGGCATTTTTTCCAAGAAATAGTTAATGCATTCCAAGCCACAATGGGACCACAAAGGTCATTTTCCCTTGAGAATCACAATTCATGATTCTAAAACTAGCTTGTTCCTCATCTATAAGATTAAAAAAAAAAAAAAAACCATGGAGGAATACAATAGCTGTTGGTGTTTTACTGGCAACTAAAACACACGCTATGGAATCTACTGAACTCCTTTATGTCTATCACAAGAAGATTCATACCTCAAAGTCATATTTACTTTAGAAGCTTCAGGACCCACTCACATCACAAGATTAACTTCTGTGCACAAAAGACAAGTCAAGAAATCACAGCCATTTTAACTATCCTTCCCTCTAAAAACAAAAAAAAAAGCTATTTATATGAAAGACCCAAAGCATTGCCAAATCAGTGCGCTTCTTGCCACACTAACATTTCAGTACAGCAAATCATTTCTAGTCTATGGTCTTCGGATTTCCATTCCTAGTCAATGGTTAACCCCCTACGACCACTCAATTTGGGATTGGAAAGAAAACCAGTCCATTCTCCACTGTTATTCTATGCCAAACACACACACACACACACACACACACACACACCCAGAGCTTCCTCTTGAGGCGTGCAGTAGGCGATCCGTCCTGCCCAGGGCCGTGCCCGGCTCCTGCCTTTCACATTAGCCCCTTGGATCTCCCTCCACGGCCACTTGTCCCACAGGAACAGAAGGGACATGGGCGGGGGGGGGGGGGGGGTTGAGACTTGAACCCGGGAACCGGGAGCAGACCCTCGGCTTTGCTCCAGGCTGGAGCCGCAGGCCGCTTAGGCTTTAGTTTTTGGGTGTGTGTGTGTGTGTGTGTGTGTGTGTGTGTGTGATTAATTGGAGATGGGCTTCTCAAGGGCTTTCCCTCCTGCCTGGCTTGGATCTGATGTCGCCCTCGGCTTCCTGAGATGTTTGGATGGCAGCAGGAGCCACGGGGCAACGAACGAGCGCGCAACCGGTGCACTGGGTGCTGTGCTTTTAGGAACAGACGGACAAATGGAAGAAAGGGGGAGGGGAGAGGAAGAGAGGGGGGAGGGGGAATAGGGAAGGAGGGGGATGGGGAGGGAGAGAGGCGGGAGGGAACTCGCTCCCGCGCAGAGTTGCGGAGCAGAGTGCGGTTCCGCTCCCAACCCCGACCCCGGGCTTTGGAAGCAGAGCCTGAGTCCGCGGGAAGCGGAGCCCGATGGGGAGGACTCGCCGTTCCCAGCCCCGCGCGCCCCCCGCGCGCGCGCCCCGCAGCGCTTACCTTTCCCGCCGACCCCATCACCCCACGCCCGGGGCCGCGGTAGGGGCCCCGCGAGGTCCTGGCGGCGGCGCCCGGTGCGGGGCGCGCGGGGCACCGGGAGGGAGGAAGTGGCTGGCGGGGAGGAAGCGGACAGGGGAGTTATGAATGAAGCGAGGTCGCGGGGCGGGGGGAGGGCGCGGTGCCCGGGGGGCCGGGGGTCGCCGGGCGCGCCCCGGGGTCCGCCTCCCCCCGCGTGCCCGCGACGGCCCGGGCGCGCGCACAGACCACCCCCCCCCCCAGTGCCCGCGTCCGCGGCGGGGACCCCCAGCGCCTCCCCGGCCCGCGCGGGGGCGACACGGCCCGTTCCCCTGGGGAGCCCGGCCCAACGCCCCGCACCTCCAGGAGGCGCCGCCCCCACCCCCGCCGCGGGCCCCGCACCTGCCGCGCCGCCCGCCCGCCCCGCGCACACTCACCTAGGCCCGGGCGGTGGCGGGGCGCCAGGGCGAGCGCGCCCGCGTCAGCGGGGAGGCATCGCCCGCGCGGCGGCCGGTGGGCCCGGCCCCTCCGACCCAGCCCCGGCCGCGCGCCCCCTCCGGGCCGCCCCGCGCGGTCGCGATGGCCGGGGAGCTGCGCTGCGCGGTCCCGGGAGCGCGGGGCGTGGTGCGGGGCACCCGACGGGCGCGCTACCCCCGAGGCCCGGGCGCGGCTCCGCTCCGGGCGGTGGGCGACCCGCGCGTCGGGGGCGCTGAGGCTTCGCCGGCCGGGGCCGAGGCTGGACCCCGCGTCGGGGGTCGGGGCGCGGGGCGGGGGCGACTAGGGCTCGGGCGCCGTCCCGGGGTCCATCTCCGAGGGGCGGGGGCGCTCCGGATCCCGCAGGTCCCGTAGGACTCCGGGCACCACGGCGACCCGCTCGTCCTCCGCCGCCTGCGGGGCCTCCGCCGAGCGCCAGCTGCGGGAGAGCGAGCGGGGTGGAAGCCGTGTAAGTGTCCCGCCCGTCCCCGACCCCCCCCCCCCCGCCCGCCGGGCCCGCCCGCAGCCGTGCGCTCGCGGCCGTGATTGCCCGGCTGCCGTGGACCGGGGCCCGCACGCCCGCCGCACGCCCGCATGTGGGGGGCAGGGGGGTTCTTTTTAACCCTAGCGGCATTGGCAGCTCGGCAGCCCAGGGTTCGAGCCACGTCCCCGCAGCGCCCTGCGCGCTGAGACCCGCGCAGCCCCCCAGCCCCGGCCGGGCCCGGAGGATCCGGCTCGAAGCCATGGTGAGCCCGCGCCCCGCAGCTCCTGGCGGGACCATCCCGGCTGGCGAATGTGGACGCAACCCCCGAGTGAGGGACCGCGCCGCCCGCCCGCCGAGGGGAGGGGAGGGGAGGGGGGGAGGCGTCCTCACCTGAGGCCGGGGCTGTGAGCGGCCTTCCGGGCACCGCCGCCACCCGGGCCGCCCGCGATCCGGGCCCGGAGCGACCCCGCCGCTCGTCCCAGCTGCAGGCTCGGTGCGGTGCGGTGCGTGCGCCTCGCCCGCCCGTCCGCCCGCCGCGCGCCCGGCGCAATTTCAGCCCCGGGTCTCCGCCCCCGGTCTGGCCCCGCCCCCCGTGATATCACACGCCAATCACGGCGGGCGGCCCCAAAACCCGGAGCGGGATTCCAACCCTGCCCGCGCCGGCCGCCGGCTGGGGACCCCGGCTCTGCCCCCCGGGACTCCGTGGGCGCCGCGCGCCACCGACCGACTGGGCGCATTGGGATTGAACCGGCCGCCCCGGGGTACCCGCTGGGCACCGAGACGCGGGGCCCCGCCCGCAGGCCTCCTCCACACATACACGCACGCACACAGACACACGCACACACAGGAGGAAACTTGCTTTCTCCCTTCTTTACACCCCCCGGGACTCGTGCATACATCCAGAGAGGAACCAAGTAATAGCTCATGCTTCAGTAAGGCTAAGTGTGAAAATGGAAGGTGCTAGAAGCTAACAAGACGCCTCTGCCCCCCATACGCTGGGGGTGGGGGGGGAAGCAGCCCTTCCGAGCGCCAAGAAGGGAGGGAGGGAGGGAGGCCAGCCCCCCAAAACCCCAGACCCTTGCATCACTGGGGAACTGGAACCCCAACATCTTCAGTCCAATAGTTTTAAAGTCTTTGCATGGGCGGGCCGTTCGTGTCTTTGTCCCCACATTAGATTCTGAAACTTCTTAACACTGATTTAAAAAACAAAAACCAAACCAAAGTCGCCCTTGGAACTGCTTCTGGGCTGGGTACAGGACGCCTCCAAAGAGACAGTACAAGCCAGGCAAGCATGGTCCATGCTGCCGGGGAAGCTGGGATCTGAGGACCACAGCTCAGAGAACCTTCTGGGCAGGGAAGACTAAGCACCAGAAAAGCTGGAAGTGGAGCTGTGGCTCAAGGGGTAGAGTGCTAGCCTTGAGCACAAAAGCTCAGGCCCCAGGACACACACACACACACACACACAGTGAAAATAACAAGATCTCATACACCTGTAATATGAATTTACAGTGCAATAGCCTCTTTTCAAACATAAAGCTGATATTATTGTATATTTTTTTATTCTCTTTAATGATCTCCCATCAGATTTGAGAATATGGTTTTCTCACTAGAAGTCTCAATTGGAAATAGCAGGTCATACCAATGCATCTTACTTGGTTCTCAGAGATTGCCTTGTCAGCTAACCAGGTATTTGGGGGACTAAGTGGTCAGCTCACCAAGAGAACAGGGCCCTGGAGGGGGCCGGGAAGGGCAAAACCGGTAAACCCTACAAAAACGGATTTGCAGAGATTTCTATTTCAACTAGAGATGTAATCAAATACTTTCCTGAAGACTAATGAAGTATTTGTAAATGATGAAAAGAGCCGTTCAATTTTTATCTAAAACCCTACCTTCATGGATCATGTACTATTTCAAAATTAAATATATTGTGCAAAATCAATTATCAGTACAAAAATCAATGCACTTTTCTCTATGAAATCACAAACAAAAAGAATAACTTTCATCTTAGAGCTAAAAGACAGCCCATGGAAACTGTTTCTCCTTCTTCCACTTGGTCTTTAAGTAGCTGTGCCAGCGGCCCCTGGTTGCGCCTGTTGGGTTTTGAGTCTGCACCTTGACCCCTGCCTCCCTTCCACCGCCCCTGGAGTCCCCTGCCCCCCTGTGCACTGTGTACAGTGAACATCATCACTGCACCCCACCCGTGTCTCTGCTTGCTTGCCCACAACTGTAAGAGACACTGCAGAGATTCCAAATGCTCAGCTTCAAACCCACATCTTCCTTTTTTTTTTTTTCTTTTTAAGTAAGTTCAGTTATAGTGGACCTTGGCTAGAAATAGATAACTAGAGTATGAAATTTTTTCCTGAAAAGGAAGAATAATGTAACTATCAATGGGAAAATCCCAAAATAATTTTCAGTTTATTATGCTGAGATAGAGTGAAATGGAAAAAAGTCTCTGTGTGTGTGTGTGTGTGTGTGTGTGTGTGTGTGTGTGTGTGTTGGTGTGCCTGTCTTGGGGCTTGAACTCAAGGCCTGAGTGCTGTCCTTGAGCTTTTTTTACTCTTCCACTAGAGCCACAGCTCTACTTCCAACTTTTTGGTGGTACTTTGGAGATGAGAGTGTCAAGTCTCAAGGACTTTTCTGCATGGGCGGCTTTGAACTGCGATCCTCAGATCTCAGCCTCCTGCGTTGCTAGGATGACAGGCCTGAGCCACTGACACCCAGACTTTTCCTGTATTTTTAATAGGAAAACGAGATTAGCCATCTCTTCTGATGATTTGATTTTCAAAAAAAAAAAAAAGTAAAATAATAAATTAAAAAACTAAAAATCTAGTAACCCCTCACAACTATTCAAGATTGCTTTTAAAATGAAGACATAAAGTACTATAAGACTTGACTCATGGACTGGGAATGTGGCTTGGCGCTAGAGTGCTTGCCTAGCATGCACAAAGCCCTGGGTTCAATGCCTCAGCACCACATAAACAGAAAAAGCCAGAAGTGGCGTGGTAGAGCTCTGACCTTAGCAAAAGAAGCTCAGGGACAGGTACCCAGGCCCTGAGTTCAAGCCCCAGGACTGGCAAAAAAAAAAAAAAAAAAAAAAAGATGATTCATTTACTTTGTCAAATTCAAAACTGCATTTTGTGAATGTGCTTCCTGTGTTTAAGAAGTAATACTTTATTAATTAGTAATAAATGAATGTGTTCCAAGTTCATAAATTCATGTTTCGAGCTGTTAAAGTAACATCTGATTTAGGCAAGTCACAGCAGAGGATCACAGGAGCCCAATTACTATACCCTTATGAACACATAAGATAATACTAAGTGAAATGAACTCCATGTTATGGAAACGATTGCTGTAACAACTTCCAACGTGCCATATGTAATTGTTGCCTCTATTATTGATGATCTTCTTGTATCACCTCCCTGTGGTTGTACCTACACTTTCTCTGTATCTTATCTGAGTATTAGAACTAGGAAATTGGAAGGGAATACCAAAATCGAGAGACACAGGGTAAAAAAAGACAAACAACTACAAAAGCAGTACTTGCAAAACTGTTGTAAATGAACTGAACAACTCATGGGGGGGGATGGAAAGAGGGAGGGGGAGGGGGGAATGAGGGACGAGGTAACAAACAGTACAAGAAATGTATCCAATGCCTAATGTATGACACTGTAACCTCTCTGTAATTCAGTTTGATAATAAAATATATATATATAAAAAGTAACACCTGATTCAGTATTTTTGTGAAGTTAGAATAATTACATTAATCCTGATATAATTACTTTATTATCATTCACTTACAACCTTTTACTAGGAAGCAAACAGACAAAGTAATTTCAAAGTTGGTGAGTTGGCATGCAGGGATCAGTGAAGAATCCGTAACCGAAACTGAATTTTCTTCCCTTTCCTGCTAGAAGGAGTTACTATATTTCACTTATTCCCACAAAAAACTGGCAAGCTTCAGCCCTGTGATTTTTGTTTCCCTTTGTAAACTCTGTAGTTGACAGAAATAGAGCAACTTATTCCGTGAATTTTCCATAAACGCTCCTTCATTTTCTGAAACCTAATTCTCATCTTCTGACCTATTTGTAATACTAATATCTTGTGTTGGTTTCAGATTCTGGAAGTGGGCAAACCCATGAGGAAATGACACAAACTTAGTGGATTTGGTGTTCACTCTGTAATTCCACAATTCATCGTTTGTGCACTTTGTCACAAGTGATTTTACTTGGCTGAGAGTTGTGAGGTCAAGAAGCAAGTGCATCCAGAAGGTTCTGAATTGCAGCCCTCCATTCCACGGTGCTGCACAAGTGAGTCAGTGATGAGAGAAATGCCATATACTTAACTAACTCAACCCTCGTGACAAGTTCATGTCAGGAAATATCTTTGCCTCAACATAAAACAGTGCTCATTTCTTATCTCGTCAATTGCCTGATACATCCACCACCACCCCCTTCTCAGTGATGTTCCAAGTTTCCTTCCCAGGTTGGACTGGTTCTTCATTTGCACAAGAAAGCAAGATCGGCCATCCCTCCTGCTGGGAGTGGAAGTCTTGAACAGCAGTCTCTCTTTGGCTCTTCTCAGTCGCTGCTTTCCTAATCGCTGTGCCATCTTCAGAGATAAACGCTTACAAACAAATGTGTTTGAGTCCAATTTCTGACTATCCCTCCCACAGCCAGGAGAGGAAGAAAATAAAACCATGTTTTCATTGCCACAAAAAACAAAACTGGAAACATCCCCCTGGGGCTTTCCTCCCTGAATCTTCACTTCCTATTGAAATCAGCGATGCCAAAGCCTGCAGATTCGTGGCAGCTACGGGCATGCCCTCTGTAAGAATGCCCAACACTGAGGAAACATACCAAAACAGGTTGTGTTTTTTAAAAGGTATTTTTAATTTACAATTTTACCTTAGTTGGTCATTGTCTTGGAGATTTGAAATAATTGCATGTGTAAAAATGGAATTTCAAAGGATAGTGCACATATATTGAGGAGTTGGGTTTTAAGTGTTAGTCTTTTAACCATGGTTTATAACTTCAGCTACTGTGTCATACACACCATATCCAAGGTAATATAGAAGAAGAGGGCATTGAGAAGCACACCAGGGCTAGGGCCTAATGATATGAGGTCCCCTTTTGCCCTGTTCTAGTCAGATGAATCTCAATCGCTTTGGGCCTATGCTCTCATCAATAAGCTAAAGTGGTTTTCCAAAGCCTAATGCTACTGAAGGATGTGTGTGTGTGTGTGTGTGTGTGTGTGTGTGTGTGTGTTGCATGCTTTAGAGATCTATATAGTGTTGGGTGCTGGTGGCCTGTAATCCTGACCACCCAGGAGGCTGAGATCTGAGGATGATGGTTCAAAGCCAGCCTGGACAGGAAAGTCCATTTAACCTCCATTTAAGCACCCAAAAACGCCAGAAGTGGAGCTGTGGCTCAAGTGACAGCGTGATAGCTAGCCCTGAGAGAAAGAGCTCAGGGACAGCACACAGTCCAAGCCTGTAGCTTGGACACACACACACACACACACACACACACACACACACACACACCTATACAGGGCTACTTCTGCTACAGGACACTGTGTGATTAAGAAATATTTACAATCTTCTCTTTCCTGTAGCTTCATCCGAAGTAACTAACTTGTTTGCCCTATCCTTGTTTTGTTAAGACTAAAAACTTTAAAGTCATATTACTATGTGCACATGGGTGTGTTCACGTGTTAACTGAGATTTGGGAAGCCCAATCTATTAAGACACACATGGAGTTCTGATTACTTTCCCACTAAGCTGGAGGTTTTGTTTGTTTGGTTTGGTTATTTTTTGTGCTAGTCCTGGGGCTTGAACACTGGACCTGAGTGCTGTCTGGACACTAAGCTTTTATGCTCAAGGCTAGCACTCTACCACTTAAGCCACAGCTCCACTTCCAGCTTTTGGGGGGTAATTAGGAGAAAATAGTCTCATGGAATTTCCTGCCCAGGCTGTCTTTGAACTGCAATCCTCAGATCTCAGTCTGGTGCGTACCTTGTAGAGTGGTAATTCTGAGCCTCCATAAATAATACATCAGGTATTTATTAATAGCAATTTCTAACAATTACCAAAATATTCAACCCTCTATTAATTTTTAAAACTACTAACAGAGAGATGTATTTCATACATCTTTTTTTGGTTCAACTAGCCAAAACAACAACAACAACAACAAAAAACAGAAAACAAAACCAACAAAAAACTGGCAACAACAAAAAACACTGCCAAGCGCCACCTATCGCTGAAGACAAGTCATTTCAAGTCCCAAGCAAAACGTAAAAAAAAGAATGGAGCACTCACTTTGAGCAAGGTTTTGCATTATTTTCTTTGTATTTTTACAATACTTCCATATGATTTGAGGTGTTAGTTTTCAAATGAATTAGAAAGTTTATAATATATACGATTGACTGTTTTGAAAAGTCTGAAGATTCAGTATCGATAGAAAGCTACAGCATTGATGTAGAAGATGATAAAACAATCAAACTGACTTTTGAGCATGTGCGCACGCTTGGTACTGGGAATTGAACCTGGTGCCTGGGTGCTGTTGAGGACTTTGTCACTCAAGCCTAGCATTCTACCATTTATTTGGCCCACAGCCCCATTTGTAGCTTTTTGATGGTTAACTGGAGTCTCACAGACTTTCCTGACCAGGATGGATTTGAACCTCAATTCTCAGATCTCAGCCTCCTGCTGAGGCCTGAGCCATGGTTGCCCAGCTGTGATACTCACTTTTAATGAAGACATAAGAACTAACACATCCTAACTAACATATTTTCTCCACACAATGCAGTTCCTCAGAAAAGGTATGTACTTTTTCCAACCATGCCATAATTGTACAGATCTTTTTTCACAACCCCTGTATTACTAACATCGCCTGAGCTGACAACACATTCTTTGAAACACCTGTGTCTCTCTGCCATATCACATAGATTATAAGCACTTTTATCACTGGACACTGGCTCTTCTTGAGGAGGAATCAATCAGAGCCAGCTACATGGAGGAAGACAAGCACTCTGGCTAAGTAAAATCAGGGAACATGGTAGCATAAAAACAAAATGTCTAGCATTTTTTCAGTTTGTTTGCTAATAAACCAAATGAAA
Organism: Perognathus longimembris pacificus; assembly: GCF_023159225.1. Taxonomy (NCBI): domain Eukaryota; kingdom Metazoa; phylum Chordata; class Mammalia; order Rodentia; family Heteromyidae; genus Perognathus; species Perognathus longimembris. The sequence continues at coordinate 2,349,719 of NC_063184.1, read as the reverse complement.
GAAGTTCTGAGCCAAGAGACTATGAGGCAGCTCTGTGGAGGTGATTGGTGGAAGGAGAGAATGGACCTCCTCCTGCTGGGTGGGTGGAGCCTTTCCTCTCTAAGACGGGGCAAGCTGAATAGGTCCAATAGAGATGATGGCATTCCCTTTCTGAAGACACACTGGAAACCAAGATGATGGCTTTGTCCGAAGGGAAGCCCAGGGTGAACCTGGAATAGACCCACACAGGGGACAGACACCCCTTCCCAAAGGGGACCCACGAGCCTACACTGGGCTATCAATTTCCAGGCCCCACTTCTCTTATGCTGAGAAATCTGTATCCTCTTCCTCTCTTTCTCCTCCTTGGCCAGGAAGCAGGTGGATAAGATCTCATGGAGTACCCAGGTCCAGTGGCTCAGGCTATAATCCTAGCTACTCAGGAGGCTGAGATCTGAGGATTGTGGTTCAAAGCCAGCCTAATCAGGAAAGTCCATGAGACTCTGATTAGCCACCAAAATTGCTGGGCTTGAGGCTGTGGCTCAAGCCATAAACCGCATTCCTTGAGCAAAAAAGCTCAGGGGCAGCGCCCAGGCCCTGAGCTGAAGCTCTAGATTTGCAAAACAATAAAATAAAGATTTCACGTAGTAAAAGGTGGCTCCTCTGTCAGGAGCTCAGGGTGGGGGCTTATACTAAGCCAGGAATAGCCAAGAGGTTGTTCGTCCATTTCTCCTGGCATCTTACTTTTACTTTCAAGTAATTTTTGACTCTGCTTCCACTTTTAACTCACAATTATTCATCTGGTTGAATGAAAGAATTCAAGATTTCTAGACAGTCCTGTGAGTAGTGGCACCGTGCTGAATGGCATGTGTCTTTGAACACGTGATTTAAGCTAGGGCACATCAGTCTTGTTGAAGAACTTCGGGGGTGGGGGGAGGGGAGGGCTTTGACTTTGCATTTCTGGAGAGCCCTGGCACCGAGGAGGGCAGAGGCGAGTTCCCAGGCCACCAGGCCAGTGTTCCCAGCGTGTGTGTGTGTGTGTGTGTGTGTGTGTGTGTGTGTGTGTACTGGGGCTTGAGCCTTTGTGCTCAAAGCTAGCCCTCTGCCACTTGAGCCACAACTCCCTCACTGTGTGTGTGTGTGTGTGTGTGTGTGTGTGTGTGTGTGTGTGTGATTAATTGGAGATAGTGTTTCATTCCTGCCGGGACTGGCTTTGAACCATGATCCTCGGATCTCAGCCTCCTTATGGCTAGGATTATAGGTGTGAGCTACTGGCCCCCAGCGTAGGGAATTGCTTTTGTCTTCCTATTGCTGGGATGGAACCTGGAGCCTTTCAGAAGCCAAGTGTAAACTGTACCACTGAGCTTTGTGCCAGCCTTTTGGCTAACAAGTATTTCCCTACATACCCACATTGTGCCCAACAGTAAAATATCGTGAACAAGGCAGAAATCCCAGCATCGCTCCTGCCTGGAGCTCCCCCACCTGAAGAGAAGGCAATAAGCAGATGAATGTAACAATAACAAGCAATGCTCAGTATATTCCAGTGGGGAAGGACGGTCAGGAATGAAGCTTGGTTAGAAGGAGAGACTGAAAGAAAGATGGCAGCCCTTTCAGCCAGCATGATAAAAAAGCATCTCTCTATAGAAGAGATATTTAGATAGAGCCATAGCAAGGAAGAAGGGGAGCCATACAAACAATGTCTAGGGAAAGAACTGAGCAGAAGAAACAGCAAGTACAAAGGCCCTGAGGAATATCATGGGGCAGGGGGCTGGGGATATGGCCTAGTGGCAAGAGAGCTTGCCTCGTATACATGAGGCCCTGGGTTCGATTCCACAGCACCACATATACAGAAAATGGCCAGAAGTGGCGCTGTGGCTCAAGTGGCAGAGTGATAGCCTTGAGCAAAAGGAAGCCAGGGACAGTGCTCAGGCCCTGAGTCCAAGGACCAGGACTGGCCAAAAAAAAGGAATATCATGGGGAAAATGGTAAAGAAACCAGAAAGGAAGGCTAAAGTGACTAAAGACTAAGTGACAGAGAGCTTTGCTGTCCGTAATGAGACTCTGCATTTTGTTCTAAAGTCGTAGAAAGTTTGGTAGTTTGGCGAATATCTGCTCAAAATTTAGGAAGATTTGCTGTAAAAATTCTGCCAGGTTAAGTGTTTAAAGTCTGCTTTAAAAAGAATTGATGAGGAAGAGGAAACAATTATGTGAGCATAGTATAAGTTCTGTATTGTCAAGGGTTTGGAGGCATGGCTTGGGTGGTAAAACGCCAGCCAATGAACAGAAGTGTCAGATACCAAGTTCAAAACCTCAGGGAAAAAAGATAGATATATAGAGATATAGCTATATCATACATATGTTGTTCAATATCAGGAGTTACTATCAGAAAAGGAAGAACCTGAGCCTTATTCTAGAATAAGGGGGAACCAGAGCTGATTTCCTCATGGCACAGGAAACATCCCCAGTGGAAAAAGCCAGGAATCCCTTCATGATCGTGGGTGGTTTACAGTTGAGCATGGCAGAAGCAAGTTTTCTTCGGTGAAATCTTCCTTCCTTTACTTTGGGAAAGTAAGCATGGTGTCAGTGGCCCAGGAGGCTGAGATCTGAGGATCACAGCTCAAAGACACCCTAAACAGAATAGCCTACAAGACCCTCATCTTCAATTAACCACCAAAGCCAGACGTGGAGCTGTGGTTCAAGTGGTAGAAAGCCAGCCTCGAGTGAAAACAATGAGGGACAGTGCCCTGGCCCTGAGTTTAATCCCCAGTAACACACACACACACACACACACACACACACACACACACACACACACACACACACACAGAGTAAGCTAAGGACAAATTACATATGAACTTTAATGGTACAATAAAGAAATAGAGATTTGGGTTCAAGACTGAGAAGATGACTTTTAGTGCTGAGTTAGCACCTGAGGAGTCTTTCCAGAATATTCCTCTGTACCCGCGGCTGCATCAGGAGAGGCTGTGGTCACAGAGGTCTGGTGGAGATTGGGGTGGGATGGGCAGGAGAACTTGGAGCAGACTTATGCCCATGAACTGTGCCTCCGTGGGCCAAATCATGTGGTAACAAACCACTGAGCTCTTCCCTGGGCTCTGACAAAGCTTAAAGAAAGGCTAAAAACACAGCTACTTTACTGGGCATTGGTGGTTCAGGCCTATAATTCCCAGCTACTCAAGAAGCTGAGATCGAGGACACTGGTTCAAAGCCAGCCCAGGCAGGAAAGTCTGTGAGATTCTTATTTTCTATTAACTAGCAAAAAGCAGAAGTGGAGTTGTGGCTCAAGTGGAAGAGCATCAGCATTCAGTGAAAAAAAAAAACAAGTTAGAGCTCAAGGCCGAGTTCAAGCCCCAGTCCCAGTACAGAAATAAATAATAAAAATAAAATAAAATAAAAATTTGTATCTGAGGTTGAAGATCTCTCTCTTTGGTAGAAAAAACCAACACACTGGGGCTGGGGATATGGCCTAGTGGCAAGAGTGCTTGCCTCGTATACATGAGGCCCTAGGTTCAATTCCCCAGCACCACATATACAGAAAGCGGCCAGAAGTGGTGCTGTGGCTCAAGTGGCAGAGTGCTAGCTTTGAGCAAAAAAAAAAGAAGCCGGGGACAGTGCTCAGGCCCTGAGTCCAAGCCCCAGGACTGGCCAAAAAAAAAAAAAAAAAAGAAGAAGAAGAAAAAACAACACATTGACTAAAGTGGAAGAATTCAGATTGCTTGTGTTGTCCAACAAGCTGGAAGTGTTTTTCTACCCAAATATAGTTTTTCTGTTACTTTGGGGGAGGGGTTGGGTTCATGTTGCATGGACCAGACCACGGGAAGAATGTGGAATCCACTTGCACCTCATCTTATTACTATCCAGCTCAATCGTAAAGGCACACATGGTGCACTCCCGTGGCTCGTGCCACTAATCCCAGCTACTCAGCAGGTTGAGGTCTGGAGATCATGGTTCAAAGCCAGCCTAGGCAAGAAAGTCCATAAGGCTCTTTTCTCCAATGAACCACCAGAAAACCAGAAGTGGCGCTGTGGCTAAAGTAGTAGAGCGCTAGCCTTGAGCTGAAGGAGCTTAGGGACAGCGCCCAGGCCCAAAGTTCAAGCCCTACCACTGATGAAAAAAAAAAAAAAAAGGAAAGGTAGATATTAGACAAATCATAATCGAAATTCCAGGATTGGGGTGTTTCACAAATAAAAAGAAGTAGCATAGCATTTGACATCCGTTTTTCCCCTGCAGATTAGCAGCAAATCGTGCAAGTAAACGTTTCACAAGCAATCTCCAATGCTACATCGCTAATCCCGTTGATTCTTGTAGCATTCAAGAAACCCAAGAGGCATGGAACAGCACGGTTCTTTGTGCTTCTTTAATGAGTGGTTGGCGAGCACCGTGGGGTGGAGAAACTGCTCTGGACAACACAGAATCCAGTCCACCTGCTCACAGAGCCGCCACTGGGACAGGATGTGATTCAGCATCTGTTTTCCATCTTGGGTCAAATTTTCTTTTAATCCAGGATGTAATTAAATCCTGGCATGTACAGAGATACCCAGTTTCCCCTATATAATTCTCTCGATGTTTAATTATAAAGTACTTGTAATCATTTGCCAGTGTTATTCTGACATGAGGTTAAGGGGTGTTGGAAGGACATGTACGGGGCAGGGGCCCTAGAGGGCCATGCTGTAAATACCCAGCAGGAGTTCACCTTGTACCCTTCTCTTTCATCTGCCTGCAAGGTCTGCTCCTGTTCTAGATGCTTCTTCAGGTAGTGAGACAGAACATTGTTGCCACATCTATGCATATTATACTTGTGGTCACTCTACCTGGGTCTGAGTTACAAAGGAGCTCCCTAAATTCCTCGTGAAAAAGTGTAAGATTTTTTTCTTTAAGCTATTAATTATATGGAAACAAATATTTTCTTTAAAGATTGGCCAAGGGTGATGGGTCACACCTGCAAACCTTGCTATTCAGAATGGTGAGATATGAGGATCGCAGTTCAAAGCCAGCTTGGGCAAGAAAGTTCATGAGAACCAGAAGACAGTTGGAAATGGAAGTAAGACTCTGTTGGTAGTATGCCAGCCTTGAGGAAAAGACAAAAAAGCCATGTAAGAGGGCCAGGGTGTGAGCCCAAACTCCAGTACTAATACAAATAGAATACATAAAGTTTGACTCAAAAATGTATTGTCTAAAAATAAATTAGATTAAAACCCTCCCATCATGACACCTGTTTGGTATAATTTCCTCTTGTGAATTATTGTCAATTATTTTGGGTTATTTCAAAGTGAAGAGAAATCTGAGACAGTTCTTCCTGGTTTTGTTCTCTCGACATCAAAGTTACATCAGGCAGAAAGTCTCCCCTTTTACTGTGCATTTCATAGCAATAGCTTTTTATTTTATACCAAGGTATAGAATCAAGTAATATAGCCTTGATTCCAAAATAAACTCTAATAAGCTAATATATACCTGCTTGTGTTTGAAGTAATAGAATAAATGGCACTAATCACAAAAATCCTTTTGATAAAAATAGTACCATCTGAAAGTCTCATTATACATTATGTTCATTATTCTTTTTAAGTGTTGTATTGTTATTATAAAGGCAATGTACACAGAGGTTACAGTTACATAAGCCAAGTAATGAGAACATTTCTCTTTTAACAATGTCACCCCTTCCCTCTCTCTCCCTCCCAGTTTTTCCCTCCCGTCGCCGCCCATAAGTTGCATAGTTCACTTTCCACATGGTGTCCAGTGAGTCCCACCGCTGCCTTTGTTCATCCTCTGTCTCGCCATTTCTGTGCCCGCTTCCCCTCCCAAAGACAGATAAACAAGACAGAAAGAAAAGAAAACAAAAACACCAACCAAGAAAAACTCTCTCGTTTCCAATCTCCTGGAGTTCATTTGGATAAAGATTATTTTATATGATCAGATGCACATAGGTGTTATGTCTTTGTGATCCTCTCCTAAGAATATCCTCGTTTGTTCTCACCGTGTGAGAGCCTAGAGCATTCCTATTACTTGCCGGGGGATCTAAAAAATTAAGTTAGCACTGTGTGCATGAGGACGTGTCCCTACCTCCTCGTCTCTGCCGACACTAAGTATTAAATCCATGTTCTTTTTAATACCTCGTAGTGATAACTACTGGCTATAATCACTTCATGAAAAGACAGAGGAGTTGACATGTGGTGATCTAGAAACGAGGGGACAAAAATATTTGGATTCCGGGCCAGGTGCCTTGGCTCACACCTGCAGTCCTGGCTCCTCAGGAGGCTGAGTCTGAGAACTGTGGTTCTGAGCCAGCTTGGGCAGCAAAGTCTGAGTGTGTAAGCTCCAGTGAATCACCAAAAAGTTGGAATGGTAGAGCACCACAGAAAAGGCTGACAGTGCCTAGGCCCCGGGTTCGAGCCCCAGGACTGACAATGACAAAAACCATCATAATAATTTGTATCAAAGGTGTGTGATAAAAAATTTGGCTGTCCTACTGTTGGTGGCGCCCCTGGCATTGCGGAGGGGACAGGCTGTGTTTGGGGTGGGCCTCTGGCCCTGGCAGTCCGCCCATGTCCCTGTCTTCAGGCCAGAGGGAGGGTGGGTCCATCTAGAAAGATCTGTGGAAGGTTGGGGCTGTGAACCCTGTGCCCTGGGTTCTCAGGCCCCCCTTCCCCCCCCCAATCCTGAGCAGCCAGGATGACAGGCGAAGGCAAGGATGGAGCCAGTTTGTGGGGAGCAGAGGCGGGAGCAGGGCTGCTTTGAGGAGGCCCGCAGCATTTCTGTGTTGACTAAGAGGGTTCTGAGCAGAGTGAGGGCAGGGGTGGTGATTTAAGGTTACATTTTTTTTAAATGGAGAACACATCTGGGCAGCTGTTTGAAGCCAGCCTGGCAGGAAGGCCCCAGGTTGCCCTGGCCAGTGACCCACCCCAAGGCTGGGAGTGCGGTCGGGGCTCAAGCCATAGCTAGCCAGCCTGGAGCAAAGGAAAGCTTAGGAACAACAGCACCGAGTTCAAGACCCAGTCCCGTACAAAAACAAATAATGGAATAAAATAAAATGTAAAATGTAAGTGAGGCCTGTTAGGAAGAAAAGCTTACATTTTGTGCATTTTTTATGGTGAAATCTGTGAGAAAGGAGGCCCACCCAGCAGGCCCTGGCCGGGCAGGCAACTGGGGAGCCCACAGGAGAGAGGAGGAACAACAACAGGAAAAGTTACCAAGTTACCACAGAACTTCAGGGGGAGGGGGAGGGGAGGAGGGGGGGAAGGGGGAGGGGGGCTCCTTACACAGATTCAACCAGAGATGACCGGAGGCCCCTCCACTCTAGGAATTGTGCCAGGCCCTGAAAATGTGAAGGGCAATAAAATCCCAACCCTGCCTTTATGCACACACTCGCCCAGAGGAGAGAGCACAGCCCCTGGAGCAAATGGAAGCCAGGGGGGAGCACAGGGTAAAGGCATCCACCATCAGAAGCTCCAGGCAGAGGGCAGGAGGAAGTAAAGAGGAGGGGAGGAGGGAAGAGGGGGGAGGAGGAGGAGGGGAGGGAGTAGAAGGGGAGAGGGAGGAGGGAGGAAAGGAGGATGGAAGCTCCAGGCAGAGGGCAGGAGGAAGTAAAGAGGAAGGGAGGAGGATGGGAAAGGAAGGAGGGAGGGGGAAGGAGGGAGAAGGGAGGAGGGAGGAGAAGCAGCAGGCTTTCGCGGTTAAGCAAACAAAACATGTTCCAAGTCACACAGGACTGAGAAGCCTAATGGATTGGTAGGACCCTGGGTGGAATGTTGCTTATGAAGGAAGTGTGAGGCTCAGTGCCAAGAGTGCAAAGGCTCTGCAGGGCCACCTGCACCTCGTGCCTGGTGTCCTAGCGACTCAGGAAGCTCTCGGTTCAAAGCCAGCCTAGACAGCAAAGTCTGCGGACTTTATCTCCAATTAACCACTAGAAAACTGGCAGTGGAGCTGTGGCTCAAAGCAGTAGAGGGGCTAGCCTTGAGCAGAAGAGCTCAGGTCCCTAGTCCAAGCCCTACAGCTGACACATGCATATATATATATATATATATATATATATATATATATATATATATATATATATATATATATATATATATATGCAAGGCCCAGCGCCGGCTCTAGATGAATCCACGAGTGAATGAAGCGGAAGTCCAACCTTCTCTCTCGGCGTCTGGTCACAGTGGCGAAGTCAAAACCACGGTCTCAGCGGACACGGAGTGCGGGGCCGATCCCGGAACCCTGGGTGCGGGCCTCGGTCCCCGGGCGGAGCCTCCCGAGAGGAAGGAGGAGCCGAGGGCCCGCCGGGCAGGCCAGGTCCAGGCGAGGCGCGGCCCGGAGGCCCGGGTGCCGTGCGCAAGGCTCCCGGCGCCTCCCGGAGGGCCACGCGGCACCGCCGCCATAGGGGAGGGGCTCCAGGCAGCCCGCGCGGGGCCCAGAGCCAATCAGAGGTCGCAGGCAGCCTGCGTGAGGCGGCCGGAGGGCGGGGCAGTTGGAGGGCGCCGCCCGTGACTCGAGGCAGCCCGCGGCACCTCGCACCTCGGAGGTCCTGCGGGGGAGCCCCGTGGTGAATGTCGGGTGAGGAGCCGCCGCTGGTGCTGCCGGCGCCTCGTGGACTCGGCCGAGTTGGCACACCCCCCGGGCGACCTCGTTTCGTGGCGTGCGTGCGCGTGCGCACTCGAGACTCCACAGGTACTTGCTCGAGGGTGCGACCGTGGCGAAGCCATGGCTCCCACCGCCCTCACCTTGTTCTTTAAAACGTTAACCTGAAGGTGATTGTGCAGAGGAACTCCAGCGACGCGCGCCACGTGGCGGAGTCCTTCCCGCCCGCCCTCCCACCCCCACCGTCCGCACCCCTGCTGCTTCCTGAGCCCCGTCCAGCAAGCCGCCCCGCACTTCCCCGTCCCCACCGTCCAGCAAGCCGCCCCGCACTTCCCCGTCCCCACCGTCCAGCAAGCCGCCCCGCACTTCCACGTCCAGCAAGCCGCCCCGCACTTCCCCGTCCAGCAAGCCGCCCCGCACTTCCCCGTCCCCACCGTCCAGCAAGCCGCCCCGCACTTCCCCGTCCCCACCGTCCAGCAAGCCGCCCCGCACTTCCCCGTCCCCACCGGCCAGCAAGCCGCCCCGCACTTCCACGTCCATTATGGCGGAGGTGAGAAAGCAGGTTGTAAAGTTCTGATAGCAAGAAAGCAGTCGGGAAAGTGTCCGGTAATTACCACAATGATAAAGCTGTAAATGCAGCAGAGAGCCAATCACTGGCACAGAAATCTTTGTCGGCACAGGTGGTGTTCAGGGAGGGAGCTCCGGGCAGCCCGTGGTCCACAGTGTGCATTGCTCAAGAGGATGGCCCATCGTCCACGATTGAGAAAGACAACCGCAGTGACGCTCATTTCCATCTGCAGAGGGGCTGCACCCTATGGTCCAAGTATATTGATTTCCCCTTGTCCAGTTTCACTCAGAAGAAGCACCTGAAAAGCTTCCAGGTTCTTCCAGATCATTGTGAGAAGAGCTAGCCAGCAAGCCAGAGTCGGGGACTTTGGTTTCAGGTGAGACAAGGAGACTGGCAATGATCAACCTGGGATAGAGTGGGGAGGTCAAGTTCAGCACAATGAATGCTTTCCTCCAGAGGTCAAGTACTGACCTGGAAGTGGTGAATGGATATGTTTTCCTTGGACAGTGAGGTTGTGGCCATTTTCCATATACATGTTATTCTTCAGTCAATAGTCACCAACCTAAAAATGGAAAAAACAACACCCATAGACATAATTAGATTCTGAAACAAAATTATTTTACGACATAGAGTCCAGTGGTCTGGAAGCCTGTCTGGGCCCCTTCCCCCATTCTGCCTAAGGGTGAATGTGGTAGATTTGAGGATAAGTTCTTCCTTTTAGCACCCCCATAACAAGTCAACCTTGCAATTAACCTCAGCTCTAACTGTCTCTGGGCATTTCCCCTCCTGTTCATGAAATAGCAATTCTTGTAGAGGTCGTGTCCAAACAAGCACTTCCCGGAGGTGCTTTAGCAGTGATTATATAACTTGTTAAGTCCCTGTTCTTTTTCCAGGCATAGCTGAACCTTTGCCAGAATAATTAATTACCAGCTTTTTCTCACTGACCCAAAGAAAACGTGGTAAATAATAACAGATTGAAAGTATATTTGTCAAACAAACAAACAAACAACAAAACCAACAAATGTAGCTCTGCAAGGCTAGCAGGGCCCCTGCCTGACAAACATGTGATGATAAATGTTGGCCTCTCTCTGGGCCAAGGGCAATGGAGAGCAGAAATTAAGGTGGAAGCAAGTAAGTCACCAGGAAAAGAACTATTCCCTTTGGCCTGCCAACTCGTGTGTGTGTGTGTGTGTGTGTGTGTGTGTGTGTGTGTGTGTGTGTGTGCAGTACTGGAGCACTCAATGACTGTACTTTTGTCACTCAAGGCTGGCACTCAACCACTTGAGCCTCTACTTCCAGCTTTTTGCTGGTGAATTACGGATAAGTGTCTCACAGGCACCAGGCTGATCTTAGGCATGAGCACTAGCACTCACCCCTTTGCATCTTGTTTCCACTCGATTGTATAGGGGACGTCCATGTTTGTAGCAGGCAGTTGTCTAGGTTCTCTGGGTGGTTCTCAATGAACATGAAGTCCATGTGGCAGGTGGCAGGACAGTACTGAGCCCCGGAAGAACAGGGGAAGGAGGAGAGCCAGGCAGGTACAGGACCCTGGCCTCGGTGCATGGGAAGGGAAGAGCCTTCGAAGGATTCCCATGCGACCAGCTTGACCTGACGTTTTGAGCAGATGGAGAATCAGCTGGAAGCATGAGCCGCCAGCACTGGGCTCCTCATACCCTGAAGAAATAGTCAGCGAAGCCAGTCAGGCGGCTGAGATCTGAAGATGGGAGTTCGGTCAGCCAGGCGGTGAGCTGATGAGACTCCTTTCTCCAGTTACCCACCAAAAAGTTGGAAGTGGAGCTGTGGCTCAAGTGGTAGAGCACTGGTCTTGACCAAAAGAAGTTCAGGGACAGTGTCTACGGCCTGAGCTCAAGCCCCATGACCAACCAAACACAAAGCCAGCCAAGTTGAGAAGGTGAAGCCCTAATACACATGCAAAAAAGGGAAAACAAAGCCTTTGTCATTGGGTAGCCGCAGGAAGGTTCAGTGAGTCCATCTGATTTGAAAGATGCATCAGGGACCCTGTCTGTGTGAGTCACGGTTTACCCAGTGGTTTAAAACAAATAAACAGCGCAATCCTTCCCCTCTGCTCCTGAATGGGCGGCTGGCCACCCGCTCCACAGGATTTGGTGTGGTCTCCAGCTGCAGCCAACTCTGACAGACCCTGGACCTAGTGATGTGAGCTACCTGTAATGTGAGCCCGTGGTCAGCTCACAGGATGAACTGGTACTTGGGGCTTCTCAAGCTCTGAGAGCAGAGCCCCATTTCCTGCTTTCTGTCTTTGGGCAAGACACAACTTATTTCTAGTGTGTGAGTGTGTGCGTGTGTGCCCGCCCTGGGTCTTGAGCTCAGGGCCTGTGTACTGTCTCAGCTTTCTTCCCCAAGGTGGTGCTTTGTCACTTGAGCCACAGCTCTACTTGCAGCTTTTTGGTGGTTCATTGGAGCTAAGAGTCTATGGGTTCTCCTGCCCAGGCTTGTTTTGAACCTTGATCCTCAGATCTTGGCCTCCTGAGTGGCTAGAATTATAGGCGTGAGCTACAGGTACCCAGTGTCATTTCTAGTCCCTCAATGAATGTTAGGCCTTCTACAACCAGCCCGATGCACCCCCCTTTTCGGGGGGAGGGAAGTAAGATGTGGGGAGAGCAGGAGCTGGTGGCCATGTCCGCTCATGCGCTTGGTCCGCATCCCAATGTTAAAGATACAGAGCCCAAGCTCGCCTGTGCACTATCCTCCACGCCTGGCTCTGCACAAACTCTGAGGTGGAGATTCTGGGGTCTCAGAAAGTGGCTCATGTAGCCTCTGCCCACTTCCCTGGGGACCACTGGCTACTGTTTGTGTCCTGAGCTACCTGCCTGAAAACGACGCAGAGGGCAATTTTCCAAGCTGGGAAACCCAGAGAGAGCTGGAGATGGGATGGGCAAGAAGGCAACAAATATCCGAATGGAAACAAAGCCATGCGAGCATCAGAGAATCAACATCAAAACCAAGCGCTAGCAATGTGTGTGTGGTGGTGGTGGGAGGGGGGGCTGGCTTCTTCCACAGCTGAGGAACTTGAAATGTAGAATTTGCTGGGCTGTGAGAGTAATTCCATTCATGCACAAGGGAAAGTGTTTCTTCACATTAAAGGATTTATTTGTTGGCTAATCTGCTTCAAACTCCTCAGGCCTTGTTACAAAAAAAAAAAAAAAAGCAGGGGGCAATGAAGAAGGAAGGTTTAAAAGAGGGCTAGGAAGCGAGGGTGGCCATTATTTCCTTCGTGGCTGGGCTGCTTGTTTTGTTGACTGAACATACAATGAGAACTTGTCAAATGCTGGAGGGCCCACTCAGCATTATCATATAGCTAAATTGAGTTTGTTTTTGTTTTTTTTCTTTTGTCCATCCTTGAACTCTGCACCTGCTCACTGTACCTGAGCTTATTTGCTCAAGGTTAGCGCTTTCTTAAGCCATAGGTCCACTTCCAGTTTTCTGGTGGTTAATTGGAGATAGGAGTCTGGCTGGCTTTGAACCATGATCTTCAGATCTCAGCGCTTGAGTAGCTAGGATGACAGGCGTGAGTCTGTACCAGGCTTATTATCTTTTGTTTTATTACAGAGTCATCATGATCTTTCTCAACAGATGAGCAAGAACTTTCCTTCTGTCAAAATTAGGATTTGAAGTATTTGTGTGAGGGAGAGACAACTGACGGATTTATTCAGCTTGTAGTATGCTAGGCTAGAATCATGGGGTGCAATCCACCACCACTAGTTTATTTTAGGATGGTGCAAACTCCCTTCCTCACAAAGGCAAACAAACCTTTGCTTTACTGTTGCTTTTTTTTTTCCCCTCCTGGATAATCGCAGGGAACAATAGCCAACACAATTTCTTCATCTCTTTTTTCAAAGACTATAACCTTCTTTTGGCAAAGCACTCATTTTGCTTTGTTCCCCAGCACCTTGACAATGCCCAGAAAACATAATCCTTTGCATACGGTGGAATCTCAGCTTTCCATTACTCGGTAGCCTAAGCATTGGTATGAAAAGACAGTTAAGCTTTGATATTTTTTTTTTTCAATGAGACATTTCCTTCCTTACCCTTCCTCACAGAAAGTTCTGCTTTATTTTTAGTAATATCCCGCCTCCTGGTATTGTATTTGTATGCTTAATCCCTTCACAATACAGCTCTCTGGTGGCTTCCTTCCCCCCCCCCCGCCCCCCCCCCCCAAGGAACTTAAAGGGCTTTTACAAACCTCAATTCATTCCCCAGCACCCCTGTGAGATGGGTTAAGATTGCCAGAGGATGCTCACGAGAGGATCCCCATTTTGTGATTTGGGCCAATTTCCTTCATTTCCTCCCCAGTATGCTTTCTGATGGAATTGATCTTTAGTACACTGGGGCTGGTTTGTTACATCTACAGGAAAGGAGTGAACCAGAAATCAAAGAAGCAGAAAGATAGGATGTGAGTTGTATAAAACGAACAAGAAGAAAGAATGTGAACTGGAACAGGCAGGGGGCTGGACAGCCCAGTGGGCAGGGTGGACACCAAGCCCCCTCCTCATTCTGTACTTCTACGAGGCGTCCCCTGTTGGGGAGAGAAGAGGCCCAGGGACCTTTTCATCTACAGAGAAAATAAACCCAACCCTGGGGTTGGGTCCCTCCGCCCTGCGCAGGGACACATGGGAACTTCCATGACTGCACAAGACAGGCTCCTGGGCTCATAGGCTCCAAGATGAAGAAGTTACTCCATCCCCAAAGGGTGCAGAGTGCCCCTCTAAGACCCTGGGTTAGTTTACAAGCCAGCTTTGTGATAAAATGTCACTCTCCCAAATATATATATAAACACACACACACACACACACACACACACACACACACACACACACATAGACACTGAGGGGAAAACTATATAATGTATTTTTAAATATAATTTTATAATTGCATATACTTAAGTATAGAAATATATACTTTTTCAGGGACATTGGGAAAATATATTATTTACATATATATTTTTTTCAAGGATACTGGAGAAAAATCTATCAAAAATCCCAACATTTTACAAAAGTTTGGGCTTTGTAGAAGGGTGCCAAGAGATCAATCTGCTTGAGTAATTTTCCTTGTTGCTAGGTCTTTCTGGACGCTTTGTTGATTACCTGGGAGAGCTGTCCAAGGTGAGCCCGGGAGGTGTGGGGCTCGTTCTTCCCGATCAACTCAGAAGCCTTCGAGATGAAGCAGTGGCCATCTTCCTTTGACTCTCAGCCGGTGTCTGCTTTCACCTGGCTCTCCAGCGATCCTGCAGAATCTCTGACAGGTGCGGGCAGCTCATGCCCATCATTCTGGCCACGGAGGAGGCTGAGATCTGGGGACCGTGGTTCAACGCCTGCCCAGGCATAAGTTCATGAGTCTTATCTCCAGTTAATTAGCAAGGAGCCAGAAGTAGAGCTGTGGCTCAAGTGGTAGAGCGCTGGCCTTGAGTGAAAATGCCAAGTGATAATGTGAGGCCCTGAGTTCAAGCCCCAGTGCTAGCACAAAATTAAAAAAACAACATCTTTCTGAGAATTTAAATGCAAGTGGGAAAGTTCTGGTGGCTACAAAAACTTCTTATGGAAATATGCAAAGATTCAGGGGTGGGGCCTGGCCGAGCTGGTAGAGCACTGGCCAGTGAGCAAAAGTGGCAAGTACCCAGTCCGAGTCCTGGGTCTCAGACCTAAAAGAAAAAATTAGAAAAGGAAATATGCAAAGAGCAAAAAGAATTATATTTTTTTAAGTTGACATAGAAGACAAAAGATTTTCCTTCTCTTACAATGGAAGTTGGAGTTCAGGATGCCCATGATCTGAATTTGATGTAAAATATAAGAATTTGGTCAACAGATTAAATTTAGGGATCACACTCTTGCTTGGCTTTCGTGTTTCCAGCTGGTGCTCTACCATTGAGCAATGCCTCCAGTCCAGTGTTTTGCTGATTAATTGGAAGTGGAATTCCAAAGACTTTTGCTGCTTCAGTGATTGTCCTTGATATGACTAGCCCCCTGGGTAGGTAAAGGGTTAGCAACATGAGCCGCAGGCTCCTGGCTTTGCACTTCCTATTTCCTGACTGAGCAGTCAGTTCTGCTGAAACCAGAGTTTCAGACCACAGGTCCAGACTCTAGTGCCCCACATGCCAGGCCATGTACAAGCACTCCTTGCCAAATAAAGGGACCGGGGGAGAGCCTGGAGATTTATTACCTGGCACAGACTGCACCGGAGGACAGCACCTTGGCCTGCCTTTAGTCATCTTCAGGGTACAGATATAAGTCTGAGTGTTTTTTTTTTTTTTTGGCCAGTCCTGGGCCTTGGACTCAGGGCCTGAGCACTGTCCCTGGCTTCTTCCCGCTCAAGGCTAGCACTCTGCCACTTGAGCCACAGCGCCGCTTCTGGCCGTTTTTTTCTGTATATGTGGTGCTGGGGAATCGAACCTAGGGCCTCGTGTATCCGAGGCAGGCACTCTTGCCACTAGGCTATATCCCCAGCCCAGTCTGAGTGTTTTGTGTGTGTATGTGTGTGTGTGTCTGGGTGCACGTGCATGCTGGTGTTGGGGCTCGAACTCAGGGCCTTGCACTCTCTGTCCTTGAGCTTTTTTTTGCTGAAGGCTGGCACTCTACCACTTAAACCACAGTTCTACTCTGGGCTTTTTGGTGGCTCATTGTAGATAAGTCTCATTGTCTGCCTGGGTTGTCTTTGAACTGTGAGCCTCAGATCTCAGCCTCCTCCTGAGCTGCTGGGATTACAAGCGTGAGCCACAGGCACTCGGCTGGTAGTTTCCTCAAAGCACCAAAGGCAGTGACCTTAACTACATTTGTACACCTCCAGTGGCCAGACTTTGCCAGCATTGCTTCTTGGAAACAGACTACACGTTGAGCTTCCTGGATCTTTCTTAGGTTGCTCTAAAATGTGTTGCATCTGACAAATAACTTCTGAACATTTAAGGGGTTGTGTTGGTTCTGGAATTTCAACGTGATGAAAGCTGCTTTCCTGTCCCGTTCTTGTCCTTCTGGGGGTCGTGTTCTGGGTGGGATGTGGCACATATCATTCTGGGAATGGCCATCACTGATTCTTAAAAGCAGAGCACACACACTCCCTCATGGTTTTCTAAGGCGTTTAAAGTCCTGTGGCGCACTCCCTTTGGCTTCATTTAAAAATTGTTATTATGAAGGTGACGTCCAGAGGGGTTAGTTATACAGGTCAGGTAAAGAGTACACTTCTTTTTGGACAATGTCAGCCCTTCTCTTGCTCTCCCAGTCCTCACCGCCACCCCCATCCACAAATTGTACAGTTCATTTTCAACATAATGTCTCCCTTTGGCTAAAATTTGCTTCAGTGAATTGTGTTCTGGAAGCTACTGGAGTATACTTAATAAAGACACAGGCACAAAGCCGACCCCCACATACCATTAATATAAAGAAAGCCCAAGGAGGAATTGTAATATTCGGAAACTTGTGTTGATTCAACCCATATGTAATTTCAAAGCAGCCTCTTGTGCGCTCTCGTAGTTAAAGGACTCAAAGAAACACGTCAAAGTAAGCCAAGGCTCGAATAAACTCATCATTAGGAATTTAAGTAACAGAGACCAGAAAAATAAATTTAAATCTCATCTGTACAACCATTCCTCTTTAGGTTTCTACTGAGATACATTTAGCAGATATTCAAGTTTGGTTTTTTTATTCTTTTAAAAATTAATTGCAAAAAAAAAAATTGTGGCTAGGCACTGGTGGCTCATGTTTGTCATCCTAGCTACTCAAGAGGCTGAGATCTGACGATGTCAGTTCAAAGCCAGACCAGGCAGAAAAGTTCATGAGACTCTTAGCTCCAACTAACCACCAAAAAACTGGAAATAAAGCGGTGGCTCAAAGTGCTAGAGTGCTAGCCTTGAGCACAAAAGCTCAGGGGCAGCCCCCAGGCTCTGAGTTCAAGCCCCAAGTCTGACTGACAATAAACAAATAAAAATGCAAAACCAGTACATTACTTTGTGTGTGTGTGTGTGTGTGTGTGTGTGTGTGTGTGTGTGTGTGTGTGTGTGTGTATTGGTTCTGGGGCTTGAACTTAGGGACCAGGCTCTATCTCTGAGCTTTTGTGCTCAAAGGTAGCTTTTGTCTTTTTGGTGGTTAGCTGGAGATAAGAGTCTGCCTGGTTGGTTTTGAACTATGATCCTCAGGCCTCAGCCTCCTGAGTAGCTAGGATTATGGGTGTGAGCCACCAACTGTACATTAGTTTTTAAAATCTGTTTTCTATATTGGAAATAACAGAGAAGTAACTCATTCTCAAACTCAGAACAATTTCTGGGCTATTAAAGATTAGAAGCCATTCTTCCAAATTTCTCTATTAACAGTACAACCACCAAAACAAAACAAAGCCCTATTTAAACAGTCTCTTGGAACACTGAAAAGATCCATCAATATCCATGTCCCTAAAACACAGAATTTCCAGGGGCAAACTTTGACCAAACACATGTCAAAAAATTGTCTTCCCAAGACATGAAGCTAGTTATTTTCTTTCCTTACTAAAACTTTGTCCATGACGTATGGCAAGCCGGCTCAACAACCCCAGTAACAGAATCACATACTATTTTAAACCCATAGATATGAGACTGGGATCAGAAGTGAAGCCTTCATGGCAAGGGAGCTTGATGGACTGTCACTGGTGACCCAGACCTGTCTTGTTTGTTCTGGGCACTGGCATCGGTAGGGTTCTTAATGGTGACACATTCCAAATAAAGGAATGATGTAGTAGCTGGAGACATGAAAGTTGATTTTGAACCAGTCAATACCGGAAAACTGCAACAACTGGAATCCATTCCTTTGCCTCTATGGTCTCCAAGAATGAATGCATGGAACAGAGAGATGTAAAATGATGAAGGTTTATTAAAGAAAAAGAGCTTCTGCTAGACAGGGGTTCCGAGTGAGGGCACCCTTTGGGGTACATTGGGCAGGGTTCATAAGGCATCTCTAGGAAAGAGCTTCGTGACTCAAGATCACTGACAGCCTGCGGCCATGGCAGCCCCCAGACCCAGTGAGAGTCCAGGTTCTGCATGCGTCCTTAGCTCCTCTGATGTGGTGCTTGGTCTGGTGTCACCTCTAGGATCCAATCAGTTCATCGCTCACCTGAAAGTCTTCCAGGGGCGATGGGCCATGAAGTGGTGTCCCGGGCTCTGCACGCGGGACTGTGCGGGGCCAGGGTGATGGGGTCAATGTCCAGGGGTCCGCACGCGGGACTGCACAGGGCCAGGGTGATGGGGTGTCCAGGGGTCTGCACGCGGGACTGCGCGGGGCCAGGGTGATGGGGTGTCCAGGGGTCTGCACGCGGGACTGTGCGGGGCCAGGGTGATGGGGTGTCCAGGGGTCTGCACGCAGGACTGCATGGGGCCAGGGTGACGGGATGCCCAGGGGTCTGGATGCGGGACTGCCCAGTATGTGGTGATGGGGTGTCCAGGGCTCTGCATGCGGGACTGCGCAGGGCCAGGGTGAAAGATGCCACACCCAGATGGGGTGTGTGGGGGGGGGGGAGGCTTTGCCCTGACTGCCCTGTTAGGCTCCCCCTCTGATGTTAAGGCTGAAGACGTAGCATTCAGTGATGTCAAATCTTCACTTCCCAGTGATGATTTCTTTTGCAGTCCTGGCTTTAATGTGTCCCCTGCTCAGAGGCAGCCGTCACTGACACACCAGCTTCCCTCAGCAGGTCTCTCAGTCATTCCTGGGTTCCCACTTCGGATTCCTTGTCTGCCTTCTCGTGTTTATTCCAGTGAACTGAATGCGCCCCGTTTCCCAGACACTGTGTAGAGCTGACAGAGCGTTTCTACACTGATGTTGATGCAAGGCTTCTGCTTTTGAGATGCTCATGGGGTACAGAGCCACACACAAGAGTACAGATGGTACTGTGCGCAGCACCTGTGTTCCCTGCTTTCAAGATGCTCATGGGGTACAGAGCCACACACAGCACAGACGGTACTGTGCGCAGCACCTGTGTTCCCTGCTTTCAAGATGCTCATGGGGTACAGAGCCATACACAGAGCAGATGGTACTGTACGCAGCACCTGTGTCCCCCCCTCCCCCGGCTGCAGAGGGGAACACAAGCCCCACAGCTTTCCTCCCGAGGAAGCCCCCCCCCATTCCCATCCCATTTACTCCACTCCCCACAATGTGGGTTACATTCTGTGCTTTCAACTTTGGGGAAGGTAGGCAGGTTTCCCCGTCTAGGTAGGAGATGGAAGCCTGGATGGACTGCAGCAGGGCAGCCGAGGCCACTCGGGATCGGTGGCCTGCGCACTCTGCCCTCCATGGCTGCGGCCTGGTGTCTGACCCCTTAGTCAGGTTTTGAGGCTGAGGAACCGATCACGACACTCAGCAGTGCAAGGCCACTACTGGATCAATTGGATCAGGAGCCTGCCCTCAGGGAGCGAGGCCAAAGTTGTGTGTGTGTGTGTGTGTATCCACTTAGTAGACCCTCACCCACCCCTTGCACAAGGAGTCCATTTCCATTTCTTTTGCTGTCTGCTCTAAATACTTTCCTGCCTTCTAGTTAATCAGTGGAGAAAACAATCCCCAACCCTGGATGGCATCAATAACTTACTCTTCTAAAAAGTTCCTTCCATGCCTCCTTACTTTCGGCCAGTCCTCATATGTGTTTCTGATTGCCTCACTATTCTGTTGTATGACTATTCTTGCACGTCTTGTAAGTCCATTTTCTTCTACTAGCACTGTTTTTCTTTCTAGGCTCTTCCACAGCACCAGGCCGGTTTGCAGAGTGCACCAGTCTGTTCCTGCCGCACGTCGGTGGGGCGGCAGCCCTCGTGGGTAGGGTAGCATTAGCCGCGGGCTCCTCTACTGAGCCAGGAGGTTTCCCTGACTACGGCTTATGTGAAGGTCCTGTCTTGTGTGGGTCCAGGTGTTCACTTTCATTTCTAGGTCTTAGAGTTCTATTAGCTACTAGTAAACGAATGTTGTCCTAGAAATCGACTTCTGGGAGTCACAGGATCTGACTGCTGAGGTGGAAGTATGACGATACTGCAAGGCCCGGTATTGTTTTCATTAGGATTTCTTGCCTGTCTTCCTGGGAATTTTCAAGTATCTGTAGTGAGCAAGTTTAAGTGGACTTTCTTTTCATTGTCAGCTTTTAATCTAGAAACTTTGGAATCACTTCCCAAGAGCTTTTCTGTTCACTGGACTGTTAAGGTGTCACAACATCCTAGAGATGTAAACTATGAGCTCAAACACACAATCCAATATGGGCTCAGTCTTGCTTTTTGATGGGTCATGGGACTTGAACTCAGGGCCTGGGTGATGTCCCTAAGTTCTTTTGCTCAAGGATAGTGCTCTACCTCTTTGAAACACTTCCGGTTTTCTGGTGGTTAATCGTAGATAAGAGTCTCATGGATTTTTCTGTCCAGGCTGGCTTTGAACCTCGATCCTCAGATCTCCGCCTCCTGAGGAGCTAGGATTACAGGTGTGAACCACCAGCACCTGGCTTTTGTTTTTAACTAGGCTTACTTTTGAACTGAAAAGTTAAAAAAAAAGTTTACTGGAAACCTGAAAATAGATGTAAAAAACACGAATATATTTAACATTTTAGGGGAAAAAGCCAAGTATTTTGCTCTAGGCCTAAATTTACCTTACATTTACAAATTCATTAAACCTTCCCATGTATCATATTAAACAACTTTCTTTTCCTTTTGGTCACAGAGGTATGAATTAAACTGAGAAGAATACATAGTTATAGAACCATAAATCTGACCAGTGCAACTGGCAAGTTCACTAGCCGGCCTTCAAAAATAAAGACTTGCATTTTGCATGATGAAATTATCCATGTACATCGTTCATGTTGCTGTGTAAAACTGATCATGTAGGAAGGCATGAAATCAACTCTGTAGTGAGGAGATCGTTCTAGCAGACGAAGGGACAAACATGAAAAAAGGTAAATGTTTACTTTTCAAAATGCAGCACACATTTCCAGACGGGACTGGTTTTCTACTCATGCTGGACAAATTGTACTCACATGATTAAAACTTTCTAGAACTGAAGCTCTTCAACTCCAATGAAAGTATTTCAAGCCTTCTACCTAGTAAAGATTTTTTAAAACCCTCTCAAGTCAAAAATCCTATAAAGAGCTTTTCTCTGGAAAGGGTTTAGTAGAACGAATGCGCATGTTTTCCAGAGTGCAGCCCACTCTTCTCCTGGTAATGTTCGTAGAACTGTCTCAAGGACTCAGAGATTCTGGGTGTCACAGTCCTCAAGGCCTGAGTGAAATGTCTCTTCATAATGCACTTGACCTTGAAGTCTTCTTCCAGAGCTAGAAGAGCGGCCTCTCTGCAGACAGCAATAATCTGAAGGGAAAAAAAAAGTGAATTAAAGGAGAGAGAAGATGCGCCAGTGCCTTGAAGAGCCGTGACATTCCAGATCCCCATGAGCAGTGGAACTTCCATGCTGTGACATTTCTCTGTGGAAGTTACTCCACTGCAGGTTTCTTTTGAACCTGGGGGCCTGGTGCACGCTACCAAGAACACTTCTCCACAAGGATTCCAGCCCAACACCCCAAGTTCTCAGTACAGGCACAAAGGTGTGAAAGAGGTGGCATTTGCTCTAGCGGGAGATGGAACAGTGGAGATGCCCCAGACACTAACAGAGGATGGCGATGGTGGGCGTGGTGGGGGGGGCAAGGCCCGCCCAGAGGCACCCCCTTGTCCTAGCACAGGATTCCCACACTTCTGCCCCCTGGTGCGAGCGAGGCTGTCATGCAGGGGCCTTTCTTTCCATGTATGCGTTTAATGTGCTCTAAGGTTCTGAGGTTAGCAAAGGGGTATCTAGCTGACCTTGAGAACAACATTGGAACCAGAAGGGGACACCATTCAAGCAGGGAGGGGGGAAATGGATGCAGAGGGAGGGAGTGAAGACCAGGTAGACAGTGGAAAATGGAAGGGAAGGTTGAAGGATCTTGAAATGTGTCTTTAGGCTGTCTGGACTTCAGATGGCGGAGGCAGGCTCATGCCAATGTTACTGTGAAAACCACGATGTGGTAGAAACAAGAGATACTGTGATTTTCCGGGGCAGCAATGAAGACAGTGATTGCTGCTGCCTGCGCCCTTCCACGGTTAGGGGAGGCTGGCTGGAGCCAGCGCAGGGCCTGTGCTGTCTGTTCTGCGGAGGCCGGGGATAGCTGGCAGGGCGAATGGCTGGCAGGGCGGTCTGTGGCTGTTGGGGGATTTAGCAAGGATGTTAAAGGAGCTTTTTGAGATGGCTGTCAATCTACCACGGAGTCCCTGTTCACTCTGAGCTCATGAGCACTGAAGGGAAATGTACTGGTTGTGCATGTCAATTTTTATTTTCTTTTTTGGTGCCTGTCCTGGGGTTTGAACTCAGGGCCTGGGCTCTGTCAAAGGTGGCACTGTGCACCAGCACCACGTCTGCCTTTTCCTGAGTAGTTACTTGGAGAAAAGAGTCTCACCCAGTGTGCGTGCGCGTGTGTGTGCGTGTATATGTGCACGTGTGTGTACGTGTGTCTGAAGTGGCAACAAAACTTCTAGGGATTAGTAATCCACTTCATCACAGGCTCTGCTGCTGCCGCCAAGGGCAGTAGAACAAAGGTGAAAGCTCAGCAAGTCTGTGCATCCGCTCCTTGCTGGAGGGGGGGCTCTCCCTCCCAGCAGTCCTGGGGGTCCCTGGGTGTTCACCCGGAGGAGGGGGGTGGAAGGGCGCTGGCCTAGGGCACCACGCTCCCACCCCCCACCCCCGTTTTCTGGTGGTGAACTGGGGATGAGAGTCTCACGGACTTTATTGCCCAGGCTGGCTCTGAACTGCATCCTCAGATCTCAGCCTCCTGAGTAGCTAAGATGACAGGCATGAGCTGCCAGAGCCCAGCTACTACTTGGTTTTACTTTTCTTTTCTTTTTTTTTTTTTTTTTTGGTGTAGGACAAAGGCTCAAAGGCTCCTCTCTCCTCCGCTGCACCCTCCCCCCCCCACCCCCCCGCCAGAGGCCTTGGCTGCTTCTCCTCCGGGTACACTGGGATGACAAAGGTTTTAGTAAGTCTAGCGGTGAAGGTTTGCCCAGTTTTTCCTAACCCAGTCTATGATCTCAGTATTTCTCTCCGGTGCTAAAATTTAATCTCCAAGGCAACAGTATTATGAGGTGAGGCCTTTGGGGTGTAATGATACCCCGTGAACACCCCCACTCTGGAGGGCCTGGTCTGGGGAGCTGTCAGCCTTGCTGAGCAGTTGAATGAGCAGCTAGAAGATGCCCTCCATGAGGACCGGACCCTCCCCCCCCCCCCCCCCCCCCCCCGCCGTGAGGACCAACGCCCTCTGTGAGGACCGGCCTCTCCCCAGGCCACAGGCCACCACTCCGGGCTCTACAACTGTGCCGATCACAACTCACCCAGCTGACAGCTGCGGCAGTCTACACAAATCCACACTGCTCCCCAGAACTCTGCCCTTCTGTTTCCTCGGTGGTCCCTGCATCCGCATGGGAAATGCCAACCCATGGCAAAAACTCCATCAAGGTAAAAACAGGTCTCTTGTCTTCACGCTATTTCACATCCTTTCACATTTTGCTCTTCCTCAATTTCAAGTCGAGAGAAATGGAGTCAAGTGGCGGCCAGAGCCAGAACACTGACTGGTGCTCTCCTCATGTAAACAGTGGCCAATATATGCTTGCTGAGTGGAACTGAAGAATGCTTTAGCAATAAGCAAGCTCCCCAAAATGCATGCTCTGTGTGCCAGTATCCTGTGGGATCTTTTTAGTCATGTGACATGATCTAGACTGTGTCGAGTACACATTTTTAGAATGAAGACATTAAAAAAAAATCATTGAATACCGTGAGATATGTTAAACTCAAGCACTGTTTTCAGTCTGGGCAGTGCTTTTGAGTTCAGTTCTGCAGAAATAATATAAATTAGAAATTCTAGCATTTTTAAAGGGCAACTATGCGTATGCTATTTGGAGGGATGATTATGTTTTTCTTCATTGAGATTAACTACATACATTTCACAGCACACATTTTAGCCTTCACCATGATGAACATTATCGTTCTAATCTACAAAGCTTGTAACTCGACGAACATTAACAATAAAGCTATTTCTTCCAGGTCAGGTGAAATGTACATTTCTTTCCTTTGGCTTATTATCATCTGTAACTGAGGGATGATTCTTCAGGTATCAAAATTTGTTACACAGAGACAGGAGCTCTGTTGCTTTGCTGTCATAGAAAAAGAACTGCACTAGGACAGAGAATGACTCTAGAAATTTGACCAAACAACAACAAACACCAAATCAGTAACAGCCAGGTGGTGGTAGTTTGTGCTGTAATCCTTGTCATTTGGGAGGTGAACAGGAAGATGTCAGTTCAAGGTCAGCCAGGGCAAAACCTTTTGCAGGATCCCATGTCAGTCAACAGCAAGCCGAGTGTCATGTTGTATGCCTGTCATCTCAGCTATGTAAACTGGGATCAGCTAGGCCTCACTGAGGCTCTATTAGAAAAACAGCCAAAGTAAAAAGCAGTTCAACTGGTAGAGCCTTTAGCTGCAAGACAGGCACAAAGCCCTAAACAGAAACTCCAGTACTACCACAAAAAAACAAAAAGAGAGAAATATGTATTACTACGTATTAGAGGACTGAATGAAAGCTTTACAAAAAAAAAAGTGTTCAAATGCTTCACTTGGTAAAAAGAAACCTGAGATCATTAATTGCCAAGGGATTTTCCTTTCTATCGTCAGCTTTGGAAAGGGGGTCTCTTGAGATAAAATAGCCAGCACGTCTCCGTTTGGGAACAATACTAGAGAAAATAAAAGAAAGGCCTTCAAGTTACTCTTGGACTTTTCACATCACTGTACAGTCTGAAAAGTGAAATGAGTGTGGGCTTCTGTGTGGGTGGATTTCCAAGTGATTGATCTGACACTTTCAGGATGTATAGATTGATCTGCACATCTTCAGCTAAGTACACGGAGAGCACACAGCCCAACACCCTGGAGACACAGGGAACACAGAGCCCGTCACCCTAAACTACAAAGGGAATACTGAGGATGTCGCCCTGGAGGGATTACATCCCCGAGCAGAAGCCTGGGAATCTTTCATTGCTGAGAGAGGAATTCAGCTGGATCTTTCCCATGAGGCCACGGGAGAGTGTCACTGAGAAGTGTGGACCAATATCGGAATTTTAATCACAGACTGTCTGGAATGTTAAACTAACCTGTTTAGAAAGAAAAGCCTTGAGCCCTTGGACTGTTTAACTTCTTTAGCAAAAAGGATTTTGGAAACCTCCCATTAATCCCTTCACCATCTAGTCCTCCCCCTTCCCCACTTACAGGTTACAGACTAGAGCATTTGAATGAGTTATTAGCCAACTACCAGCAGGATTGCTTTTAGGCTGGTCCTGTAAAGCTGAGTGTGTATTCTTAGCTAGTTCTGATTAAAAATCCGATACTCAAACTTTAAGAAGATACAGGTGCCTTATTGCAAGGTGAAATCATAACCTGTTTGTGGGAAAGAGAAACCCAACAAAAGACTAGCAGAAAGGCCTGGAATCTCCTGAGAGAGCCAGACTAAGACAGGGGTTTTGTTTCGGTGGCCAGGGCACTAATTTGCTTGGTCCCAACATATCCCAAACTCTTTCTATTCCTTCAGCAGTCATAATGGATCTCATTATCAGACAGCTGACCAAAAAGATACATGATACACACACACGCACGTACACACACATTTGAGATGATTCCTGAGGGGCTCAAAAACTACTAATGAAGATATTTTTATGAAAGTGCAATGAAAATATTATGTTAATGAACATAATCAAATTAAATTCAAGTGTGGGGGGGTAACTGAGCAATGGAGACAAAGGGGTAGATGAGGGGGAATTTTCATGCTACACTTGCCCTCTTAGAGCAGCGCCCTCAGAACAATATAGCAATAACTGGATTACGGAGACAACGGCACTTGTGAGCCATGTGGAGAGGAAACTCCCTGGGATGAGAAGGCCCTTGACCATTGGACCTTGGGAAATCTAATTACTTCACTTTTCAATGCAAAGGGGCAAAAGAGGCAATTGTGCAGAATTTGAATGCCATGGAGAATAAGAACAATGTCTTACTTCACTGTGCAGGGGAAAAAAATAAAAGAAAACTCATATATTCCCCGCCCCGCCCCATCCACCAGACAAGAAGAGTTTCAACAGGTGGCTCAAACTGCGCAAAATACAAGCAGAAATTTAGAGCCAACATGGTTTTAATTTTGAGGCAGCAAAAGTTTTGGAGGAAAAAAAAGACAAGATTAAAGAATGTTACTCAAAGCAAAGACTGCTGACCAGAAACTCATCAACGGGAAGCGAAAGCTGCAAATGTGGAGAGGGTCCTGGGATAGATGTGTGGAGCTCTGCTCTTGCTCTCTCCAGCCTCACAACAGAGCTGGCTTCCTTCTGGTGCAATGGCACTGAGAACCTGGCGGTGCTTCATTTCCATTGAAGTGCAGACATTTATCTCCATTTCTAGATAAAGGCCTGGAGGGCACCTACACTTGCTTAGTACTGGAGCAGACATGGTAAGAATGATGAACCAGCTGCTGGCTCGTGCCTGTTGATTCTGGGGGCTGAGAGCTGAAGACGGCACCTCAAAGCCGGCCTGGGCAGTCAAGTCCGCGCTCCTCTTGTCTCCAGCTAACTACCACAAAGCCAACAGTGAAGCTGTGGTGGAGGTGACAGAGCACTAGCCATGAGTAAAAGCAGCCCAGGAGCAGTGGACCTTGAGTTCAAGCACCAGATCAGAGAGGGGGAGGGGGAAGAGGGGGGAAGGGGGAAGGAGAGGGGAAGGAGAGAGGGAGAGAGGGAGAGAGGAGAAAAAGAGGAGAAAGAGAGAGAGGAGAAAGAGAAGAGAAGAGAGCGGGGGGAGAGAGGGGGAAGAGGGAGGGAGGGGACGGCCATGGGCGTGTGGGGAGGGGAAGGTCCAGCAAGCAGCTTCCAGAGCCTCACACGGGGCTGGGGAAAAGGGGGGGAGGGCATGTAAAAGATCACCTCGCTTTCACTGAAAGACTGGGCGGGGGGGGGGGGCGGATTTTGCACAACAGATTTCAGATTTAAGGAGCGGTCTAACTGTGGTTCTTGGGCGCAAGTCTCCCCTTCTCTAAAAAACTCCGCCATCATTGATCATGCTATCAAGTCCTAGGATCTGCAATGCCCTGCAATGCACTGAGCAAATGAAGATGAGAAGGTCTGGGCAGGCGCACTCACACCCGCCGACGATGGGGAGGAAAGCGGGTCCGGCTGCCAAGTGCTGGTGATCACAAGTTACTCTGATGAGATCTTAGGACCACAGTCGGAAGCCAGCTCAGCACAGGGGACGCTCAGCTCCAGGGAGCCGCTCAGTAAAAGCCAGGAGCGAGCTGTGGCTTGAGTGGCAGAGCTAACACTGCGCAACTAAAAGCTGAGGTTCCGAGTTCAAGTCTTAGTACAGGCCTGCGCCACGCGCGTGCATAAGCCTTCCTTATTACTGGCACAGAGAGGCTTATCGTTGTGCTTATGAACCCATTATTCTGCAGCGCTTTAGGGTGGGCAGGTCGGGGGCATCCCGTGTCCCATGTCCCTGTCTATCCTTCCGGCTTATGTTCACTCGTGGGATTCCAAATGCCTCTAACTTCCAGTGGACCGTAACAAGGATCACCGGACCAAAACAAGGCTTTTCATCTTCAAAAGAATCCAGACGTAGTATGGAAGTGGAGAACACCAGGGCCACTGTGGGGAGGGTGCAGCAAGGCCCAAAAGCAGACATGATGGGGCCTGACCACCTGACAAGAGACAGCAGCCAGAATCCAAGTCCACCTCCACTCGTCACTTCTGGGGTTCAGGGGAAACACCTGCTGGGAGGGGTCCCTATCGGCACCTCACCATCTCCTCATCGTTGTCCTAACAGACACTCATGTCATCCTGTCACACCACACTCCCTCATTAGACCGAAAGCTCCGAGGCCTCGCAGCCTTGGTTGCGCAGGTTAGCCTTCCTGTTGAGCTCCTCTCTGAATAGAGATACCATCTAGTTTTTGCCTCTGTGAACGAACACACACACACACACACACACACACACACACACACACACACACACACACACACACACACCCTTCCTGCTGGAGCACACACAGCCCAGACACCTGTGCACCTGGCCATCCAGGGAACAAGGACTCACCCAATGTTGATATGCTTGTTGTGGCAACTTGGTGGTTAGTGACCAACTTAGGGCCAGCAAATCGGTAGGCCCGGAAAAGCACCAAAGGTATGGGGAGGATGAAGAATGGTCCCAAGCAAAGGTGAGAGTTTACACAGGGAGTATTATCCTCGGGAAGGAGCAGCACGCAGAGTCCAGGCACTCAGAGAGCTCCAGGGCTCTGGAGGGCAGGAGGCGTGGGCAAGGATACATTCAAGAGCAGTTCTCACAGGCCATTTCCTCATCTGTCAGCAGTCCTTACTGCCAGTCCTCACAGCCTGCCCACGCGATCCCACGTGATAGGCCCATAAAACTGCCACCTTCACAGCAGTGCTAGTGCTTTGTTTTGTTAAATATAATAAAAGCTCCAATAAAAAAAAACCCAAAAGCAATACCACTGACTCCATTGACATGCTAGCTTCAATACACTGTTAGTCTAGATTGATACCGTGGCCTCTAATATTTGGGGGTGAGAACCTTTAAACCTTTACACTCAATCTTAATCTGTAATGAGTTTCTTTTCAATTTTTTCCCGTTTTTCCAGTCAGCTGCAGACTGGCCTACTTGTCAGCAGACCTCCTGGCCATCCCGAAAATAATTCTAAGAGAGTATGATATAGAATGAATTTTTTTTATATTAAATAGAAAAAACTGAAGGGCTTGACAATGTATATAGTTAGGTAAAGGACTACTGAAGAGAGATGTTGGGTAAACAGGAAATATGCAGTCAATGCACGCCAAGGAGAAGCCGATGTTGCTATTTGTCTTACATTTCCTCTAGGGATGTGATTCTGACAATGTGCCTTCTGAAAGAAAGGGAATGTCTTTTCCCCCTTTTGAACGTGTACATGGAAATGGATTTAAATTAAATGAAAAGACACTATACCATCAACTAAGACTGTTGAGAGACAGCCAGAGTATATTCACATACCTTCTTTACTTTTGTATTTTGAGGTGGTTTTACTCTGACTGGTATGCTGCTTATAAAGTCATTTGTTCAGAAATTTACATTATACGATTTAAAAAGTATTTATATAATAAAGTAGCACTAGTTTTGTGTATCTGTGATGTCAAGACAGATCTAAGAATATAACTGAAACCTATGAATTTTTTTTTGCCAATCCTGGGGCTTGAACTCAGAGCCTGAGCACTGTCCCTGGCTTCTTTTTGCTCAGCGTTAGCACTCTACCTCTGGAGCCACAGCGCCACTTCCAGCCTTTTCTGTGTATGTAGTATTGTGGAATTGAACCCAGGGCTTCATGCATGCTAGGCAAGCACTCCACCACTAGGTCACATTTCCAGCTCTATGTACCTATAGATACATGTGTGTTTTTCTAGAGCATGTTCAAAGCCTTCATCATCCTCTAAAAAGGACTCATAACCCCACTGTAGTATGGTTAGTGATGTTTCAAACCTTGAATCCTATGAATGCTTCATAATGCTTCATACCTATGTTTTCCTTTGTAGATGACCTGTAGTTATCACAGGTGGGGAGGACAGAAAATATAAACTAAGGCGGATCATATTAGTGAGTTTGTTTTACTTTCTTAGAATCGCCTCTTGTGCCCTAGGAAAATTTCAACAGCTATACCTTACTTCAATTCATTTTTATTCTTAAAGTTCAAGTAGTAGCTAGGTGCTGGTGGCTCATGGATGCAATCCTAGCTACTCAGGGTGCTGAAATAGAAGGATCCATTTGAAACCAGCCAGGACAGAAAAGTCTGGGAGACTCATCTCCAATGAAATACCTTAACACACAAAAAAGCTGAAAGTGGGGCTGTGGCACCAGTGGTAGAGCACCAGCTCTGAGCAATGAGCTAAGGGACAGCGTGTAAGACCTGAGTTCAGGCCCGAGTACACACTGGGCATGGGTGGGGGTGGGGGAAGAGGGACAGGGAGACGGGGAGGGGAAGGGAGAGGGAGAGGGAGAGGGCACTAAGACTGAAAATTAAGTATACTAGTGAAGGAATGTGAAACTCATGTTCCCAAGATAAGAATTTACAAGTGGCACATATTAACCATGTATAATTTGAGCTAACCCAGGAGTGAATTTAAATGCAAACAGGTTTTGAAATTTGGTAACTACTGCCCTCTGGGTATTTAGAAACTGAAGACGTCATTTCCTTACCAGCAAAATTATATGGACTGCTGTCTTTCCTTGTACTCTGATTTCTGAATGTCAAATAAACAAGAAAACAAAAGACGAATCTCTAGTTTCATTGATCAGAAAGCCAATACTGTAGAAAGATCCAGCTCTTGTTTTTAATAAAAAAAAAAAGATGCAACTTTAAAAGATGGTAAGTACTTGTAAGATGTTATATAGGGCAATTACATTATTGTTACTCTTTGTGGAGAATCTAGGTGATTTGGGGTTGTGAAGCATTTAACCCAAATATCCATATATTTTCTTTCTTTTTTTTTTGTGCTGGTACTAGGACTGGAACTCAGAACCTGAACACTTTTCTTTAGCTTTTTAGTTCAAAGCTAGCACTCTGCCAACCTGAGCCACAGCTACTCTTCGGCTTTTTGGTGGTTAATTGGAGATAAAGGGTCTCATAGATATTTTTTTTTTGGGGGGGGGGTCTGTTGTGAGGCTTGAACTCGGGGCCTGTGGGTTATCCCTGAGCACTCTACCACTTGAGCCATAGCACATTTCTGGTTTTGGAGTGGTTAACTGGAGAGTCTCTTGGCTCTGGACAGCGATCTTCAGCCCTACCTGAGTAGGTGGGGTTCTAGGCATGAGCCACCGGTGGGTGCCTGGCTGATCCTCAGGGTCTATATCCATATTGAGCCTTTTAGCTTAGATGTTGTTTTTGAGAGAAGCTCTTTCTAACGTCATCAGAACTAAACTCAAACTGATCATCCCTCTGCCCTGCATCCTTCCTAGTTGGGATTACAGGTGTGTCCTACCTCAGCATGCTTCACACGCTCCCTTCCTGCCGCTCCTGCCGCAGGGGGGCGGGTAAACCAGGGTGTCCAGCCCTCCTGTGGAAAAGGATTATTCTCCTAGTTTCTAAAATCTAAGGACATAAAACTGAGTGAATTTGAGTGCATGCATTCAGTAAACCTTAGGACTGTATTCGTATACTTGACATCATTTTTAACTATGTGAACTTCTCTGATTTCTAATCATCTCAAACTGAACCATGGGGAAGAGAACAGAAGACATTTGGAGATTTAAGTTGGGTGGAGCAGCCAGGGATTCTGACACAACACAAATGACTTTGTAACCTTAAAACCATGTATTCATTATCACAAAGGATAACACAGACATAAATTTCCTCTTCAGGCTGTACCTTTTAATTTGGAGATCTAATCACTCAACTTCAGATGTACTACACTTTGGTAACACATTATGTATTTTAGCATGCTCCAGTCTGATTAGAAATAAATCCAGATTATCTTAATAGAGCATATTCAAGATACCTTCTGTACACACTTTATAGTTATGTCAAAGAAAGCGGCCAGCAAAAACTGAGGCTTATTTCACAGGTCTGTTCTGCCATTCCCTACCAACTCCACTGTCTTTGAAATAAACATTTCCATATTCATATGTGTGCTTTACACACACATTTATAGGTGGTCACAATTTAAGCACTGTATTAGAGAGAGAAATATACTTTAACATCAGTAGTTGGGAGGTCTAGCAATTGTGAATCTTTGAAAATTAAGTGGGTTGGTAAGATCTCATGATTCTGGCAGTGACCCAGCAGAGCTGTGCCTTTACTGAAAGAATTCTGTAATAAAACGAGATTTTACATGCCGAAACAAAATATTTCAAAACGTCTTTCTGATGATTGCTGATTTTTGTGATCATTTGTGGAATTTAACCCCCCACCCCCCTGCCATGCATAAATGTTCCCATGTAATGTTATAAGTTAAGTTTGGGGTTAACCTCAGAACAATTACATTTTAAGTCATTCTTTTAATGAATACTTTTGATTTGTTTCCTTTAAGAAGAGATCCAAGTCCTGAAAAGACTTTAAGGCTATGAATCCTTTAATTGCACCATGAGGCAAACTTTAAAACAAGAGACTCAGGAGTAATCTGCTACCTCTGTGAAGACCTCTGAGCAAGTAAGGGAGACTGGTTTCTCCTCAGCTTCTCCTACTCCTCCCATCAGCGGTGACATCTGCTGGGTATTGGGACTAAACTACTAGAGAAAAAAAAATCTTTTTTAATGGAATAAGTTTATTATAATGATGTGATTGGGAACCTAAGGACTGGAATTGTATCGAGCCTCAGAGGGCCACCTGGAATTATCAGAATTCCTCATTCGCTCATAGATCTCACTCTAACACCTAAGTGATTCTTTGTATTTCAGGGAATAACTGGGATCATGTGTTCCCCCAACTTCACTAGGTCCTCTCTTCCTAGATGAGAGGAAACACTACCATGTTTTACAGCCCACAGCTTGAGCCACCACGAAGTCCTGATTTTTTTATCAGTTTCTGTGACCACAAATCCTACAGAACATCTCTGTTTGGCCTGGTCCATATGGTTGGGAAAGGGGTACATATAAAGTCAAATCAGGGTACTTCCTCTGTGTATATGCGTGTGCGCACATGTGTATTGTAAGCACACTGAGATGACAAGGCAACTGTTGTTTTTTAAATGAAGACGGGGGGGGGGGGGGGGGGGGGGGAGGCTAGTGATCTGAGCCTACCTGATGGTTTGTGGCTCCAGGGCAGACTTTTTCTGCACTTCTCTGTGTATATCAATTTGCACTGCTTGGGCTTCCTCTTACCCTCAGTTTAGGTGACACATGGCCTCAAGGAGGAGCGCTGAAAGGCAGCACTTAGGAAGCCATGCCCAGCAGTGCCCACTTCCCCAAGTTAGTGTGTGGCATGTAGCCCGGAGGCTGGCTCCCCTCCCCTCATTCTACAACAGATTTCCAGGCCACAGAGAGCAAACACACCGGGAGGAGAAGGTTGAGAAACCCCAAGGGCTGCCAATCCACTTCAGACAGTCAGAAGAGAAAGCAATCAGAAACTCTGTGTTTTATTTTGTTGAGTAGTGTCTGGAGCTATGAGTAGCCAATGGATTACAAAGTTCAAATGGAGAGCTCTTTAGTTTAAATCTTTAGACAAATTTTACTTGGAGACAATCTCTAAGTTCAATTAGAGGTGTGTATGTAAATAGAAGTGCACACTGACGGGGCTTAAAAAGAGGAGGAATAGGTGGGCACCAGTGGCTCGCGCCTGTAATCCTAGCAACTGAGGAAGCTGAGATCCGAGGGTCAGAATTCAAAGCCAGCTCAGGAAGGAAAGTGCATGAGATTCTAATCTCCAATTAACCAGTAAACCCCCAAAGTGGAGCTATGGCTCAAGTGGCAGAGCACCAGCCCTGAGTGAAAAGGCTAAAGAATGGCTCCAGTCTTGAGTTCAAGCCCCAGAACTGGCACCCAAATAAATATTTAAAACTTAAAAAAAAAGATGTATTTTGAAACAGGGAAAGTTTAGAAAACGCCGACTTCATGCTGTAATTCTCCTGAGTGGAAGAAAGATGATTTGCAAAGTTTCACAACAGATCCACCCCACTTGCTCAATTTTCTTTCTCAAAAACAGGAGAAAGGGAAAACAGGAGACTGAAATTAGTAGTGAACATCATTAGGGGAGAAAATAATCCTTTCTATGAAATTTTTAACTATAAAAAAATTCAAGCTCAGTGTGTGTGACTCACTCCTGTTAGCTACTCAAGAGGCTGAGATCTGAAGATTGTGCTTTGAAGTCAACCTGGGCAGAAAAGTCCTTGAGATTTTTATCCCCAATTAACCACTGAAAAGCTGGTAGTGGAGCTGTGCCTCAAGTGGCAGAGTGTTGGCCTTGAGTAAAAAAGCAAAGGGACAGTTCTCAGGGCCTGATGTCAAGCACCAGGACTGGCACCAAGCAAACAAACTAACATGACAGCAAAGAGAATAGTACACAGTCAGGTCCCACTCATCTGCTACTCAGTTAACAATAATTAATTCCTCATTCTCAATACTGCATGGAATTTAGAAAAGACTACTTAGAGGAGTTTAAAATAGAAACAGTATGCTGTATAATACAGCTAGTATCTAAAGATGTCTCTTTTTACCATTTATGTTCAAGAAAATGGATCATGTCCTATTATATTTTCCTAGATTCTTTATTTTGCTAACAACATCTCCATGGCATTATTTAATATGTTCCTTTGTGTCTCATATTTCCTGTAAACTTGAAGTAAGTCCAGAGGCTTGAGAAGGCTCAAGCTAGATTTTCTCTCTGAGACAAAAGTCTTGCTGCATTGTCCTGGCTGGCTTTTGACTTGCCATCTTCCTGCCTCTGCCTCCTGAGAGCTGGCATTACAGATGTGTGACACGAACATCTGATGGTGTTTCACTAAACAAATACCTCATAGATGATGCGGAGATGAATATAATGTCTGGCTGCTTCTCTTTTTCCGGCTTAGCAATCACTTAAGACTATCCAGGTCTTATTTCATTAAGGATTACAAAACTGTTCATTGTATTTATTTATTCATTCTTTATTACATGCGATATATTTTAAAAGAAGTTTTACCTCCCCTTCCTGACACATCTTAGATAAACGCTAGCATCCTATTCATCCCCTCCTACTGCCTTACATTTCTTGCTTCTCAATCTGTTCTAGAGATCACTTCCTGCTCTGAGTGGAGCTATTTCTCATCTTTTTGCAGCTGCATAGTTTATCCAACCTCGTCCCAAGTGATGGACATTTGAGATGTTTCCAATCTTTTGTTCTATTTTCATTTTAAGATTTATAATCTGGCAAAGACTTAAGAGAGTCAAGTAGGACAAAAAGCCAAATTCCAGGAAAGCAGCAGCTGGTAAGATGTTCCTGTCCACTCAGCGTGGATAGGGTGATCAAACCTTGGCCTTTTCAACCACCATTTATTCAAAATGTTAGGAAAGGGGAGGTCTTGGAAATCACACGTTCTGCCTCCTCTGTCTCCATTTCCCACTCCATTTTTCAAGGCTTCTAGAACACTTTGTCGGTTCTAACCACAGCCTTCCTTCTCTGCATCTTTATGTGGCTTTATACTACAGGAAGCCCCTGGCTTTTCCCCTAAGCTACTGGAGCTAACACAGTCATTGCTTTTCAGTGACCCTCATGGCTGCTGATACTTGTGGTACCTAATGAGGCTCAGTGTGGAACTTAGGTCAGCTCAGATACTGCTCTGAAGTTCTAGAAGCAGCAATCATAGGTATAGAAAAGTGACCCTGCCAACTCAGTCATCTAGGTGACTAAGTCCACTGTGATTCTCCTATTTTGTTTTTATCTTTGTGATGGTTCTGGGGCTTGAACTCAGGAGGTGGACACTGTCCTGGAGCTTTTTCTTCCTCAAAGCTAGTGCTTTACTATTTGAGCCACAGCTCTACTCTGGCCTTTTGGTTAACTTGAGGTGAGAGTCTCACAGACCTTCCTGCCTGGGATAGCTCTGAATCTCAATCCTCAGATCTCAGTCTCCTGAGTACCCAGCTAAGTCCCGTGCCAGGAGTAGCTTCTAATTCTAAACATGCCACAGACATAAATGATGTAGATGTATTATTCTTGGCCCCTGCTTGAGCCTACCTATTGTGATGGCTCATTTTAGGTGTCAACATGACTCAACAAAGGAATACCTAGAGAACTTGGTAAAGGATTAGTTTTGGACCTGTTTGTGAGGGTGTTTCCAAGAGGAGGCTGGTGTGCGTCTGAGTGAACTTAGCAAAGGATAATCTGCCTTAAAGTGTGTGGGCATGAGCTAATTGGTGGAGGCCCAAAGCGGCAAGTCAGTCTCTTTCTCTCTTTGGAGTCAGGATATGTTCTTCTCCTGACTTGGACACGAGGGGCTCTGGGCTTTGTATTCCAGGTCTCAGGCTTCTGAGAGTCACATCACACACTATCATCTTCCCTGGTTCTGAGCCCCTTAGACTTAGGCTAAGTCTCTGCCATCTCAGGATCTCCAGCTTGCAGAAGGCTGGCTGGTCACTGGAATGCTCAGCCTCCACAATCACACGAGCCAATTACCCTCATAAGTCTTTTCTCAACTTTCCCTCTCTCTCTCCATCCTACTAATTCTATCTCTCTCTAGGCTCAGTTCAGCTATATTCTTTCAAAGAATGGATCTACTCTCATGTATTCAAGTATCACTTTTCTACAAATTCCTATGGATAATGTATCTTTAGCTCAGGCATCTCTCTGGGCACCCTATGATTCAAATTGTTCAACATTAAGTGTGTCACTTTGATATGAAGACTGGCTTCCTCACCTCATTTTGAGAATCACCTACATTTGAATCGACTGTAATACATTTGTTTTCTGTTGCCCTCTACCACTTAAATGTGACCAGGTCTCTTCTGGACCAGATGTTTATTTACCTGCAGATGTGACAACTTAACAGTGGCACTCCTACCCACATGGAGATGAGTTAAGGTTTGGAAAGATAAGCTCCAGAGGCTCACACCTGTAATCCTAGCTACGCAGGAGACAGAAATCTGAGAATCATGCCTCAAAGCCAGGCTGGACAGAAAAGTCCATGAGTCTTTTCTCCAATTAGCAAAAAACGAGAAGTGGTGGTAGAGCACCAGCCTTGAGGGACAAAACCAAGTAAGAGAGTGAAGTCCTGAGTTCAAGCCCTAGTACTAGCATGTACACACACAGGATATAAGAGGAGAGGAAAGTGAAATAAAGAACATATTCACATGAAAACTGGAAGAAGGTTGGAGTCAGGACAGGCAAGAGTTCATGGAAGCTACGAATTGTATTGGGCAAGAAGAAATGTGTTGGTGAAATCAGCTGAGCAGAGTACAGAGAAGGGAGCCGCAGACTGCCAGTGTCCAAAGAGGGAATTAGGACTGAGGTGGTGGAGGCATGAGGTGCGGCTCTGCTGGGTAGCAAGAAGGAGACAGGCTGTAACCTGACAGTAACAATAATCTAAAGACAATCTGAAAAGGAGTACACTAGCTAAAAGTGGTGTGACACAAAACGTTATTTTCAGAGTTAATTTTTAATATCCTGAGTTCTCTCCTATTCTAATTTCAAGTCATTTTGGCCTTCATATTCTGACATGTGTACTTGTAGAGCTCAATGCAGTAGCAGCTCAGAGTTGAGTAGAATAACTAGAATGGTAACATTAAGTTCTCCTCCAACATCCAATGCTCAGGGTCACAGCTCCTGTCCCAATAGACAGTGCTCCCCAATGCACACTAGCAACCCAATCACAGCACAATTCTGAAGGAAGCTTTAGATTGTCTCTATTGCTGAATAATTTCCTTTCATATTCCCATTTTATTTGCTTTACCTTAAGTCGCCCTCTAATGAGGCTGACATCTACTACCGCTGATTATATGAAAGCTAAAGTGTTGTTAAACATTCCTGAAAGCCCTGCTTCCAATTTTCAGGAGGAAATTAAATAATGTATAAATCAAATACTGGGCCCAAGCCCAGACAACTGAACATCGTTTTGTCCTTTCAAGGCAAAGAGGAAGTGTCTGCTGTGGTAGGGACATGCCAAGAGAAATAAGCTTAACCTCTGCTGCATGTGAAAGTGATTTCAGATAATTGGGGTGTCTGTAGATGGGTTAAAAATGAGACCACATACTAGCCCGAACTTTCCATGCATGCAAGTAAAAAAAAAAAAAGTATCAAGATCTAACACCCATCTTAAAAACAAAATATGTCAAGAACAGGACATACCCTTCAAAATTCTACTTAGATGGGAAAGCATGAGGAAAGTGAAAATAAAACGGGAAATGAAACTGTATTGCCTTTACTACTGGCTCACAATTTGATTTCTTTGTAACTGTAATCTCTAAGCTCAAAATAGGGGCGGGGAGGAGAGAAGAGAGAAAGGTGACAAGGTAGGAGACAGAAGGAAAATTTATGTGTGTGAATGAAGATGTAGGATAGTAAAAAAACAAAAAACTTTAGATCAGGAGTGGGCAAACCGTTTTTATAATTTGCTAGATTTTCTCACTGTTCATGTCCTGCACCAAATGGTATGTTTAGTACAACCTGGTGACCCTATGTTGACACGTGACCATCCAAAGCCCATAGTTTCTAGTAGATCTCACTCTTGATGATGTGTAGTCTGTACACATTATTAGTTTCACTCTCTCTTAAGACTTTTAATACTGGAACAAATACTTTAGAGAAGCAAAGGAATGACTTATCTTGGATCATAGTTCAAAGGGCTCAGTACATGGGTCAGCTGGCTTCATAGCCCTGGGCTATGGAAATGGAATGGAAAAGCAACATGGCAGCAGGAACATGTGACAGAAGAGGCTGCCCACCTTATGGTGGCCAGGAAGTACAAAGGCAGCCAGGAAGGGGCCAGGGACAAAACCTACCTTTCAAAGCAACACTTGCAGTGACTTCTTCCAGTCATGGCCTAATTCTTCTGTATTCACTGTTATGAAAGAGCAAATATGAACTGGATAAGGTGGCTCATGCCTCTAATCCTATTTATTTGACAGGTAGAGATCAGGAGGATTGCAGTTTGATGCCAGCATGGTCAAAAAGTTTGAGAGGTCCCATCACACCAACAAAAATCTGGGTGCAAGCCTGTTCTCTCTGCTACACAGAGAGCAGAGATGGAGAATTGTGATCTTGGCTGGCTGGGCAAAAATGAGACCCTACTGGAAAAATAATGATGTGCAAAAGGGCTGCAGGCATGCCTCTAGTGGTGGATTGCTGGCCTGGTTATATGCAAGGCCCTGAGATCAAACCACAATAGTTCCAAACAAATTATCTGCTTGCTAATATAGAAGACAGAATATTCAAGTACCATTTATCTTAGAAGGAAAACATCCATTAACTTTGCAATTACTGACAAAAGCCATGATGAAAACAGATCCCTAACATTTTTTCCCTTTATCCAAAAAAGTTCAAAAATTTACCCACAAGCATTGAGCTC
The DNA here is from genome assembly GCF_023159225.1 of Perognathus longimembris pacificus. Taxonomy (NCBI): domain Eukaryota; kingdom Metazoa; phylum Chordata; class Mammalia; order Rodentia; family Heteromyidae; genus Perognathus; species Perognathus longimembris. Next base: position 2,310,524 of record NC_063184.1, on the reverse strand, counting down.
AAAGACACCTTACAATAAATAAAAAGCAGAAGCTACTGTGACCAAGAATGTAAATTTCTATAACAGAATCTTAACCAATATATCAAAATGCCACTAAAAAATAAAGAAAAGTAGAAATACTAAGATCTGAAGATACATTCTACCAGCTGATATGTCATTGCTAGTGTCTCATGACTACCAGAGCAAGTAATCGCTTTTGATCACTGTGGTAAACAGTAGTGCTGCCCTGTAGTAATGCTGTCTCCGAATCCCTGCAGACTGAGCACATGTCGTGTTACATGGCGAGGGAACACTAGCATTAGAGATGGAATTAAGATTGCTAAGCACTTGATGTCTTACCACTGGAGTATTATCCTGAGTTATCTGGATAGGTCTATTATAACCAGAAAGTGCTTTAAATGTACAACAGGAAGCCAGGCACCAATGGCTCACACCTGTAAGTTTAGCTACTCAGGAGGCTGAGATTTGAAGACTGCAACCTGCAGCCAGATTGGACAGATAAATCCATGAGATTCTTAACTTCAATTAACTGCCAAAGTGGGAGGCAGGGAGAAGGGAGCTAAAAGTGGAGGTGTGGCTCAACTGGTAAAGTGCCAGCCATGAACAAAAAAGCTAAGAAAAAGCACCCAGGCCTTGAGGTAAGTCCAAGACTTGAAGCTGCTGGTTTTGAGAGAGGAGAAGGGAAAGGGGCCAGCAGTCTCGGAATGCAGGAATACTCAAGAAGCTAGAAAAAGGCAAAGAAATAAGCTCCTTAAAACGAGCACAGCCTTGTTGATTGCAATAGGAGATAACAATCAAATGTCTATTATTTCTATTAAAAAATGTATAACTTTATCACCTGAAGATAGTAATAGTAAAAGTCAATTATTGGCCAGGCGCCAGTAGCTTATGCCTGTAATTCTAGCTACTCAGCAGGCTGAGATTTAAGGACTGTGGTTCAAAGCCAGCCTGGACAGGAAAGACCATGAGACTCTTATCTCCAATTAACCACCCAAAGTGGTGCTATGGCTCAAGTGGTGGCAAGCCTTGAGGTGAAGAGCTCAAAGTCAGTGCCCAAGCCCAGAGTTCAAGCCCCTCTACTGACTAATAATAATAATAATAATAATAATAATAATAATAATTGGAGGCTGAGTACTGGTGGTTCACACCTATAATCCTAGCTACTCTGGAAGTAGAGATCTGACTATCATGGTTTGAAGCAAGTTCAGGCAGAAAAGTCCATAAGACTCTTATCTATTAACCAGCAAAAAGCCAGAAGTGGAGCTGTGGCTCAAGTGGTGGAGCACCTGCCCTGGAAGAAAGAGTTAAGGGACAGCATCTAGGCCCTGAGTTCAAGTACTAGAAAAAAAAAATCAGTAAAACAGCTACCACTGATAAAACACACTACATGTGTGAATTCTACTCTTCATAATACCTGTGAAAGTCTTACCACTGTGTCATTTCAGTCTCAGAGGGAACCACAATGCTGCTTAATGTATTAAAGCTGATAACTGCACGATCGTCACCAGCTCTAGGAAATGCCCCTGCCAGGGATTCTCCCCCAACGAGTCTTGGCCCTCACCGTACCCCAAAATGCCTCTGCAGTCTCCCAAGACTGCACTGCCAGTCTTGTGTGTGGCAGCTCCTCTGCAGCACACACTACACAGGACTTCACGTTCCACTCACTTTCCTGTCCCCGACGAGATCAGTCATCAAAATAAAACCCTGGTAAGACGACATTAGGAAATAAGGAGCAATCCAGGCAACTAGCCTTGATCCCAAGTTCAAGCCCCATGACCAACACCACCACCAACAACAACAAAGAGGAGAGAAGACTACCAGAAGTCCCTTTGTAGGACCCTCCGCAGTTCTCATTGTAGGCCCCTCAAATCACAAAGGGTTTTACACAATGTAGCCATGTTGTATTGTTTATATTTAATTGGAACACATAAAATGAGGATGGCAGAACAAAGGGGACAAGGGTAAAAAGGTATGTGTGCAGAGAACACAAAAGCAAACAATTCAATCAAAATACCAACCGTTTCCAGAACACTTGGATACGAAGATATATTTGTACAACTCAAGTAACAACAAACCTGCTTTATCACGCAGTGATTGAGTCAGAGTTGTATTCCAACCCATCAAGTCACTTCCTTTGGGGTTCTACTTATGAAAATTTATGACCATCAGTAAACCTGACTTTGAGCAAAATATTCCAGATGGCAGTGTTGCCACAACTCTGGTAAGAGAGATAGCTGGTTCTGCATTCTGGACATTTCTCTCATGTTCATCTGCAAAACAACTACATCTTCTCATTACCAGATGGGCTCTCCAAACACACAGGCTATTTAGTGTGGGGAGTATAATTATCATTTCCAGATTAAATCAGTGCCTTTAGCACTTGTACTACAGAATTGGGTAACAGGATGTGATAGGGTTTAAAAAACTATAAACTCTTTTATACAATCTGGATCGTGCCCATGTTTGTGTGATCCAAAGTTGTTATCAAGCATCAGAAATCATACCCATGATAAAAAGTCTCTTAATCTCCCAATTTGTGAAGCACCTGGCACCCATTAAATGTCACTACAATTCTAATTCCAGGATGCTATAGGGAGGTCTCAAATGACTCCTGAAGGCCTATGTGTTAGAAGGCACTACTGGGAGATCTTTAAGTCACTGAAGGTGTGCCCTTTAGTACAAGATGACCTGGCCCTTTTCCTTTTTGTCTCTTTTGGCCTCCTGGCTATCAGGTGAGTGGTTTTGCTCTGCCATATGCCCTGCCAGGATATGGTGTCTTGCCACAGGCTCAAAAGCAACAAGGTCAATTAATCAGGGACTATAAACTCCCAAATCCCGTGAGCCTCTGCTCCCAGCCTCTGCTAGTATTATAGACATGAGCCACAAGCACCTGACTCAGATTAATTCTTCCTGAAAATAAACAGAAGCGTAGATTGCTGAGTGGGCAAGAAATCAACAATAAGTTAGAGTAGAAGCTTAACTTGAGTAAAAATGTTGAATGGACAAGACTTTTGATGCAGACAGGCCTGGAAATAACTGTAATTTTATAAAGCCAAAGCATTAGAGTCATCTGTCCCTTCAGTTCACTCATTCCTGTATTATTGTCGAGAAAAACAGCATTAAGCTATGACAAAAACTTTCACCAGCATGTGGCCATCTACACATACAAAGCCTCTCCTTTCTCTTTAAGTAATACATCTGTATTAGATATAATTTTCTATTCAAAGAAACAGGGAAAATTAAACATCTCTTGACAATTACAGGTACCTCAAATCCGGTATTTTTTTAACTTTAAAAGTATGAATTTCGGTTTCCTATTTAACAAGAGGGGTCAAACTCCTTGCACTGGGGTACACATAGTACACAGCAAAACAAATAAACAAACACTGCCCCCCCACACACACAACTAAAACACCTTAAATCGGTCATTCTGTACAACATCTCTACTGCGGTTCACTGTATGAGACTCACCAGGGACAGCAACCCGCCCCAGCTTCTCAACTCTCCTGACCCCATACACGCAATCATTCCGTATGTCACTTACTTCTTAATTTACAAGGCTGGGGCCCCTTTCTTCTAGTTGGAAGCAAAATCGTTCTTTGTGCCACTGACTCCAATCCTCTGTGAGCTCTACCCATTTTTCCAGATTTTTTTCTCAAATGTCTTTGCTCAGATCTTTCTAGTGAATTCTCCTTTGAGACCTCAAAATATATCCAAGTCTTTTCCATCCTATCCTCTTCCTCATCACCTCATTACTTGCCAATTAATTTTTTCCCTCCCTCTTTTTTTTCCCTCTCACTTAAATTTCAAAAGTGATAGCTACAGTAACATGTTTTGTTAGTTGCTATAATCATTTTTTTGCTGGCTTCCTGAACAAGTGCTATGTAAGCTGTGGGGAAGGATAAACCCTTTCCCCTTGGAAGCTACCGACGCTCTTGGACCAGGCGCCATTCTTATGTCCTCACTGAACCTTGGACAGTCACACAGGGCTGGACCTCCAACCATAAATTCAAAGAGAATACAATGTGGTCCATGAGAAACAGTTAAAAGCAATTGCCATGGGAAAATAAAAAGGGAAAGTCCATATGCATCTCTTTCTCTCTTTACTCAGCCTGTGACTTTCTCTATGAAAAATATAAAATAGGAAGATTACAATACTCTTATTTTACTTTTTGTGTCAATTTTAACTAAAAAACATGTATTAATACAACTGACTGAAATGTTGCCTGTTAAGAAGAAAACATATCATCTTTATATGTGATAAGTTTACAAGGCATGATCAATGTATACACAGAGCTGCAGTTAAACATACATTTTTAGTTCATATAGTAAGTAAATTAAATTTTCAAATACCTATAAAGATATTTAGACCCCTTGGAGATTAGACTACACCTGGAATAAAGAAAAAACTTCAAAATTAAAAAAAAGAGGAACACACACACACACTAATTATTATTGTTTTGCCAGTCCTGGGGCTTGAACTCAGGGCCTGAGCACTGTCCCTGGCTTCTTTTTGCTCAAGGCTAGCAGTTTACCACTTGAGACACTTCTGGCTTTTTCTATATATGTGGTGCTGAGGAATCGAGGCAAGCACTCTACCACTAGGTCATATTCCTAGCCTCCACAAATTATTATTGAAGTCCATTTGTACTAATTTTCATATCTAAGAAGGCTTGTTTGAGCTATTGCATTTTTATAGATCCTGGTAGGAAGTAAAGCTAATCAAACTAAATTTTTTTTTTGTCTGTCCGTCTCTATCTCTCATCTATCTAGTCAGTGCTGGCGATGGAACCCAGAGATAGGGCAGAGCTAAATCCCCAAATCCTAAACATAACTCTTGGGGTATTTTAGGTGAATTAAAAGGTACAAAGGGGCTACTTTTACTACTCTAAAAGAATATCTTGTCCAAATGGCAAAAAAAGTTTTTAAGTATTTATTTTTGCATTGTAAAATAAAGAGAAAATAATTTATTCATGATTTGGAATTTTCACAATATCAATTTCCTAAACAATTTCTTTTCTAGTAGAATCAGAGAACCAAGTTTCCAAGGGGTTAGATTCAGTATTTTTAAATTAATGAAACTTATATAAAAAGAAAATAGCTGTATGCAATGATGCTTTAGCTACAGAATATACTAAAGTAAGGATATAGACAAGTTTGTAAACAAACACCAGTTTACATTTTTTTTTTTTTTTTTGGCCAGTCCTGGACCTTGGACTCAGGGCCTGAGCACTGTCCCTGGCTTCTTCCCGCTCAAGGCTAGCACTCTGCCACTTGAGCCACAGTGCCGCTTCTGGCCGTTTTCTGTATATGTGGTGCTGGGGAATCGAACCCAGGGCCTCGTGTATCCGAGGCAGGCACTCTTGCCACTAGGCCATATCCCCAGCCCACCAGTTTACATTTTTGAGAAGGAAAATATGTATCTTTAATAATGAAAAACTAAAAATAAGAGATTACAGGTGCTTATAAAGATAAGCCAGTTGACATAAATGTTATATGTAACTATAAACATAATTTTAATTTAAAGAATTAAGACCAAAAACTAAGTAGCCACATGAGATGTTCATCATTAAGTAAGTCTAAGGCAAAAACAAGAAACATTTAGGTTAAGTTATAGATTTGGTGATTACCAAAAAATATCCTTGAACACTTAAGTATTTAACAAGACAAGCACAACGGAGCTTGTCATGAAGCCTGCCTGCCTAAGCCGAGCCAGTGCGGACGAGAGAACATTCACCTTCATTTACGCCCAGGAGACTGAACACAGGGAGGAAATGGCACCATGGCTCTTATACTTAGATCTTTCTCAATCCAGAGTTTATTTCATGTAGTAAAAAAAAAGTCTTAAGAGAGTTGTCACAAATATTGGTGGCAAGCTTTTTCTATTAAAAGTCAGCTTTCCATCACCTCAGATAATGAAACTAAAGTATGTGACTCTACTAAACCTATGTTAGCGTTAATAACATACTTTGCATATCACTAAAAATAATCATATGTTCTTGAGTTGATAACTTCCCTTGCCAATTTTTATTTTAATACTGAAGGTGGGGAAGCATGTATTAAATGGCTTATACAAGAATTTTGGAGAAACCAACTTGAAAAAAATAGAGAAAAAGAATTTGGAAGAAAAGAAACAAATAAAAAAAAAAAGAAACAAATAGAATATCAAGAAGTTCTATCATCATTACCATGGGCCTAAGTAATTCTCCACAGATAGAGATTTACCTTGGATACCAGCCTTGGGGGCTTGATTATTGGACAGGTCCCAACTAACATACCTTTCCTATAAAGGGGCTTCCATATTTGGTTCTAAAATACTGTATTAAATTTGTTGCTAACCAGCTTTTCATTCAACATCTACTTCCTTTCTGACTAATGCTTCTTGTAAGCTGACAGCAGTTTTAAACATCTGCCAAGACGTCAGTAAAACAGGTATGCCGGCACAAGGTGTTCTGGTGAATGAATGCTTTGGTGTAAACATCCTATCTAAAATAGCCCTTAGGTAAGCTGAATTAATGCACTTTGCCAATTTAAGCAGAAGTTATAATGAACTGTAACATACGTTTACTCTCCTAACAAAGAGAGTTTAAGGAAAAAGTCCACTGCTACATTATTTCCATTTTATAATAGTTTTTATCTAAATACCTTTCAAATGAAAGACACTGACCTTGGCAGGCAACTATTCTTAAGGATGCTCAAAAGCAGAACCACCAAAGAAATCAGGACCTAAAGCAAACAGGATCTGGAATCTCTGAAAGTTGTCCATCTTATTCCATGAAAAATGGTTACAATTTCCTAAGTAGAATTTTAGCAACATCTGAGTTCTTTGCACTGTCAAGAGTTTGTAAGGATCTCACTGCTCTGGTGTCATGATTAGGACCTGTGGGGGTTTAGAAGCAAGCCTTCAGAGGACTATGACCTCAAGATTCCAGGTTTCTAGAAGCACTGTAGGATAAGCATGACCATGTTAATTGTCCTTGCAGGTCTAACCTTAATGGATTCTTAATACAATAATTTATGACAGGTAGAACACACAGATTTTTTTATACCAAAGAGAGGATCATAAAGCTCATATTCCTATTCCCTTATTAGTATTGATTTTTGCTCTGAGGGAGCCTTTTATTTACAAGATAGTTATTTATGGCCAGTAGATAGAGTTTCAGTGAGAAGGTCTCTGCCCCAAAGTGCCCACTGAAAGAAACACATTATATAATATTGCTTGCAGAATATAATCTCCCTGATTTAATAAACTGACGATTCACTTAGGTGTTGAACCTTATGGCAAGTTTAAGGTGCTCATATTGTGTAAACGACATTTTTTTTTTTTTTTTTTTTTGGCCAGTCCTGGGCCTTGGACTCAGGGCCTGAGCACTGTCCCTGGCTTCTTCCCGCTCAAGGCTAGCACTCTGCCACTTGAGCCACAGCGCCGCTTCTGGCCGTTTTTCTGTATGTGGTGCTGGGGAATCGAACCTAGGGCCTCGTGTATCCGAGGCAGGCACCTTGCCACTAGGCTATATCCCCAGCCCTGTAAACGACATCTTTAATAGTCACAATAGAGACCAAATGGGAGAGCCTTGTGGGGACACTAAGACGTGTCTACACAATGGTGCCGGCGAAGGGGGTGGGAAGAGCAGGAATGGAGCTTATGCTCTAGCTCAACTTCGTGCCCTAGTGGCAAGCTGTCACCAGATCCAAGGAAGGAGTATCATTTCCTCATGTGCTGAGAGATGTTTGGTTAGGTAGATAATTGTGTCTTTAGACACAGATGCCACTGAATCTTTGACTACATATCTAACAATAACATTCAATACTGTTTTCAATGGTTCTCCACTGCCTGAAGGAGAAAAGACAGTTGAGATGACATCCAAAAAACTTCATATTTAAGCCTGACCTTTTCCATGCTTCATACCCCCTACTATTTCTACCTGATTCTTTCTTCTGGACATATTTAACCTACATTCTAGACCACACCACTCTCTTTCCTCTAGTTACAGCTACCTTTCTATCCACCAGAAAAACTATTTGGGGATCTCCTCAATATCCATTAAAACTCAGTTCACATATTTCCTGTGTGGAAGGTCCTCTCCCTGAGGGCTACATGCAGATGCCCCCACCTCATTAAGTCTCCACCCAGTTACCTGGGTAACCGGCAGACCATGAGGCAGTTACCTCCCCTTTCCCTGAGGTCACATCCTAATCCACCTGGCCACACCCCTTGGCCCTGTCCTAGATATAAGGCAGGGCTGGGTGGGGGTCGCTCTTTCTCTCCCTTCTCTCTGGCCATGGATCACCTCGGCCACGGGCCAGCAGTTCGGTAATAAACTTTCTTTCCTGCCTGAATATCGTGTGGTGTTCTCATTTACCGGCTACCTACTTTAAAAACCTAACACTGTGAATATCATCTATCCCCATTAGTACAATCTTGTTGTAGCATGCTTCTTTCTGAATATCACTAGATTGTGCCAACTGAACACATTATTACAGAACTTAGTTGTCCATACATCTTCTCTATAAACTCCAAGTTATAGATACCAGGGAAATGAAATAGATGGACAAATAGATAAGTAACCCAAAGTTCCTAGCTTCAAAGCTTATATACTTTCTGGATATACAAACAGGAGAATAAACACAATTACTGTAAAAAGAAATGCAAATACATATACAAACAGTAAAACCATATGTTTAGTTTGCTGTCCCTATCTACAAAAGGACATCTTTCATAAAGGTTTAGAGAGATTAAAGGGAAATTTGACCTTTACAAAACTGTTTCAGAGATGCTTCTGTTGACTCAGAATGTATGAACTGATGATAATCAAGTCTTTCAGGCGGAAGGAAAAAATTTAGGGCCTTGGGCTAACTTAGCTTGCTTGCACTCCACCACTTGAGCCATGCCTCCAGCCTAGCTTTCTGCTGAGTATTCTTGGAGATGGACTTTTCTGCCTGGGATGGCTTCAAACTGTGATTCTAAATCTCACCCTCCTGAGTAGGTATTATTACAGGCCTGAGTCAATGACACTTAGCTGAAAGTACTATTAAAGCCAATATTTGAACTGATAAAATGCCACAAATCACATTATTTATTACAGCAAAACTTGTTACTTATCCTACATGACTGTAAGTATGAGACATTAATTGTGCTGCTGGAGTCCAAGAAGTGCAAATTTAGTCTCTGCCCTAGGGAATCTTTCAGGAGATGAGGTAGATGTTCCTACAAAAGTAGTTGTGAGGACCACCATCCTAGGAGCTAAACAACTAACTTAGAAGCAGGTGCGAAGCTCGGAAGGAACAGTTTCTTCCAGGTGTGGTGATCAAGGTGGCTGGATGACAGTAAGTAGTCATTTCAGTAGGTTGTATAAGAGTATTTTGAAATTCCAGGGTTTGAGGCAGAATTTTAGGATAAAGGCTCAAAAACAGAAAGATGATCCCCAGCAGAAATAGAAGGCTAATTGGTTGGAGAGGCATGTTTCCATGGAACAGTTTAACTTTAGGTAGGCACAGAGGGTCCCAGGCAGCCTGCAAGCAGCTGCTAAGGGCTGCAGTGCCCTGCTTCACACTACAGAAGACCGATACAGGGCCACCAGCCTCTCTCCCAAGGCAGTAACTGGAGAGCTTGAGAGAACGCCAGAGCCAACTGTCCTGCTGGCAGCTCAGTAAGATGTGTTGTTAGGTAGCCTGCTCAAGTTAACAGTGGATTGACCCCATACTCTAATTCACTAGCTCTGATTTCTTGGCTGGGGGATACTGTCACAAGAGACTTCAGAAGCAGGAAGAGCACAGACATTCTAAGTGGCTATAATTGCTCTTCCTGTTTTCACTGTGTGGGAGAGAAAAAAGATGTCCAAAGGAACGTTAATTAGCAAGACAGAGAAGTAATTTAAGGCTTTCCTTTTATTACCTATAACAGCTCAAGCATGATGAACAGAACACTTCTTAAATTAATGAGGCACCCCAAAAGGTGATTTTTAAGCATCAAACTGGCATGAAAACCTTAGCTATTATTAGACCCAGGCTTAGAATACAAAACAGACTCTAAGACCATACAGACTAAGTTTAGATTTGAAAACCTGGCGTGAAATGTATTGAGCTCTAATAAACTACCTTAAATTACAAGAATAATCAGTATACCAGAGTCTTACATTAAAGAAAAGGAGATAAAATAGTAGGTAAATAATTTATCACTTAGATAAATTACCTGGTTACTGAGGCAATACAAAACACATTATCATCTTGTAGCAAAATCAACTTACATTTTAGTGGTGGACATAAATACTGAACTGCTAAGCAGAAAGGGGAAAAGGCAAATCACCTTTGTGAAATGCTATTTATGTGTCAGAATTTGTTTCTTGGTGCTTTTATAGTTATCTCCTTTAAACCTCAAAGCAATTTCTATCATATAAAATATTTTACAAATAAAGAAAACAGGAAATGGCACTTTGACTCAAGTGGTAGAGCACTAGCATTGAGCTGAAGAACTTAGGAACAGCACTCAGGCCCAGAGTTCAAGCCCCATGACTGCCCGAAAATGAAAGGAAGGAAGGAAGGAAGGAAGGGAGGGAGGGAAGGAGGGAGGGAGGGAGGGAGGGAGGGAAGGAGAAAGGAAGGAAAAAAGGAAGCAAGGAAGGAAACACATTTCAAAGAAGTTAAATACCTTGCTGAAGGCCATCCTGGGGGGAAAAAAGGAGCTTGGATGCTACTATGTCTGTTCAACTACAATAGCAAATCTCTTCGACCCACTCCAAATGCCTCTGCTGGAAGTTGAATGAATGTTCAAATGTTGATCTGCTATGACTGTCTATTTACAAAATATATAGTGAATTCCCTGGCTTCCAGGGAGATATAGAAGCCTCTGAGTTCTGATGGGGTTACTACTGGGTAAACTCATCTTACACTGAGAGTCTCTTAAGTTGAAAATGGATTAACATTCCTTGCCTATTGAGGATAGAAACTTAGAATACAGCACACCAGAGAATATCAGTTGTTTCCACTGGTGTGTGTGGCTCCACCACAAGAGCTCAGCCCCTCAAGGGGGACCACCTGAAGCTTGTTTCTACCTGTAGCCTGGGAAAAGATCAAAATCCAAAGTATGTTTTCTACTAAGTATCTGTAACTTGAACCATCAGAAAGTTAAAAGACTGTAAGTCAAGCCATCCTGAACTGAGGACCATCTGTGTCACCAATTCCACTTAATGAGGTAATCACTAAAAGGAAGATAACACCGAAGTGCACATAAAAATTCAACTGTCAGTAAATTCCTATGCAGAGGAAACTACGTATTTTAATCATCATCTCCCTTCCCAAGCACAAGGCAGACAGAGGAATGAGCCCGGTTATGGCTTTCATGTATGCACATTTGTCATGGTTACATTTCCTGTCAGATAAAGGTTTGCTAAAAGTAACCAGTGTAAGTTGATAAAAGACAAATGAATAAAGTGGAATCTTCTAGAAATAACTTAAAAAATAAAAATCAAAGCAACAGAAAACAATAGCCAGAACAAAAAAAAAGGCATATTTCCTCTTCAGCTGAATTCCCATCTACTTTTTAACTGGCAATGGGTCTTTCCATGTATGACTGGAGGCCAAAGACAACAAGGGCGTGGCCGCAGGGCCCGAGTGGCAGGCAGCAGAGGAGGGGTGAAGGACCCTGCCTGAGCAGCCTGGTTTCCAGGAATGCTTGGGCCCCCTTTCTTGGGGGGGTGGGGCAGGCCTGCCCAGGAACTGCCTTCTCCTCACGCCTGGGGGCTGCGGAGGAACTGCCTTCCCCTCATGCCTGGGGCTTCAGGGTGGGTTCACTTCCTGGGATATCATCCTCAGGGAAGGCAAACGGAGACTGAGGGTATGAAGTGTGCTGAGCTTTTGTGCGCTATCTTATACAACAGTGTTCAGTGAGCAAATGAATCACTAGATGAAATGAAAATATTTTCCAACATATCTTTCCTACAATCCCAGTCATTAAAAGTTCCAGCATCATTGCCATCTTAATCATCTTTTGCAACTTTTTAATTAAAAATAAAAATAACAAATGTTCATTACACTTCAACATTTTACTTCTAAAAAACAATCTGAGTGCCAGGAATGTGCTCATCTCCGCTCACCTGGCCAAATTCTTATCCTTATAGCTAAGAGAGCCCAGCAAAGTAAAATTATTTATATCTATTTTTGAATATGTACTATTTCTTGTGAAGACAATTAACTGAAAATTAATTGGGGAGCTCCTCTTGTTTTTCCTCAAGTATAATTGAAATTGTTTTTTCCTTTTTCTTTCAGTTTATCAAGTGTTTGTGTATTCTGACTTAAGGACACAGCCTTAGCTTAGGGAGGAAACAAATAAGAGTTTATAAAGTGGCAAGTTGGACAAGGTAACTGAGTTTGGGGATTTCATTTTACTATTAAAAATATGAAAAGTAATCTTTTAAATACTGTAGTGGCGGCATTTTTATTCTGATGAAAAGACAGGAAAAAAGAGGTCTTATAATTTATCTAAATCTAAGTTTCATCAATTTAACAATTTCCATTTAGCATGCGCATGCGTGTGTGTGTGTGTGTGTGTGTGTGTGTGTGTGTATTTCTGTTTGTACTGGAGGCTGAACTCAGAGTCTGGGTAGCACTCTGCCAAAGCATATGAACCACGGCTGTACATCCAGCTTTTCTGGTGCTTATTTGGAGATAGACTTTGCAGCTCAGCATGGCTTTGAACTACGATCCTCAGATTCGGCCTCCAAAATAGCTAGGATTACAAAAGTGAGCCACCAGACCAACGCTTCAATTTTAAAAATTTAAAAGAAACGATAGCAATTCTTCTAATACTTGTGAAAACTATTAAAAAAAACAACAAAGAAATTAAAAAATGGCAGAGGAGGAGACTAGGATCTAAGGATTGCAGTTCAAAGCCACCTTGGGCAGGAAATTCCACAAGACTCTTATCTCCAATAAGCCACCCCGAAAAAGCCAGATGTGGTGCTGTGGCTAGAGTGCTAGCCTTGAGAAAAAGAATCTCAGGCCTTGAATTCAAGTCCCAGGACTGGCACCAAAAAAAAGGCAGAGGATGGAGGGAGGGAAGACAGAAGGATGGAAGAAATGAAGGGAGAGCAGATAGAGAATAAAAAATGGAGGATACAGGATGGGAGGAGGAGGATGAATGGAAGAATGGAGATGGAGGTTGGAGAATGGAGGACAGAGGTAGTGAGGGAGGAAGCATGGGGCTGAAGGATGGAGGGAAGCAAGATGGAGAGAAGGAAAGAGGACAGAAGATGGAGGAGGAATGCTGCAGGATGGAAAGAGGAAAGATGGGAGGCTGGGGATACAGAAGATGGAGGGATGCAAGTTGAAAGGAAAGAGGAACAGAGGGTGGGAGGGCGCAGGATGGAGGGAGGTGGAGAAGAGAGGAAGGAGGGAGGGAGGGAGAAGAGCAGACACAGGATGAAAGACAAGGGTTGGAGGATGGAGGGAGGGTATGTAGAAAAGAAGAAGGATAGAGGTTGGAGAAGCATGCAAGGAAAGGAAAGGAAGGAAGGAAGGAAGGAAGGAAGGAAGGAAGGAAGGAAGGAAGGAAGGAAGGAAGGAAGGAAGGAAGGGAGGGAAGGGAAGAAAGGCCAAAGAAAAGAAAAATGGTAGGCCAAAGAAATGCATTCAGAAAAGCTGTATAATTACTTAATGAAATTTTATTTTGTAGGCAAGAACACTTGAAGTAAAGGTTTGCTAAGGAGAGAAAAAAATCTATCTGCCATGAGATAAAGCATGCGATTTTCCCAGAGGCCTTGCAGTTCTTGTTCTGAATACATCTTCACAGTTAAGGGAAGATGGATCATTTACTGTTGAGTTGTTCTTTTTTTTTTTTTTTTTGGGTGCTGGTCCTGGGTCCTGGGTTCTGGTCCTGGGCCCTGGGTCCTGGGCACTGTTCCTGATGAGCTTTTGGCTCAAGGCTAGTGCTCTACCACTTGACATACAGCTTCATGTCCGGCATTTTTTGGTTAAAACTATCCTGCCAGGGCTGGCTTTTGGTTATGCTTTGTTTTTCTGGTACTAGGGATTGAGCACCGAGCTTCGGGGATGCTAAGCATGTGTTCTATCCCAAACCACGGCAGCACCGTGAGGCTGGTTATCTTACCTCTGCCCCCGAGTACTTATCCATTTGGAGGACAAGTTCATCCAGGTCCACTTCATTACTGACAGGCATTGAGCGGAACTGCAGGGTGAGTATTTCCTTTCTTGTTGCTCCATCTGGGAGAGGCACATAGATGATTGTGTCAATTCTTCCAGGCCGCATCAACGCCTAGACAGATGGAATAACAAAGCTCAGAATTGACTTCCATATCAAAGGCATCAGGGAGAGGGGACATTCAGTATCACTGGGATCACCCACTGCTGTGTACAATTAGTAAATCAAGCAACTTCCACATGAGATGGATGCCGGCGGCTCACTCCTGTGACCCTAGCTACTCAGAATGCTGAGATCTGAGGATCACCGTTTGAAGTCAACCCAGGCTGGAAAGTTGGTGAAACTTTTGTCTCAAATAAACTCTTCAGAAAAGCTGGGCCCAGGCTGGGAATGTGGCTTAGTGGTGGAGTGCTTGCCTAGCCTGCATGAAGTCTAGGTTTGATTCCTCAGTACCACATGAACAGAAAAACCACAAAGTGGTGCTGTGGCTCAAGTGGTAGACTGCTAGTCTTGAGCAAAAGAAGCTCAGAAACAGCACCCAGGCCCTGAGTTCAAGCCCCAGGATAGGCAAAAAAAGAAAAAAAAAAGAGTAAAAGTAAAGTACTTTTTACAAAAAAAAAAAAAAGGAATTAATTCTTTAAACAAATAAAGTAAGTATAGTAGGCTAATATTAATACTTTGTCTTAATAGGAGTATAAAAACACATTTTCCAATTTTTTGGAGCAAACATTTTCAAAATATTCCACAATGTTCTCCTGGATTTCAGTGAGCTCCTTTCTCACCTCTAAAATGATCATTTGTGTTTTACTTTTGAAAATCTGGGTTTCTGAATGTTCAGTGAGTCCTTTTGTATTTATTCTATTACCAGCACAAAACAATACTCATCAATGGAGAGACAAAAAAGTATTATTCTGAAATATGACAAAGGTAAAAAACCAACCAACCAAAAAACTGCAAAGCATCTACTAAGAGCCAGGCTCCATTTTAGCCGCTGAAAGGCAGCTGTGAATAACTTCACTATTATTTTTTTAAGTTGAAGTCATCCTTTTCACCTTTCAGAAAAACTCAGACTGAAGGCTATTTTGAAATCTCCTTTCTAACAGTTGAAAGAACAACAAAGTACAGGGCAGTGACTGCAGCACCAGGTACACACCTGTCCCAAGCAGCACACGCTGAGTACTCTTCAATAGCTCTGACCTCGCCTGGCCGGGCCAGCAGCCAGAGATGCTTTTTCTGGCCTGATCTGGTCAGTAAAAGTTACACTTAAAAAATAGAAGGATAGAGCCTTCCTTCCTGAAGAATTCTGAATAAGTGCGCTCCCTTTCTTGAATGTCTTTAAAAATATGTCTCTGGGAGGCTGGGAATGTGGCTTAGTGGTGGAGTGCTTGCCTTGGATGCATGAAGCCCTGGGTTCGATTCCTCAGTACCCCATACACAGAAAAGGCCGGAAGTGGTGCTGTGGCTCAAGTGGTAGAGTGCTAGCCTTGAGCAAAAGATCTCAGGGACAGTTCCCAGGCCCTGAGTTTTGCCAGGACTGGCAAAAAAAAAGTCTCTGGCATATTAGGCTGGAAGAAGGTATTCTGAATGATGGTATGCTCTGTGATGTGAAATTCCTGATATGACAACTCAATGGAGAAACACACCAAGGCTTTCAAATTCTCTGAACACTTCCAGCTCTAAGATCATACTAAGATATTGTAGCTTCTTCATTAGAACAAGTTTTTTTAAAAAACCACAGAGTGAATGGCTCCCCCACCCCTTTTGAGAACATACTCAAGATCTTGGGCAAGTTTCTATACCTCTAACACCTGCAATATCTTTATGTGTGAAGATAAAAGTAATACTTGAATCAGAGGGGCATGCTATCATTACACATAAAAAAAATTCTCCCACGATTCTCTAAACAATTCAAGGGATTTCACCTGAAGTCTGCGTGTCCCAGATGAAGAGTATCTATCCATCCATCTAGCTATCTATCTGGGGTTATGGAACTCAGGATCTCAATCTACCATTAAACTACAAAATGTAGGTAATATATCTTATTTTATTCTATGTTTTTTATTTACTTTACTAAACTTTTAATTTATGAGCTGGAGATGAAAAATGGGGCCTCACCCATGTTCACAAATGCTCTACTACTGAGCTCTATTTCCTCCCTCTCTAGATGACTTTTCACAAGGGCTTCTTGGCCCCAGCAATGGGAAACCGGCATGAATTCCTGCCGTTTTCAGTCAACCGCTGACAGGATACACTGTGGAACCATTACTGAGAAGAAGTCATTACAAAAAAGCAATGGCTTTCTTCTTCTGATCTGCACATAAACGACTCAACATATTTCAGTACTTCACATGAATGTTATTCATCTAATCCTTTACGGGAGTGACAGGGTTGCAGTTTTCCAACACATATGGGGTCATATTCTATCCATTGTTCAAGTTAAATTTTGAAATCTAGCATAGAGAAACTTGTTCAGACCAAGGTACTAAACAAACACTTGCACAAATCAGGTCCTCTCAGCTCCTACACTCACTGAAAAGGATGCAGGGTGTGTTAGTAATTGTGAAAAATCATCTCAATATCTTTGTAATTCTTTACCTTATATACTTTAGTAAACCTTTCACATAAAAGACAGTTTGAGATTTTCAACTTAAGAGTATGATAGAGTGGGCAGAAGTGTTATGGATAGCTCTGTCACACACACAATCCTTCTAACCACAGACAATATCATCGATGGGGGAAAGAAGACTCTTTTCTTATTTCCACAAGAGCAAGAACTTGGAAATTTAATTTCATTTACATATTTTAAACACAAATTATTGGAGTAGAATTATCTAGAATTAAAATTAAGTTATTACAAATGTTTCAGAAAATGCAAAGTAGTAATTTCTGGTTCACGATTAGTGTTACTGTGTTATTGACATGACTGATTACAAATAAAAAGCTTTAAATACTCTTTTTTTTAAAAAAAAAAAAATCTACAGCCTGGCACTGGTCATTCACACCTATGATCCGAGCTATATAGGAGGCTGAGATCTAAGGCTTATGGCTGAAAGCCTCCCAAACAGACATATGTAGGCAGGACTCATCTCCAATGAGCCAACAAAAAGCCAGAAAGGGGGGGCTGGGGATATGGCCTAGTGGCAAGAGAGCTTGCCTCGTATACATGAGGCCCTGGGTTCGATTCCCCAGCACCACATATACAGAAAATGGCCAGAAGTGGCGCTGTGGCTCAAGTGGCAGTGTTAGCCTTGAGCAAAAGGAAGCCAGGGACAGTGCTCAGGCCCTGAGTCCAAGGCCCAGGACTGGCCAAAAAAAAAAAAAAAAAAAAGGCCAGAAAGGTGTGGCGCAAGTGGTAGAACACCAGAATAGAGAGAAAAAGCCAATCAAAAGCAAAAGGAAGCCCATGACCAGTTTTTGTACACACACACACACACACACACACACACACACACACACACACACACACACACGTCCATGAACAAAATGAGCCTGGGCCACAAGTGACAAGGCAGCAGAATTCACCAGTCTGAAAGAGCAGAAGGAGATGTTCAATGAAGGAAAAGTATAATAATTAGCAAAGTATTTTGACAACAGCAAAAGGTATACTGTGGTCAATGTAAAGCAGACCCCCCACTAGGAACAGATAAGAGGTTTTCTTTTTAAAACTTATTATAAAGGTGATGTACAGTGTGGTTACAGTTACGTAAGTAAGGTAATGAGTACATTTCTTTTTGAACAGTGTTACCCCTCCCTCATTTTCTTCCATTCTCCCTTCACTCTCCTTTCTCCCCAAGGTCTAAAGTTCATTTCTAGTGAGTACCGTTGTATTGGTTAACTCTTTGTCCTACTGTTTCTGTGATTCCCCTGTCCTTCCCTAAATCAGATAAACTTATACACAAGACAAAGGGTACAGAAATAAAACAGTGACAATACAGCATAAACGAAAGGAAAGAATAAAGTAACTGTAAACAATACATGATAAAAACCTCTTATTTCAATTTCTTGTTCATTTTGATGTTTCATTTTATATAGTCACCTGCACCTCGCTATTGAGCTATTGTGATCCTCTCCTAAGCATCTCACAGACATATTCTAGTTATTACAAATGAGGAAAACCATGCACTCTGTTTCTTTGAATCTGGCTTGCTTCACTTAATGTAACTTTTTCCATGTCTTTCCATTTCCTTATGAGTGCAATGTCATTCTTTCTGATGGAAGCACAGAATTCCACTGTGTATATATACCATATTTTCTTGAGCCATTCATCTACTGAGGGGCACCTGGGTTGGTCCCATATCTTAGCTATGGTAAATATTGCTGCAATGAACATGGTTGTGCTGGTAGCTATCGTGTGGCCTCGTTTGTGGTCATTTGGGTAAATGCCCAGGAGTGAGATTGCTTGCTCATAGGGAAGCTCTATGTTTAACATTTAAAGGAACTTCTATACTGCTTTCCAGGGTGGTTGAACAAGTTCACATTCCCAAAAACAGTGTAGTAGGGTTCCCTTTTGGCCACATCCTCACCAGCATCTGTTATTTTGAGTTTTCTTGATAATGGCCAGTCTAACTGTGGTGATGTGGAATTTCAATGCTGCTTGGTTTTTCATTTTGTTTATGGCCAGGGATGAACATCTCTGTCTACTACTGTCTATCCTTATTTTTTCTTTGTAGACGTCTCTAAGTCTTTAGCTCACTTATAGTGATGTTGACCCTCAAAATATTACAGGAAGGGGGCTGGGGATATGGCCTAGTGGCTAGAGTGCCTGCCTCATATTCATGAGGCCCTGGGTTCAATTCCCCAGCACCACATATACAGAAAATGGCCAGAAGTGGTGCTGTGGCTCAAGTGGCAGAGTGCTAGCCTTGAGCAAAAAGAAGCCAGGGACAGTGCTCAGGCTCTGAGTCCAAGCCCCAGAACTGGACAAAAAAAAAAATATTACAGGAAGGGATAAGAGAAACACTTGGGCTCTGTGGTACAGGTAGAAACTTCCTAAGTAAAGATCCAGAAACAAGTGAAGGAAAGGCTGGATAAATGGGGTTGCATTCAACTGCACAGTTTTTGCATGGTAAAGGGCCTAACTACCAGGATAAATAGAAAGCCCACAGATTGAGAGAAGATTTTTACTAGCTATATACCAGATAAGGGTCTTATATCTAAAATATACTTAGAGCTCAAAAAATTAATCACCCCTCAAAACAAATCCTCAAAGGAGGTTTTCTTAAGATAAACTTTCCTCCAGCTCTCAGGAAAAGTGTAAAGGGAGGGAGAAACTTCAGGTCTTCCACCAGTGACATGCTGGTAGCTATTTCAAGGGTGATGTACCATGAAACAGGTGGAGGACACTTGGAGAAACACGGAGGTGTCGAGGAAGATGAAAAAAATCCACAGGTATGAAATCATATGTGTCGGGTAATGCCAGGGAGACAGGTCCTGATCTCAAGAGTGCACAGAAAATTGTGGAAGATTTTTAGTCAGGTGGGAGTTAGGTTGGATTTCCTGTTGAGGAAAGTAAACAAGACTGGCTGCAGTGCAGAGGTAGTACAGGAAGGCAGGGCAGCTTCCAGAGAAGAAGTTAACACAGTCTTAGGGCACTAACTTAGAACATGAACAACATGAGTAACTTCAGGGTATGAACCTGGAAAAGAATCATTTAAGAGATACTTTTCAAACAAAAAGGCTCAGGATTTACCATTTCAGTAAAGAGCTGTGCCCAAGTGGCTCTAACCTGTAATGCAAGCTACTCAGGAGGCTGAAACATCAGGATTTTAATTCAAAACCAGGCTTTTAATGAGACTCTTTATATCCAATTAACTACCCAAAATCTGGAAGTGGAGCTGAGGCTCAAGTGGGAGAGTGCTAACACAAAAACTCAGAGAGAGTTCAAGCCCACGTATTGGCCCAAAGAAAGAAAAACACCCCCAAAGTAGGATTTCTTTTAAATAGTTTTGAACAGTACCTGCCAAGTTAAAATCTGAATCTTAAAAATATGCCACACTTCTCAACTGCTGCTATGCTTTTTAGACAACACTTCCTCTATGATTGATATTTATGATGAGTCAGTTCCCCTTCCAGTCAGAGTACTTTAGTGCTCTGCTTGAGGCTTCACAGAGATGGTTCAACACCACAGACATTTGCTGAATATCTACTATGTGCCAGGAAAAGGATTATGTACCAAGATTACCATGTTCTTTGTTCACTGAAGAATAATTATTTCAAAAAGGATTTCTGTATGTCAACATCTGAGCATGCATTGATATTCGCACAAATAAATCAGTAAGTCTGCAGGCTTTCTAATGGGATTGCTTAGCTCTGTAAGAACCCACAGCACTGTGCAAGAAAAGACTTGATGTAACTGACAGCAGGTGTCCAGGAAAAGAATACTGTGAGAAAAGCAGCATTGAGCACACGAGTGAAAAATGGAACAAAAACACTTGGGTGTGTACATGTGTGTGTGCATATACACAGCTCTCTTTTACTAGTACAGCTTTTTTATTTGAGAAAGAGAACTGTACCCCATCCACATATAATAATAATAATCCAGAGAGGGAAGATGGTGCCGCCACAGTAGGGAGGCACCGACTTGCTCCAACTAAATAGCGAGCTGGGAACTCCAGCACCCAAAACCCCATCAAGAACCCAGCAAAACCAGCAGCCAGAAGCAGTGGAGAAACGCAGGAAAACAAAAAGGAGCACAAAATAAGAGCCGAAAACCTACAAGGAGCCGGAGAATCTACGGGGCACCCACCAGCCGACCCTGGCCCAAACAGGGCCAGGCTGGGAAAGGGGACCCGGCGATTGGCAGACCGACTGCAGAAAACTCACACGGGGAGCGCAGAGTCCAGACAGCAGGGCTCAACGGACACCAGGGAGAGCGTGAACCAAGACACACGGCGATGGCGGTGACGAGAAGTTCAGGTCCACACCAGTAACGGTCGTAAGCAGCTGGGGAACCCAGCGGTGCAGAAGGGGAGAGCCGGGGACGCCACCACAACCCTTCGATACACCCAAAGGACCAACGGCAGCTCGGGAAACACACACAATCCTGGACCAGGGCCAGGGGACGGCTGGCAGTGCAAGCCCCACCCGAGGTGCCTGGACCTCCCGGACCTTTACAACTAAAAATCACAGGCGCGGGTGGGCAATACCAGCACAGCAGGGACACCTGGGCCTGATCACGCCCCCCACTCACAGCGGAGGTGCAGTCTGAGGGCACTAACCCGCGCCTGGATAGTTGATCCCACTGGGCCCCACACAGCGGACTTGCGGGAGGGCGCAAGCACAACCCAACAACCTGGGACTTGCCCTGGTAGGTGTACCCTGCTCAGGTGGACGGGGCCACAGCGGCAGCGCCCGTTGTAGTGGGCGCACAGCGCACAGGTGGGCGGGTCCCCAGGCGACAGCGCCTGCTCTGGTAGGCGTACCATGCTCAGGTGAGCAGGGCCACAGCAGCAGCGCCCGCTCTGGGAGGCACGCCTACACAGGAGGGCAGAGCTCTCCATCGGCCCGTGCCCACTAAGTTTGGCGCATTTCGCACAAGCGGGTGGGCCGCACACCAACAAGACCGGCCCCGGAGCGGTCCACATAGGAAGACGAACTGCCTGAGAGGTGAGCTCCGCTGACCAAGATACAGAGTGGAAAAAAGAACCAAAGAAGAGATACGCCTCCATGCCACGCTGAATTAGCGACCAGCAAACCCCAACAGGGGCACACTAGGGTCAGCACAGCACAGTGGCAGGACACTGTCCCATAGAGAAAGACACAGAACCTACTGGCCCCCAAGTGCAGGGAGAGTGACCACATCAGCAACAACCGAGAAGGTCAAGCTCACCCATTGGGAAGCAAGGTCCAACAACCACACCCAAACCCAGAGCCAGGACACCAGGGCACAAGGCTCCCACTGACGGACCAGCGGGAACCAGCACACAACCAAACCAGGGAAGCCACCCACAGATCTCCAGAAGCGCAAATCACAAAAAAAATAACACAGTTCATCAAAGGGCAAGCCAACTCGCCAGCTCCAAAAAGCAGCATGACTGAAGAGGAGATGGAGAATACAAAGGCAAATGAGGCCATGTTAACAGAAATGATGGAAAGCGTCAGAAACGAAATCAGAAAACAATTCCAGGAGTTTAGAGTGGAAGTCTTGAAGGACATCCAGGAAGCCAAGAAAGAAATGGAAGCAAAATGGATACAATGCAAACCTCCGTTAAAGAAGACCTTAACATCCTAAGAAGTGAAATGCATGAAAAAATAGATTTAAAATACAACTCTTTAAAGGAAGAAATTTCCACGATCAGAGCTGATCTGACAACCATAAATAGCTCTCTGACATCCATAAACTCCGCAATTGAATACACAGCACAAAGAATTGACCATATGGAATCCAGAATCTCTCTCTTGGACGATGAAGCAGCCAACGACAACCAGAAAATTACCACACTCCAAGAAACGGTGAAGCTTCAGGGCAGACTAATCCAGGAACTAATGGACAAAGACAAGAGATATAATCTGCACATAACTGGAATAGAAGAAGGAGCTGAGTACCAGAGCAGAAGGCTTCATCATATTTTCAATAAAGTTATTGCAGAAAACTTCCCCAATCTCACAAGGGACCCCATCCAGGTAACTGAAGCCTATAGGACACCTGGCAGGCCAGACCCCAGAAAAGCCACTCCAAGGAACATAATATTCAAGACTTCAGATCTCAAGAATAAAGAGCAAATTCTGAATGCAGCCAAAACGAAGAAAGAAATTTTCTACAATAGAAAGAGGATCTGAATAACAGCAGACCTCTCCACACAAACCTACCAAGTGCGAAGTGAGTGGAAGAACACCATCCAAGTTCTACAGGCCAACAATATGCAACCTAGGATTAAATATCCAGCGAAACTGGAGTTCACATTCGAAGGGAAAACCAGATCTTTCCATAGCAAAGAGGATCTAAAGCAGTATGTGAATAAAAAACCAGCCCTACAGCGAATTCTAAGAGGGGAATCCCACCCAACAGAGATCGTACAGGACACACAGACAGAAACAGAAACAGAAAGAGCAGCTCACTAAAGGCAAGGAAAAAAAAAAAGAGGAAAAAACAGCCCAACAAGAAAATGGAAGGAGAAAAAAACACTCTGATCCTTGATCTCTTTGAATATAAATGGTATAAACTCTCCAATAAAGAGAAGCAGACTGGCAGAATGGATTCCCAAACAAAAAGTTGGCATCTGTTGTCTACAAGAGACCCACCTTACAACAAGGGACAAAAACAGGCTCCGAATGAAAGGATGGAGCAAGATCTTCCAAGCAAACGCACCTACCAAAACGGCAGGTGTAGCCATTCTGATCTCAGACAAGCTGGACTTTTCATTAAAATCAACTCAAAAAGACAAAGAAGGACACTACATTTTAATACAAGGAAAAATCCAGAATCAAGACATCACGGTGATAAATGTATACTCACCGAACAAAAGAGGCCCTACATATGTCAAGCAAATTCTCACAGAATTACAGAACAAGATAGAGGCAAACACAATCATAGTGGGTGACTTTAATACCCCTCTCTCTCCAAGAGACAGATCCAACACCCAGAGGATTAGTAAGGGAGCTGAGGACCTAAATAACACCATTTCCCAAATGGATCTAACAGACCTATATAGAACCTTCCACCCTACAGAGACCCAATACACCTTCTTTTCAGCAGCCCATGGATCATATTCCAAAATAGACCACGTCATAGCCCACACAAAGAACCTCAGCAAATACAAAAGTACTGACGTCATCCCATGTATTATATCTGATCACAGTGGATTAAGGGTAACCCTCAATAACAACGGTTACCACAGAGGCTATACACATTTTTGGAGGCTAAACTCCACACTGTTATCCAACACATGGGCCACAGACCAAATTAAAGATGAAATCAACAAATCCATAAGCCACAATGACAATGAAAATACATCACAAAGAAACCTATGGGACACAGCTAAGGCAGTACTGAGGGGCAAGATCATTGCCCTCAGCACTCACATTAAAAGAATGGAAGCAGAGCAGGTGAATAACCTCACGATGAAACTAAAACAACTGGAGAAACAAGAAATGACCGAATCTAAAATGACTAGGAGGAGAGTGATCACAAAGATTAAAGAAGAGATTAATCTGATTGAAAATAGAAAGACCATTCAACAAATAAATAAGACTAAAAGCTGGTTCTTTGAGAAAATAAATAAAATTGACAGACTCCTCGCAAGACTTACAAAAAAAAAAAGAAGAGACTTATATATGTAAAATCAGGGACTCCACCGGAAAAATTACAAGTACACATGATATTCAAACAATCATAAGGAGCGATTTCCAGAACCTCTATTCAGTAAAAAACAGTAATTTTACAGAAATGGATCAATTCTTAGAGAAGTATAAACTGCCCAAACTGAACCAAGAAGAAATAAATCAACTAAATAAACCAATAACTTACAGTGAGATACAGGAGGTAATCAAGAAACTCCCAACAAAGAAAAGCCCAGGCCCAGATGGATTCACCAATGAATTCTACAAAACCTTTAGTGAGGAGCTAATACCAACAATCCTCAAACTCTTCCGCAAAATAGAAACGGAGGGAGAAATCCCAAACACATTCTATGAAGCTAATATCATACTTATTCCCAAGCCAGGCAAAGACCCAACAAAAAAACAGAACTACAGACCAATATCACTAATGAACACAGACGCAAAGCTCCTCAATAAAATATTAGCTAACAGGATCCAGAAACGGATCAAGAAAATCATACATCAAGACCAAGTAGGCTTCATCCCACAGTCACAAGGATGGTTCAACATCCGTAAATCAATCAACGTAATTCACCACATAAACAGATCTAAAATTAAGAATCACATTGTTATCTCAGTCGATGCCCAAAAAGCCTTTGACAAAATACAACATACATACCTATTAAAAGCTTAACCAAGGACATGATGGACCTATTTAATGAGAACTATAAAAATCTAATAAGGGAAATCAAAGAAGACACAAGGAGATGGAAAGACCTCCCATGCTCATGGGTAGGCAGAATCAATGTAGTGAAAATGGCCATATTGCCCAAATTGTTATACAAAGTCAATGCAATCCGTATCAAAATCCCAGACACATTCTTCACTGAAATACAGAAAGCAATCCATAAATTCATATGGAACAGCAAAAGACCTAGAATAGCCAAAGCAATTCTAGGCAAAAAAAGCAGTGCAGGAGGTATCACAATACCAGACTTCAAGCTCTACTACAGGGCCATCATAACAAAAACAACCTGGTATTGGTATAAAAACAGATCGGAAGACCAATGGATTAGAACTGAAGATCCAGAAATAAAACCGCACTCTTACAGTCAGCTGATATTTGACAAAGGAGCTAAAGACATACAATGGAATAAATACAGCCTCTTCAACTACTGGGGCTGGGAGAACTGGGCAGCCATATGCAGAAAACTCAAAGTAGACCCAAGCCTATCACCATGCACCAAGATCAACTCAAAATGGATCAAGGACCTCAATATCAGACCTGAATCCTTGAAACTACTGAAGGATAGAGTAGGAAAGACGCTAGAACTTATAGGCACAGGAAGGAACTTCCTGAATAGAGTCCCAGGGGCACAACAAATAGGGGAGAGACTCGACAAATGGGACTACTACAAATTAAAAAGTTTCTGCACAGCTAAGGACATAGCCACCAAAACAGAAAGACAGCCAACCATATGGGAAAGGATCTTTACCAGCACAGCAACAGACAAAGGCCTAATATCTGTCATCTACAGAGAACTCAAAAAACTAAGCCCCTCCAAGCCCAATAAACCAATTAGGAAATGGGCAAAGGAGCTACAGAGAGACTTCACAAGAGAAGAAATAAAAATGGCAAAGAAACACATGAGGAAATGTTCAACATCCCTGGTAGTAAAGGAAATGCAAATAAAAACAACCCTGAGATACCACTTCACCCCAGTTAGAATGGCCTACACTCTGAACTCAGGCAACAACAAATGCTGTAGGGGGTTCGGGGAAAGAGGAACCCTTCTCCATTGATGGTGGGAGTGCAAATTAGTACAACCACTTCGGAGAACAGTATGGAGGTTTCTCAAAAAGCTCAATATAGACCTACCCTATGACCCAGCCATACCACTCCTAGGCATCTATCCTAAACAGCAAGTCCCAAGATATCAAAAAGACATTTGTACTTCCATGTTTATTGCGGCACAATTCACAATAGCCAAAATATGGAAACAACCAAGATGACCCTCCACAGATGAATGGATCCAAAAAAGATGGTACCTATACACAATGGAATACTACATAGAGATTAGGAATCGTGAAATATCGTTATTTGCAGGGAAATGGTCAGAACTTGAACAAATAATGTTGAGCGAGACAAGCCTAGAACACAGAAAACAAAGGGGCATGATCTCCCTGATATATGACTGTTAAGAAAGGGAGACGGAGAGACAGTAGAGACCAGGTCTGTGAAACCAAAAACTGCTTGTCAAATGCTATTTCCCACAGGATTCGGGCAGCAACCCAACAGTATGTAACTAAAACCAAACAACTACTCAACATATAAAGGTCAAAAATCGACCTCTCAGTGGAATACAACAGCTCAAAAGCCATGTATGTATGTTCATATAAAACTACTGTCGACATATTGTCTAATATCGACATTACATTTAAAGCCCTAGGTGAATTTTCTTGGGCATGGCCACGTGGCTACTGTATATGTTCTTGATACACTGTATATTGTATATATGTCTACCTGACCTAGAGAAGGGAAAGAAAAACAGGGCGTAAGATATCACAAGAAATGTACACACTGCCCTACTATGTAAATGTCCCCTTTTTGCACAACACCTTGTCAAAAAAATTTGTGTTCAATTAATATATAAATTAAAAAAAAATAATCCTATACAGTCAGGAGGCAATCCAGAGGCTGTGGCAAGATGGCAGAAAACAGTCTGTATGTGAAATTACTATCAGCTTGGGCTTTTTATACCATGCAACTAATTTAATCTACTCAATGACCCCCCAAATGAGGTATTATCAGCAGTCCCACTTAATAACAACATCAAGGTATGGAAAGATTAAGTAACTTGTCTGAAGTCACACAGCTAGTAAGAGGTAGAAGCAGGACTGGAATTTTGTCTGTCCTGCTGTATACCACAGTACAACCTAGTGGATACCCACTGTCAAAAATAAAACAAAAATTACACTGCAAACAGAAGCTAGAATCTTTGCTTTGTAAATCACTAGGTAAGAACTTATAGCCAATCGTAAAACACCACTTCTTCTCAAGAGATTATGCACTGCATTACATTTGCATAACATTTCAGACCACCAGGTACCATGGATTGGTGGAAAGAGCCTAGCGGCATGAAGTATTTTCTGGAACAAATGAATTTTGTATTGTGACTATGGCAGAGGCTGAACCACTTTACACCTCTGCCATACCTCACACAATTCAGTTACCAGCTCTGTGACTTTGGTCAAATTTCTTAACAGGTATCCCAGCTTCTCGTTTGTAGGATCAGTATGGCAATAGTACTTACCTCAAAAAATACTGAATATTAATGGTACATTTATATCATGTTGAAGTATTTCAGGTGCCTTAGCTCATTGAAGGGGTGAGAACAAAAGTCTAAAGTGAATCAAGCAGAGAATTATGGCTGATAAAGCCACAGACATGAAAAAGACTGTCACTACCCATGGACAGAGAAGAAAGAAGAGGGGTTCTGGTGTACAGCCTTGAACCACAACCTTCTATGGCTTGGTAAAGGAGAAGAAATGTATGAGAAGTCAAGAGGGGATTAAGGGATTGTGTTATGTAAAACTTTATTTTTTCCTTTAGTAATAACATCTCTGGATTCAAGATATGCATGGAGCCATTCAAAATATACAATATATTTAACTATCCTTAAAGCTTGTATAAAAAATGATATTGTACCTAAATTAGTCAATAGTATATAAGTAATATATTTATAAGTTATAGCCATGAAGGAAGGGAATGAGCTTGGTATTGCCAATTTCCTCATTCCTGTTGACCTAAATGAGAATCCCGTTTATAAAACAGGGAAAATATTTTCACTTCTTGGTTGAAAGATAACACAGGAGCAAGAAGGAAAAAAAATCTAAGCTTATGATTCCAGAGAACTATTATATTAGTTACTTGCTCTATTGTCTCAAATTATTACTTCTGAAAGAATTAATCAGCAGGTCCTGCATCTACCCATAATCCTTGCCACACAAGAGGCAGGAGGCAAGAGACAGGAGAATTGGCTCAAGGACAAAGTTAGCCAAAACCTTAACTAGGGAGTGGAAAGAGGGGGGCAGAGAGAGGAATACATATCTATCTATCTACATATATAGATAGAGAGACAGACCTATATATTTATATAAACATAAGAGTTGCAGACTTGGCTCAAATCTGTGTTTGCCTAGAAAGAAGGGCAGGGAGAGACTTAATGGAAAAATACAGTGGCCTCAGTATTTCAGAATGCTTCAAGGCATATTTATGAGAAATGGCATATATGGACAAACAGATGGTATGAGACAGGCACACACTTCAACAACATTAAAATTATCTGACAAGAAAAAACATATCATGATTTTCTAAAGTTTGACAGTTATCAACAAGTATTTTAAATCTTGTATTTGGATATTCTCCATTTTGCTGTCCCCAACCCCAACCCCAAAACAGATCTTGCTACGAGGCCAAGGCTGGCCTTGAACTCACAATCCTCCTGCCTCATTCTCCTGAGTACTGGATTGCACACATGCATTATTATGTCTGCTACATTTTGTTGGGTTTTAGAATAAGGTGTAGAGAGTGGCTGTTTAAAAATAAAGTAGATATGTTAAGAAGAAGAAAAGAAAGCCCTGCCCTAGAAATGAGAAGCAGGTCTGGTCTATGATCTGTTTTGATAATTACTTAAGATTTCAACTACAAGCATTTTTTTCAGTCCTTAAATAAAAACCAGCACAATTTTAAGTGAATTATCATCATAATTAAGTATAAGACAATACAATTAGAATATTCAATGGTAAAGTTGCACAACTGATGTTTAAAGATTAAATAATAAAGTAAAAACCCCTTCAAATCTAATTTTTACAAAATATAATCTTTATTCTTAAAACAATATTCCCAAGTTATTTCTTCAGTTAAAAGTCTGAGAAGGGAGTACATATGATGCCCTCTGTTAAACCGGCACAGAGTTACCAAAACCTGACTCCAGTTATCAATAGAAGTTTCAGAGAACAAAAAGTAACAGTTACATACTAAATCTCTTCTTATGTTCCTGTGTCATTTTTACCAATAATTTCCAAGCAAACTGCCAGGGAGACGCTTCCACTTCAGACACAATGGATTTTTTTTCCTCCTGACTAAAAGTACTTCTCAACTGGATGCATGCAAAGTTAAAAAACGGAAGGAAAAGCAAATACAGAGCTGTCATTTTAAAAATTATATTCTTAAAAGGTTTAGAGGTATCATTTGTGGAACACAAAGAGATTTCCTTTTCAACGGCATTCCAGGATATCACTCCTTCCTGCCGAAAGTAGACAAGATTATACTTGTCTGGAATGTCACTCAAGTATTTATACAAAGGCAGTTTTTCAGAATCTTCTTATTGTGAACACAAAACAGGAAATACAGTAAGACTATCAGTATATGTCTGACACTGTTTAGTATAAACTATGTTTCTCCCTCAGTAAGCACTAAGTTAGCCTGCAAGTTAAGGTATAAATGAGACTATCGACAAACATATCCTAGTGGTTAACATTAAGCCAAGGGAAAGTTCTAGAAGAAAAATGGTAAGAATCTGGCAAACTACATTTTAGCTAGGGTTATGCTGTAAAACTCTAATAAAACCTTTTTGCCAAATCCACAAGACATTCTTTAAGACATAAACACTAATCAGTAAGTTAACTTAATTTCTGAGGCACATAAACAAATGTCTTGGTAAATTGACTACCCATCCAAAAAAAAAAATCCCATGAAACAAATAATGCATCTTACATTCTAACAAGCAAAATATCATTTTTTTCACTTAACAAGAAAACCAAACTTACTAGAGGTAGCTATATTTTAATACAGCTCCATAATCCTACCAACCGAAGACTTTGATATTCACTTGCAAATAGATTATAAAATGCAGCTAGTGTCCTAAGTAGAATATTATAGAAATAAAATTTTTAGTTTTCATAAGCTAGTAGAATGAACTTTGGTTTGACTGCCCTCTGGTGTTACAAAATTTTTATGACTGTACTAACATTAAATATTAACAAAATTTACATAGTATGAACAACATTTAGGCAGTTAAGTCTTTCACTCAACAAGCAAACATTCATGAGACATCTGTTATCGGAAATTTATCAAAAATCATTTGATATCTTTCACTTCAAGACATATACACAGGGGAAAAAATGCAGATGACTAGTTAAAATCATGAAGTAAACTAAATGGCACAGAAGCTAGAGAAAAGGTACTTGTAGAACCAAATTAGTAAAAAGTGAAAAACAAAAAACCTTGTAAAAACAAAAATTTAAGCTGGGCCCTGGTTGTTCATGCCTATAATCCTAGCTGTTCTGGAGGCTGAGATATGAGAATCTAGGTTCAACACCAGCCCAGGCAGGAAAGTCCTTGAGGTAAAAAAGCTCAGGGCCAACTCCCAGGCCCTGAGTTCAAATCCTAAGATAGACACCAAAAATAAACAAATATTTTTATGGAAAAACTTAAAACTGAGGACAAGTAAGGAAAATGGTCTTATCACATATACCCTCTTATGGGTAAAGCCTTTAATCGTTTTATTCTTTATTTGTATTATCTTTAAGTTATACAAATGAGTTGCCATTTAACAAAGCAGTTTATGAATACAATGTCACCCCTTTTCAACATTCTCACTAGCCCTCCCCTACCCAAACATACCCTCATCTTCTTAATTTTGTAGGATATACAGTGGATTCTTGACAGCATTCTCCCCTTTGTTTGTCCATCCTTTTCCCCCTGACCTCATCCCACCCCTTTCAAATACCCACTTCATGGTGTTTGGCTGAACTTTGATTTTGGCTTTCTAAGGAATTACACTGTTTGAGTTCTCCCTTGAATCCACCATACTTCAGTTTATACATTTGTATATACTTGCATACTACTGAAGCTATTTACTTATAAATTTATAAGCTACACCTATCTTCCACATATAAAGGAAAACATGGATCTCACTGGGCCTGACTTAATTTCACTTAATTTTTTTCCATTTCTTTACAAATGGTACAATATCATTCTAATAGATGGATATAATTCCATTGTGTGTATATGTATACACACATATACATACACACATATATACATACATATGTACACATATATACATATACATGTATGTGTTATATATACACATATATGTATATGTATATGTATATGTATATGTATATGTATATGTATATGTATATGTATATATATGCACATGTTCTTGATCCATTTGTCCACTAAGGGACATCTGGGCTGATTCCATATATCTTAGCTATGGTGAATAGTGCTGCAATACACATGGTTGTGCTGGTGGTTTTACTGTATCCTTGTTCTTTTTGAATTGCTGGATCACAGGGTAGTTCTATGTTTAATTTTTTGAGGAACCACCACACTGCTTTCCAGAGTGGTTGAACAAGTTTACATTCCCTTCCGGCTACATCCCCACCAGCATCTGTTATTATTTTCTTCACAACAGCTATGGCCAGAGATGTTGAGCATTTCTTCATGTGTCTATGGCTCTTTTTACTTCTTCTGAGAAGACTCTTTAGCCTATTTACTAATTGGGTTATTATGTCTTAGTTGAATGGAGATGAGATTGTTAGAAAACTAACAACAGTAAACACCAGCAGACCCAGTTGTTAGCTAGCCTAAAAGAGTAGATGACGGGGGGGGGGGGGGGGTCACTGGCATGAGGTAACAAGTTCTTGTGGTCACTTATGTATCATCCTGACTTGGTTGACAGTCTTTCAGAAAGAGTACTATGAAAAGAGTGAATATAGAATGTAGAAGAGAGAGAATGGTGGTTGAGAAACCAGTTAAGAAGCAAAGAACTGATTCAGAACAGCAACAGAAGCAGAAAGATAAAATGGGGGGGGGGGGGAAGGAAGAAAGTGTGGTTCAAGTGGTGGAGTAACAGCCTTGAGTGAAAAAGCCAAATAAGAAACCTGAGTTCAAACCCAATGCTAACACAAAAATAGGGAGGGAGGGAGGGAGGGAGGACTTTTAGCCAGCAGTTCATACAAAATGATCCCATATCACTATTCTCTCTAAAGGAAGTAAAATTGATATTTGAAAAATGGTAAAAAAAAAAAAAAGGAAGAAAGAAAGAAAGAAAGAAAGAAAGAAAGAAAGAAAGAGAGAATGGAAAGGAAGAAAGAAAAGTTTCACAAAATTTAAGTGGGACTCATAAGCAAATATAAACTACTGAAAATATCAAGAGCTAGGTATGGTGGTGCACACCTGAAATTCAGCACTTAGAAGAAAGCAGAGGAATGGCAAGTTTGAGGGCAACCGGGCATTTGTACACATTTAAGCATATATAGACACTGAAATCATCTCCTTCAATATAACCATGTTGGCAGATTACCAACATCACAGATTCTAAAAATAACTCAGAAGACTAAACTTCTGCCTAAATTTTAATTCTAATGATCTGAGGTATATAGAAAACAAAAATTAAAGAGTTTAGCTCCATAAGATTTTTGTTTTTCTTTATCTCTTATCTTATAGAGGAACAGTATAATTTATTTGTGGTAATTTATATAAAGTGAATATCAATATCCTCCTAATTAAACTTAATACTTCCCCAAACCAAGAAGAATCTTTCATTCAAAAAGAGAGTTTACAGGGGCTGGGGATATGGCCTAGTGGCAAGAGTGCTTGCCTCGTATACATGAGGCCCTGGGTTCGATTCCCCAGCACCACATATACAGAAAATGGCCAGAAGTGGCGCTGTGGCTCAAGTGGCAGAGTGCTAGCCTTGAGCAAGAAGAAGCCAGGGACAGTGCTCAGGCCCTGAGTCCAAGCCCCAGGACGGGCCAAAAAAAAAAAAAAAAGAGAGTTTACATGTTCATTGCTACACTATTCACCATAGCCAAGGGTATGGAAATAGTTCAGATGCCCCTCAATGGACAAATATTGTACACGCATATATACAATAGAATTTTACTTATCTATTAGAAAGAATATTACACCATTTGCAAAGAAATGGACTCAGGAAAAAATTATGTTAAGTCAAGTAAGTCAGGGCCACAGAGACAAAGAACACGTTTCCTCTCAGAGGGGGGAAGCTAAAACTGACAAGTGTAAAAGTAAGCACATAGGCGCTTGTGTGTAAGTGCACACAAATGTACTCATCCAAGTGTAGTGTTTGCAGGGAAGAATTCAAAGCGTGTAATTCCTTAGAAAAACGAATGCAAAGCCCAACAAAATCTTCCATTCTTTCCTGCTGCATAATCTATTATAAAAGTTCAATCAGAGATGAAAAAAAGTAGGAACTGAAGGCATTCAATAAAGTTGTAGAATTTAAACATAGTATTGAAACTGAAATCTCTGAGTCTTTCCACCTGAAAGTCTGATCCTAGCACCAGTCTTTATAATCCTTTCTTCCCAGAAATGCTAATTCCTTCAAAGCTCTGCAGTTCTTCAGGTTTTCATTACATAAAAAGCTAAATGAGTTCTCATCATTATCCTATTAAACATAAAATCCAGAGGGAATCCAAAATTTTAGGTGTCTCTGCTACCAGAGAATGTCCAATTCTATGCACAATCAGAATACAAGTGTCCGTGGGTTGTGTGCACTTAAATTACAATAAAACATTATTAATAGTTTCAAAAAAGGAAAACAATTCATTCTTCCCGAACTAAATACTTGAAAACATAAAAATAAAGTAAATCTTAATACCACGTATAATCTCAGTGCCTTTGGTGGTTAATTCATATAATACAAATGTTCTCTGGATAATCCATTTATGCACAATACTTTTATTTAATGTTAATTTGTTTTAAACAAGCAGAGAAAAGCGGGACACCAGTGACTCATGCATGCAATCTGAGCTGCTCTGGAAGGTTAGAACAAAAGGATTACAGTTTGAAGTCCAGCTAGGCAGAAAAGTTCACAAAACCCTTTCTCTATTCACAGCTGGAAGCATCAGCACCGGCCTGTCATTCCGAGCTTTGTGGAAGGGGGAGAACAGCAGGGTCGATGGAGGAAAGCTGGACACTGGCACACAGCAGCGATCCCAGCACGGATGGGAAGCCCAAAATAAGCCAAGCGGGTGAGCGCACAGGTGGAAAATGACAAATGAAAAACAGATGGGGGTGTGACTTGGCGCTACCAAGGGCGAGGCTCTGAACTCAAGCCCCCAAACTGCACAAAATAAATCAACAAGCAAGTTTTAATGACTATTTGTATGTTTTAATATGGTTACATAAGGCCTATAAATAGAAGGGCAAAGTGAAAGAACTATCAGATTCACAGTGGAAACTTTACTCATTTCTTTTTTCTGGTGGTAATGGGACTTTTAACTTGGGTTCTTAAACTTTCTCAACAGGTGTTCCGCCACTCATCTAGCCCCTTTTTGTATTAGATATTTTCAAGACAGTCTTTATGCACAGGCTGGACTAAACTGTAATACTGTGTGCTCACAGGCTACTTTGATAACAGGCCTTGGGCCATCCAGACCTTTTGCTTTCCTTATAGTCTGGGATGGCAGGCATATGCCACTTCACCTAGCCTGAGCAGTCTCATGCCTGAACTGGCCTTGAACTTGCAACTTCAGAGAGCTGCCTTTACACTCACTAGAAGTATGAGCTTGAGCAGCTAGGCCCAGCTTGGAAGCTTTCTTTTGGAATGAGAAATAAGCGTTTTTCATAGGAATTAGCAAATTATTTCTTCTGTATACTTCTTTGATTATTCAACTGCATGCTTAAACTACTAAAATTTTTAAATGACAGTGTAAAGTGTATAAAATGTAAATTTTTCTAAATGATACATGGAAACAAGTTATAGTCATCTTGGTATGATATCATGGCAGTGAACGTGATTTTGGCATACATATGACCAGTAAGTTATTTAGAGGTAAGAAACTCCTCCTCAACAGTACTACCTGTATTATTACTTCTTCAAACGTAGCAAGATGTTTAACTGTGCTGAACCCCAACCTTATCATTTTCAAAATAGAAATAAAATTCAGGGGTTGTTAGGAGAAGTATAGATAATAGGTACAGTATATAGTGCCTGGCACAATGAACATGCTCAGAAGTCATTCTTCCTGTCTTAGAGTACTGTTTCTGAATTATTCTGATTCTTGCCATGCATTCAGTCTTGTATTATACCTTTTGTTTAAAATCGAACACCTAAGGAAACAGTAAGAAACTGCATATAAATTCCCTGTAGATCTTTAATATTCAATATGCACATTTGGTTGTGTTTACATTTCTTCTTGTTTTCCATGAAGAAAATTCTTGCTGCACATGAGAATGTTTGGCTTTTCTCCCGTCTGAAAGAACACAGGTTTAGGCAACTAATGTGAATGTGAAATATCAACTCACGGAAATTTGGCCACAGAACTCTGCTTTCCTTCCAAATTTCACAACTATTTAAGCAGGGCAGTCAACTAGCACCAAAATATAGTCAAGAATATAACTGAAAGAAGTTTGATGAGAAACTGTTCTTATTTAATGGTGATTACATACACTCTCATCCCCCTCACTTCCTGGCGACTATCAAAGTAGGTAACTAATCTTGGGGTGCATTTTTCCAATTCAATAAACATTTCTGAGCAACACAAATCATTCTGTACTATAGACAGCCCCTAAGAAAAAAACTACAAGTAGAGTAAGAAAATAAAAAACATTATTTTTTTTCTAAAAATAAATAAAATAAATCACAAAGATATGCAATTTAGCTCAAGAAAATCCAACTCAGCAAAATTACAGTTAAGAGCA
The DNA here is from genome assembly GCF_023159225.1 of Perognathus longimembris pacificus. Taxonomy (NCBI): domain Eukaryota; kingdom Metazoa; phylum Chordata; class Mammalia; order Rodentia; family Heteromyidae; genus Perognathus; species Perognathus longimembris. The sequence continues at coordinate 2,274,372 of NC_063184.1, read as the reverse complement.
CTGTGAAAAATCTGATGCTTTCTAAATTCAGTAATCAGAAAAATGTGGAACGTGGGTGTCTTTTTTCTCTTTCTTTTTTTTTTGCTAGTACTTAAGCTTGAACTCAGGGCCTGGGCACTGTCCCTGAGCTCTGCCACTGAGGTACACTTTGAACTCCACTTCTGGTTTTTCTGGTGGTTCATTGCAGCTAAGAGTCTCACAGACTTTCCTGCCTGGGCTAGATTCAAAATAGAATCCTTAGATCTCAGCCTCCTGAGTAGCTAGAATTACAGGTGTGAGCCATCAGCATCCAGCTTTCTTTTATTTGATAGTACTTTTTTTCTTAAGTGTATTTTTTTCTTGTCGGTCATGGGGTTTGAACTCAGGGCCTGGGTAATGTCCCTGAGCACTTTCACTCAAGGCTAGCTCTCTACCACTTTGAGCCACAGCTCCACTTCTGGTTTTCTGGTGGTTAACTGGGAGATAAGAATCTTGCAGACTTTCTGGCCAGGCTGGCTCCGAACTGCGATCCTCAGATCTCAGCCAGGAGGCTGAGTCACTAGAATTACAGGCGTGAGCCACCAGTGCCCAGCAAGTACACTTTTAATGGTCAAATTTAATGAGCTATGCTTTACACACTGCAAAATGTACTTCTCTTTGTACAGCTAGAAAAAGGACTTAGGATCTAAAAAATATATCTGTTCCTGAACAATCACTACACAAGATATAGACTATTTCTATTATCCCCAATTGATCATTATGCCGCTGTGTGGTCAATTTTCTTAGGTTCCAAACCTGACTCTATACTGCTTTCTCAAAACTTGGAATCAGTAAGTACTGTGTCAGGCTTCTTTTACTTAGCCTAGAAATTCTGAGATTCATCCAACTTCTGCATTTATTAGTAATTTGTTCTTTTTTTATGGCTGGGTAGTATGTAGTTGTATGGAAATGTCAATAGTTTATCCATTTATCACATGGTAGATAATTTATCTTATTTAGTGTACAGGTTTTTGCATGGACAAATGCCCCATTTCTTCTGGGTAAATACCTAGGAGCAGAACTGCTGAATAATCTCCTAAACATATTATATAAGCATATATTTAAATATATATATATAATATGACATGTTTATTTAAACTTATTTTTAAAAATCAAAAAGATTGATGACTTCACTTGAATTATATTGGTTTGTAGATAATCCATCTTGATTTTTTGATAGCATGCACATGTATACACAGCACCACTAATCTTCCACAATTCATTAAACTAAGGGATATATGGGTATTGTGAAAAATACTGCATGGTACTTACATTTGACTAGTTTCAATTAACTATCATATGTAATGACAGCGTGGTGTTGGCATAGGAAAAGTGGGCACATTTAATAACTGCTAGCCAACTTTTCCTTTTCCAAAATCTTCTAGCTCCCCATTCACAACTGACATTAATCTAGACTTCACATTCAAGTCATTATTTATTAAATAAACTATACAATAGAAAAGTCTAACACAAATTTCAGCTATTTGTTTAGAAAGTAAATCCAGTTCTATTTATTTCCTTATGTCACTTTTCCTTTGGATGGAAGAAAAAAGGAAAACACTTCAAAACACAATTAAAACCTGCACCTACAATACCTATAAATCATCTGAGGTGAATATCACCCCCTTGTGTCAAGAAAGAATAACTGCAACACTAAATATATTATAAAGGTGGGAGAAGCAAAGTATGAAAGATACATCTTTCTAAATCTACTCTGCTGCATAAATCACTATGATTCTTGCAAATGAAGTTTAGATTGTTCACATTTTTATTATAATGCACTACATGTATATGTATTTTCAATTTGTCTGTTCAAGTAGTAAAGAACTGAGTTTTCCTTTTTTTTTTCTTTTTTATTGTCAAAGTGATGTACAGAGAGGTTACAGTTTCATACGTTGGGCTTTGGGAACATTTCTTGTACTGTTTGTTACCTCCTTCCCTCCCCCCAAGAACTGAGTTTTCTTTTCTCTTTTATCCCCAATACTTTTTAATACACTCCTTCCAAACACATACCACATATAACACATGCTATATATAATTACAGTAAAAATAAAAATGATACTTCATTATTGTTAATACTCTGAACTTTAACATAAATCATCAAATAACCCCTTCTAGTAGTAATGAATTACAATACTCAATGTATGGCTTCGGATTTGGTTCTTGCCTCTACAGGACTGGATATTAGATCCTAAATATGGGATTCTAAAAGTATTTGCAATACAAAGAAAGGATATTTATTTACAATTTATGTGACTCAATGAAATAATCCTACTGTTAGACACTTCTGCTTTAGCCCAAAAATATTTTTACACTTGGTGCAGTATTTTAAAATAGCTAAAAGTATATTAAATAGAACTAAAATATGACAGGCTAAGACACCTATGAAAAATATGTGGCTAAACAAGATTTCCTCTAAAGGAGCAATAAATTTTAAATGAAAAAGTCAAGGCACTCTCTAAGTGTCAATCCAGGTCTCTTGTTATCCAACAATAATCTTAAAGCTGATTTATGGGTTACCCCCACACACCCCTTCTCTGAAAATCACATGGTCAAAAAGTTGCTCTTGCACACCTGGATGATACTTGCTTGCTTTATGATCTCTTTGACAAAATGACAACAAAACCCCAAAAGACAACAAGCAAAAACCTGCTTGGTAAACAGCATCCTTTTGGGTAGAGTTTGTATTCTCTATTATTATTATCTCCTTCTGTCACTGAAACAAAATTGTGCAACTTGAATGATATAGCAGATTATATAGTACACTTTTGCCAGACATAGAAATACGAAGGGGCTAGATAATTTCAAAACCTAGTTTGTTAGCAGTTGAGGAAAAATGAAAATGAGCCCTGCAGCTATCTGCCTTAATTCTTCCACTATTTATCTCACTGTCATTCAGGCTTTTCCACCATTTACTGCATATGCTATTCTGATTCCTGCCACTTCTGTCTGCTTTATGACACATGTGAAACTCAATTCCTCCAGAGCTATTACTTCCAATTTGCTGCTTCCATTTTTATGCAGAATCCCCTTCCCAATACTGTGTACTTTCCAAAAATTGTACTAAGGTTTGGGAAGAGCTGTGCCTAGAACCATGTAAGTAGTGTGAAAGAGAATCACACAGCTCTTCATACTACTGCATGAACACAGTAAAGAAGTATTATACACCTCTTATATCACAGATTCATCAAACTGCAACTATAAAGTTAAGGTTACGTGACAGGAAATTACTCATTTTACCATCACTTTGAAGCTAAAACAAAATTACAAGTTTTAAATACAAGGTTTAAGCCACAGTCAAACTCCCAAAATGAACAGTAAGCATAAGTCAGATAAATTTCTCTGAGTGTACATGTTCTTCTTTTGCTGGTTTTTATCAGAGAAAGAACTTGTAATTTTAGGTGAATCATGAAAATTTTACTTTCAATTGTTCTTCCTCCAAAAATAACCACAATTACTTGTTTTTATCCTTCTTTGGTAACTCTTTAGAATATTCCCTGATTATCTCAATGCCAATTAAATGTTCTATGATGCTGAGGACCCTGACTAGATACATTAAAATAGTTTTGAAACAGAAAGCTATGTAAGTCATTCCTTTTGTTTAGGTGGTACAAAAACTTACACACAGAGCCTCGCAATCACTTGGCTTCCTTGCTCATTGCTGGTGCTCTATCACTTGAGCCATGCCTCCAGGCATGCTTCTAGCTCTTTAATTGGCGATGGAATTTCCTAGAATTTTCTGTCCAAGCTGGCTTTGAATATATTAATCCTCCAGATTTCAGCCTCTTTTGAGTTGCTAGGATTACAGGCATGATCCACTAATGGCTAGCCATTAAGTATTATTGATATTATATATATATATATAGTGCCTCTGCTATTAATGCATAAAGACATACAGGACAAGACAGAAACAGTACCCCCTAGTTAGAAAGATGGATTAAATCTAATAAATGAATTTATCCAGAGTTGATTCATCTATTCCTAAGGTTTAGAACTCTTGTGGCAACCACCACCAGAATTTCTGGGAAACCATCTGCACTTAAGGAAAAGAAGTATTTGGGATTCATGTGGTATGCAGGAGAAATTGAGGAACTAATTTCAGAAGCAGACCTCTCTATCTGATTATAATGTGTAGTTCAACTTCTGACTCTGAACTATACAAACTCAAGGCAAGAAGCTATTACTTAGCAGATCTGAATAAACACTCTGGCTTTGAACTTGGGTTTTTATTTTGTTGTTAATGAGATTAAGTTCAAGGGCAGTTCACAAGGTGAAAATGACATCTTGGAATACATCAGCAGAAGCACAGTATTCAGTAAGCTCTGTATTCATTAGACTAAAAAGCTATCACAGTACTCACTTATGATGTTTACAACTTCATATTAAAGGGGCAAAATGAACAATAGTTCAGGAAAAAAAAAGAAGAAAATGCTGAATACAGAAGTCAAGTTAAATAATCCACTATGTGAAACCTGGAAAAGACTGGTTAGTGAGGTGGTGCACAGAAAAAAGACAAAAAAAAGTTTCACAAATAAAGACAAGACATAGTATAGCTCAGTGGTGGCATGCTTACCTAGAATGAGTAGGGGAGGAAAGGAGGGAAGAGAGGGACAGGAGAAAGTCACAAGGGGAAGGACAAAATTGTTACAAATTTTAGAATAAAACCAAGCTGATGTGTAGAACAAGGGATAAACAGCTGCTGGATTTGCCTGAGGCAAATCAGCTTAATTATCAATAAGCAAAAGATGAAGAAATAATGACAAAGTATTTCCTTAAATGTGTCAATGTATCAGAAAGATAACTGTAGGGCTAGGAAGGTGGCTTAGTGGTAGAAGGCTTGCCTAGCATGCATCACCCTGGGTTCCACTCCTCTGTACCACATACACAGAAAAGGCTGGAAGTGGCACTGTGGTTCAAGTGGTAGAGTGCTAGCCTTGAGCAAGAGAAGCTCAGGGACAGTGTCCAGGCCCTGAGTTCAAAGCCCAGGACTGGACAAAATAAAAACAGAAAGATAACTCTAGAATAGACTGCCTTAAGTCATCTCTAATCTTAAAAAAAAAAAATCTTTTAGAATTTGTGTATCAATGACATGTACTTTATTAAGTCATTATTCTTTCTCTAATTTGATGGTGTCATCATCAACTATGCAGCAAATATATTCTAACACAAAATCTTAAGTCCTTGAAACTCAAACACGTAGCCTGAAAATTCCAATGGCAAATACTAAAAGTAGCATTATACTCACTACAAAAAGATAAAAATCAATAAAGCTTTGACATTCAGAGGATAAGAGTACTTACATTATTATACAAAAATTCAGAGACTTATAGATTTGAGAATCATTCAGTTAGGAAGTTAGTCTAACTACATTCTTAAAGATTAAATACTGAAAGAACTTCCAAGAAATAATGTTTCAAGTGCACTCCAAGACTGTACTTCAAAGAATTTACTACAGCCTCCCTACTATAAGTAGACTTCTTTGGATTCATTATATTAAGTTATAAAATTCAAGATAAAGTATTATCTCCAGAAAATGTATGCAAGAGATTTATTAAACCAACCTTTATAAAATTTTGTAGCTCATTCACCTTAAAATGGACTGAAGAAAACTGGGTGCTTGTGGCTCCCATCTGTAATTCTAGTCACTCAGGAGGCTAAGACATGAGGATTGCAATTCTGTGTTACTCTTATTTCTAACCAGCAAAAAGCTGGAAGTGAGGCTGTAGCTTAAATAGTCGAGCATTAGCCTTGAGTCCAATGCCAAATTCAAGCCTAAGAACCCATCCTTCCAAAATGAAATGAAGAATTTAATGTGTGTCTGGAAGCTGTAAATCAATTACAAAAAAACTATAGGAAAACCCTGTAACAGTGATCTGGGCAATGACCAAGCAATAAAAGAAAAAAAAATAAGAAGAATGAATAAAGCTAAAAAAATTCTATCCAGAAAAAACAACAACACTCAAACAGAATGAAAAGACAAAGTAAGCAAGAAAAAAGATTTGCATATCATGTACCTGACAAGGGACTAATAATGCATCAAAGTATCTTAAGAAATTCAAATGACTCAAAAGTAGCAAATAGCAATTTTAAAAAAAGGATAAAGGAGGCCAAAGGCACAGCTCAACTGGTAAAGTACTTGTCTAGTTGTCTAGCATGCACAAGACCCTTTGTTCAAAACCTAGTACTGCAAATAGAAAAAAAAATGGATAAAGGACCTCAACAGGCATGCTCAAAAGTTAAAACACAAATGCATTAAGCTCAGGGAAATGCAAAATAAAGCTCTAGTGAAATACCATCCTACATCTGGAAAAGTTATCTATCAAAAGCCAAAAGATAAGCGTTGGCAAGGATGCAAAGAGGGGGAATGCTTAAAAACTGATGAGGGGGGCTGGGGATATGGCCTAGTGGCAAAAGTGCTTGCCTCGTATACATGAGGCCCTGGGTTTGATTCCTCAGCACCACATATACAGAAAATGGCCAGAAGTGGTGCTGTGGCTCAAGTGGCAGAGTGCTAGCCTTGAGCAAAAAAGAAGCCAGGGACAGTGCTCAGGCCCTGAGTTCATGGCCTAGGACTGGCCAAAAAACAAAAACCAAAAACTGATGAGGGGACTTAGGATTAGTAGAGCCATTGTGGAAACAATGTGAAATTTCCTCAAAAAATTACAAAGAGTTATACCATATGGTCCAGCAATCCCATTTATACAATCAAAAGAAATGAAATCAGTAAGTCAAAAATATATCTGCATTTCTGTGTTTATTGCAGCATTATTCATAATGAAAAAAAAACATGGCCTCAACTTACATGTCCATCAACAGACTGATGGGTAAAGATGATATGGCAGGTATCACAAGACAATACTCAGTCTCAGAAACAGAATGAAATCTTGTCAACTGTGACAACACACGTGAAGCTGTGGGGTACACAACGGTAGGAGAAATAAACTCAAATACCACCACATGGTCTCATGCATGGAACCTTTAAAAAAAAAAAAGAGCTCATGAAAGTTGGGAGTAATTTAGGATTACCAAGGGCTAGAGGGGAAGGGAGCAGAGTTAAATTAGTCAAAGGATACAAAATTTCTGTTTCAGAGGAGGAAGAAGCTCATAGGATTTATTGTACAACACAGTGGCTTGAAACCTTTCCCTTGAAGAGACTGGCATAGGCAGTTATTTTCTGAGTAGGACTCTCATAAAAGGGACTATATTCAAATCAAAATTTCTGCTTATCATAAGAAACAACTAAGCCTGGGGCTCATGCCTATAATCCTAGCTACTCAGGAGGCTGAGATCTGAGGGTCACAATTCCAAGCCAGTCTGGGCAGAAATGTCCATTGAACTCTTACCTCCATTTAGCCAGAAAGAAAGCTAAAAGTGGAAGTTTAACTCAAGTAGTAGAGCACCAGCTTTGAGTAGAAAAAGCTAAGTAAATAAGAGCACTGGATCTGAGTTCAAGTCCCAGTACTGGCACGAAGAAAAAAGAAAATGAAAAGAGAAACAATTTCCAGAATCAAGAGACAATCCACAGTATGGAAGAAAAATCTCATTAGTGATTCAACAGATAAGAGTTAATATCCAGAATATACAAAGAGCTCAAAAATATAAAAGAGCAAAGAACAAATAATCCAACTAATAAATGGAAAAATGAATTGAACAGAAAATGGTTAATAGATAAATGAAGAAATGTTCAACATCCTACCCCATAAAGGAACTGCAAATCAAAACTACACTAAGATTACATCTTACCCTAATCAGAATAGCAATCACCAGGAAAACAAATAAAAATAAGTGTGGGCAGGGCATTGTGGGGTGAAACTCTTCTTCTACTCTGTAAATTAGTAGAACTGACTCTGTAAAATCAGTATAGCAGGGTTTCCAAAGCCTCAAAACACTGATTTTATGACCCCACTATGCCACTTTGGGGCATATATCCAAAGGAAAGTACATCAATAAATGAGAAAAACAACTCCACAACTGTTGGTTGCAACTCTGCCTAGAACAAACAAACTGTCCTATTCCTATCCCTTCCATTGGAGCTAACCAATTATCATCCTTTAAAGGCTCTTCTCATAACTGAACAAACACTATATAATCAAAGCAAAGTTTACAAAATAAAGTTATTTCAATAAAATATTAATGTGAATGTGTTCCAGTAAAGGTTATTGTGGGAAAAATTAAACTTCATATAATTTTCAGGTGTTGCAAAATACTTAACTTTTTCTAGCCATTTCCTAATATAGTTGAATCCGTTAATAGATTGTGCCAGTCATTAAGTGAAATCCCTGGAGATCTATCTGCCCCTGGAACAGCCCTCGCAGACACCACAGGTGGATTTTACCAATCTTCTAGGCCTTTCTAAAATCAATCACATTGACACACAAGCCAGCACAGAAGTTGTTTTAACTGCTAAGACTTAAAAAAAAAAATCAACACATTTATTGTACACTTTGAACATCATATTCTTCTAACTTCAGAATGGCAGAACATTTTTTCATAGCACAACTAAATAATACGTAAATAATGCTCTGATAGTTTTTCAACAAATGCAATATGGAAAGAAAATGACTTTTTACCACATATTGTTTTGCTTTAACTTTAAGGAACTTTAAAAGGAAACTGAAGAGTCACCAAAGTATACAATTCAGGAAAGAGTAGCTGGCAAAATAAAGTTGGATTTCTAATATTTAAAAAGCAATCAAAATATGTGTATTTATATACAGATACAAATGCACATATTCATGTACTTACAAACCAAAACATATAATATGTACATTTTTCCATTGTCTAAAGCTTCTTGAAGCCAAGTATCATTAGTCAAAAAGTGTCTAGAGGCTGCAACAATGGTATTACTTCAAATTTGGGGGGAGTGAGGAATTAGAGGGGTTTTTAAACACAAGTATTAATGCTTCATAAAACAACTGAAATATGAGTAGGACTTACATAGTATTCTACAATTCTGTTGCTTCCTGCTATCTGTAAGTAATAAAAACTGCAGGATATAACTAGCACAAAGTGACCCATTTTGCATTTTCCAACACTGTCTAATAATTAGAAAATAACTAGAAAGTGATTTGATAAAACTATTAAGAGCAACAACACCCTAGTAAGATTAAACAACCTAGCTACTGAATTGATTTTACAACAAGCACATCTCCTTACTTACCTTATCAATCCTATCTGGACGATTAGTAGCTGCCAAGATGGTCACATCCTTTAACTGTTCAATTCCATCCATTTCTGTTAAGAGCTGTGCCAAAACGCGGTCAGCCACATTTCCAGAACCTGAAGAACTGAGGTTTAAAAACACTATTTTAAACATGTTTGATCATCCTCCGATACCACATCAAATATATTTACTTTTGTTTTATTTTATGCTGGTACTGAGATTTAACCTCAGCACTTGCTGTCACTTAGCTTTTCCCTCTCAAGGCTAGTGCTCTACCACTTGAGCCACACCTCTACTTCTGGTTTTTGGTGGTTAACTGGAGATGAGTCTCTAGAACTTTTCCTGGCCAGGTTGGCTTTGAACTGTAATCCTCTAATCTCAGCCTAATGAGTAGCTAGGATTACAAGCATGAGCCACCAGCAGCTGGCAGCATCTACTATTTTAAAAAGGTTTTTTATTCTGTAAGGATAATGGACAAGTCAAACAATAAAGTACAGGTATGACAAACCATTAAATGATTGCATTACCAAACAAAAATAGTATTCATATGATTTACTTTACTCATCAAACATGTTGATTTTTCTCTCCAATACCAAAATGATAAATGACTATCAGCACTGAGAATCAGGATATAAGATTTCAAGTATTTCAGATGGTTTGTTCATCAGCACATAGTTGTTTTAACCAAAATATACATTCTGCATAACAAGTAAATTGACAAGCAACTGTCCATTTTCAGCAGGTATGAATATACAATAACTTGGGAAGATAGTTTGGTAGGCTTATTTTTTATTCTTAATTTTTTTTAATTTTTTATTGTCAAAGTGATGTACAGAGGGATTATAGTTACATACGTAAGGTAATGAGTACATTTCATGTCAAACTTGTTACCTCCTCCCTCATTTTCTCCCACCTTCTTTCTTCCCAGGTCCGCCGCCTCCCCCCACTCCACCCAAGTTGTACAGTTAGTTTGCAACATATTGTTTTGTAAGTATTGATGTTGCATTGATTGTTTCAACATTTACCCCTTATCTCACTATTTGGATGTTCCCCTTCCCTTCCCTAATTCAGACAAACCTATATACAATACCCAGGGTGCCAAAATCACATATTGTGACACCAGGGGCTAAACTGTATGTAGGGAAGATAAGCAAGAGAAAAAAAGAAATAATTTCACATAGTACATTAAAAATAACAATGATAAACCACTTGTTTCGCTTAGCATCACCTTATGTGATCATATGTACATAGCTATTGGGCTATTGAGCTATGTGCATATGTACATGAGGGAAACCATAGAGTCTATGTTTCTTTGGGTCTGGCTCATTTTATTTAGTATGATTTTTTCCAAGTCTTTCCATTTCCTTCTGAATGGGACAATGTCATTCTTTCTGATAGAAGCATGGAATTGCAATGTGGAGATATATTTCAATTTCTTGATTCTTTTATCTACTGCGGGGCTTCTGAGTTGGTTCTACATTTTAGCTATGGTAAATAATGCTGCAATGAACAGGGGCATCTGGGTTGTTTCCATATTTTGGCTATTGTGAATTGTGCCGTGATGAACATGGAAGTACAAATGTCTTTTTGATATCTTGGGTTTTGCTGTTTAGGATAGATGCCCAGGAGTGGTATGGCTGGGTCATAGGGTAGGTCTATATTGAGCTGTTTGAGAAACCTCCATACTGTTCTCCAAAGTGGTTGTACTAATTTGCACTCCCACCAACAATGGAGAAGGCTTCCTCTTTCCCTGCACCCCCTCCAGCATTTGTTGTTGCCTGAGTTCAGAGTATAGGCCATTCTAACTGGGGTGAGGTGGTATCTCAGGGTTGTTTTTATTTGCATTTCCTTTACTAGCAGGGATGTTGAGCATTTCCTCATGTGTTTCTTTGCCATTTTTATATCTTCTCTTGTGAAGTCTCTCTTTAGCTCTTTTGCCCATTTCCTAATAGGTTTATTGGGCTTGGAGGGGCTTAGTTTTTTGAGTTCTCTGTAGATGACCAATATCAGGCCTTTGTCAGTTGCTGTGGTGGTAAATATCCTTTCCCATATCGTTGGCTGTCTTTCTATTTTGGTGGCTATGACCTTAGCTGTGCAGAAACTTTTTAATTTGTAGTAGTCCCATTTGTTGAGTCTTTCCCCTATTTGTTGTGCCCCTGGGACTCTATTCAGGAAGTTCCTTCCTGTGCCTATAAGTTCTAGTGTCTTTCCTACTCTGTCCTTAAGTAGTTTCAAGGATTCAGGTCTGATGTTGAGGTCCTTGATCCATTTTGAGTTGATCTTGGTGCATGGTGATAGGCTTGGGTCTACTTTGAGTTTTCTGCATATGGCTGCCCAGTTCTCCCAGCACCAGTAGTTGAAGAGGCTGTATTTATTCCATTGTATGTCTTTAGCTCCTTTGTCGAATATCAGTTGGCTGTAAGAGTGCGGTTTTATTTCTGGGTCTTCAATTCTAATCCACTGGTCTTCCGATCTGTTTTTATACCAATACCATGCTGTTTTTGTTATGATTGCCTTGTAGTAGAGCTTGAAATCTGGTATTGTGATACCTCCTGCACTATTTTTTTTTGCCTAGAATTGCTTTGGCTATTCTAGGTCTTTTGCTGTTCCATATGAATTTATGGATTGGTTTCTCTATTTCAGTGAAGAATGTGACTGGGATTTTGATAGGTATTGCATTGAATTTGTATAACAATTTGGGCAATATGGCCATTTTCACTATATTGATTCTGCCTACCCATGAGCATGGGAGGTCTTTCCATCTCCTTGTGTCTTCTTTGATTTCCCTTATTAGATTTTTGTAGTTTTCATTGAATAGGTCTGTCACGTCCTTGGTTAAGTTGATCCCTAGGTACTTTATTCTTTTTTTGGCTAGTGTAAATGGAATTGTTTCCATAATTTCCTTTTCTGTTTGTCTATTGCTGGTGTACAGAAAAGCTGCCGACTTTTGTGCATTGATTTTTGTATCCTGCTACTTTGCCAAATTGGTTTATTAGGTGTAGGAGTTTGGGTACTGAGTTTTTTGGGTCCTTCAGATATAAGATCATGTCGTCTGCGAATAGGGATAACTTGATTTCTTCCTTACCGATGTGGATCCCTTTGATGTCCTCCTCTTGCCTTATTGCTATGGCTAGGGCTTCCAGCACTATGTTGAACAGAAGTGGGGAGAGTGGGCATCCTAGTCTTGTTCCTGAGTTTAGGGGGAATGATTTAAGTTTCTCTCCATTTAATATGATATTAGCGGTTGGTCTGTTGTATATGGCTTTTATTGTTTTGAGGAATGTTCCATCTATTCCTGTTCTCTCCAGAGCTTTTAATAGGTATGGATGTTGTATTTTGTCAAAGGCTTTTTGGGCATCGACTGAGATAACAATGTGATTCTTAATTTTAGATCTGTTCATGTGGTGAATTACGTTGATTGATTTACGGATGTTGAACCATCCTTGTGACTGAGGGATGAAGCCTACTTGGTCATGATGTATGATTTTCTTGATCAGTTTCTGGATCCTGTTGGCTAATATTTTATTGAGGAGCTTTGCATCTGTGTTCATTAGTGATATTGGTCTGTAGTTCTCATTTTTTGTTGGGTCTTTGCCTGGTTTGGGAATGAGTATGATATTAGCTTCGTAGAATGAGTTTGGGATTTCTCCCTCTGTTTCTATTTCGCGGAAGAGTTTGAGGAGTATTGGTATTAGCTCCTCACTAAAGGTTTTGTAGAATTCATTGGTGAATCCATCTGGGCCTGGGCTTTTCTTAGTAGGGAGGTTCTTGATTACCTCCTGTATCTCACCGTAAGTTATTGGTTTATTTAGTTGATTTATTTCTTCTTGGTTCAGTTTGGGCAGTTTGTACTTCTCTAAGAATTGATCCATTTCTGTAAAATTATTGTTTTTTGCTGAGTAGAGGTTTTGGAAATAGCTCCTTATGATTGTTTGAATATCGTGTGTACTTGTTGTAATTTTTCCGGTAGAGTCCCTGATTTTACGTATATGAGTCTCTTCTCTTCTTTTTTTTGTAAGTCTTGCAAGGGGTCTGTCAATTTTGTTTATTTTCTCAAAGAACCAGCTTTTAGTCTTATTTATTTGTTGAATGGTCTTTCTATTTTCAATCAGATTTATCTCTTCTTTAATCTTTGTGATCTCTCCCCTCCTAGTCGTTTTAGATTGTGTCATTTCTTGTTTCTCCAGTTGTTTTAGTTTCACCGTGAGGGTATTCACCTGCTCTGCATCCATTCTTTTAATGTGGGTGCTGAGTGCAATGATCTTGCCCCTCAGTACTGCCTTGGCTGTGTCCCATATGTTTCTTTGTGATGTGTTTTCATTGTCATTGTGGCTTATGAATTCGTTGATTTCATCTTTAATTTGGTCTGTGGCCCAAGTGTTGGATAGCAGTGTGGGGTTTAGCCTCCAAGAGTGTGTATAGTGTCTGTGGTTTCCTTTGTTGTTGAGGGTTACCTTTAATCCACTGTGATCAGATATAATACATGGGATGACCTCAATACTTTTGTATTTGCTGAGGTTCTTTGTGTGGGCTATGACGTGGTCTATTTTGGAATATGATCCATGGGCTGCTGAAAAGAAGGTGTATTGGGTCTCTGTAGGGTGAAAGGTTCTATATAGGTCTATTAGATCCATTTGGGAAATGGTGTTATTTAGGTCCTCAGCTCCCTTACTAATCCTCTGGGTGTTGGATCTGTCTCTTGGAGAGAGAGGAGTGTGGCCTAAATGCAAATCAAAACAACATTGAGACTCCACTTTACCTCACTAAGAATGGCCATTATCAAGAAAACTAATAACAACAGATGCTGGCGGGGATGTGGTCAAAAGGGTGGGAATATAAACTTGTTCAATCACTCTGGAAAGCAGTATGGAGATTCCCTCAAACGGCTAAACACAGAACTCCCCTATGACCCACCAACCACATTTTTTTGGCATTTACCCAAAGGATCACAAACAAGGCAGACTTAAAAAAAAACAAACAAAAAACCCAACACAAAAAGGTACTCATAGTATAGAGATTCAGCTGCTGGGACATGATGGCAACTAGATGTCATCCAACTCATAGAAGGCTGGAGTTCCAGGCCTACTCTGGGCAAAAGAAAAATAAAATTCCTGAGAGTCCATCTCTAACAGAAGAAGCTGGGCCTAACAGTGTAGACTAGGATCTACTGTCATCCAGGCACAAATCCAGGTATGAAAAGCAAAACAATAACCAGTGCAAAAAGGGCTGTAGGTGTGGCTCAGCAACTGAGAGCTTGTCAAGCTCAAGGCTGGATCCAAATTCAGCCCAGCTTGGGACGCAGGGTGAGGCGAGGGGAGCGAGCCAACTGCTATATTACTTAGTATTGAACAGAAAGAACTGAAGATTTGTGTTTGCACAAAAATTCATACACAAATGTTCTTTCTAGCACCTTTATTCATAATTGCTAAAGCTTGGAAGGAACCAAAATGTCAATTGAAAAGTGAATGCATAAATTGTGGCTCATTTAGACAATGGAATACTAAGTGGAAAATAGTGAAAGGAAATTAACCTTGGAGCATAACAAGGCATGGGCAAACCCTAAATTCGCCCTACTACAGGGCAAAAGGCAACAGAAAAAAGAGCTATACACAGCAGACTTCCAACTATAGAAACTTTATATAGGAACATTAAGACATGGTGAAAATAGGGAATCTACATAGAAAATAGGAGGATCAGTGTTAAGGCATGTAAATGGAACAGGAGTTAAAGACCTGTCACCTTTTATCATTATGGATACTCTTCTATTTACAATGAGTTACTGTTTTTATGGTATTTTTATTTTAAGACATTTCTTTTATCTAAAAATACTTCATTTCTCCCTGAGATTTTCCTGACAGGAGAAAAAAATAAAGGAAGAATTTTATATGTTGTTTACATCTGAAATCCAGTAATGTTATCATTTATAACAGAAAAAGAAATAAAAACCTCCCATAATAAATAGAGTTTAAAGAAATTCATAAGCAATACTGCAAAAGATAATGCATCTTACACACAGAAGACAATAAATGAAAACAAGAAAATAAAGAAAAGAATAAACCCCACTATGTGAGCAGATTAGCAATGGAGAAGTAGAAAAAAATAAGCATCACAAAGACAACAAAATGAGAGAAAATACAACATACCTTTCAATACTAACATGGAATGCTAATAATCTCAACTCTCCAAACCAAAAAGTACAGAGGGGAGAAAGTTGGATTAACAACCAAACTTCCACAGGTGACACCCATTATTCTAGCTACTTAGGAGGCTGAGATCTAAGGATCCAGGTTCAGACAGCCCTGGCAGGATAGTCTGTGAGTCTGATTTCCAATTTATCAGAAAAAAGCTGCAAGTGGAGTGTGGCAATTGGTGGAACACTAGCCTTGAATGAAAAAGCTCAGAATTTAGGGCATGAGTACCAGTATTTTTTTTAAAAAGCAAGACTCAACCATTTTTCACACTGAAGAAACACATCTCACAGAGAGAGACAAAGGTTTAAGATCAAAGGATGGAAAAAGATCTGAGCAAATGGACCTCTGATATAACATACTTTCAACTAAAATCAGTCAATGGAGCCAAGGAAAGGCACTTCACCTTAATAAAAAGAAAACCCACCGAGAGGAAATTAGTTAACAGACATTCACAAAATAGTGAATACACCCAGTATAGCAAGGGGGTGACTTCCCAACTTTAGATTAGTGTTGTGTTTAATTCTAAAAGAAAATCTGTTTCACATAGTGAATGCCCAACTCTGCTGATAACAACATTGATTATAACTTCTAGTTCCTCGGATCCTCCATTCTCTTATTCATATTAATCCAATACTTGTATTATTCAAACAGACCTTCCCCTCTTCCCTTGGCACAGCACTGCCAACCTGAGATGCCATTATCACTCCCTTAAAGATGTCATACTTAGCATCTGTCAATTAGGAATCCGATTTAAATATATACATAAGTCATATACGTAAGTCCTTAGTTTCAAAATTCTGTGATTCATGTTATTATGCAGCACCTGAGGTACTTCACTGTTTTAAATTATTCATATTCAAAAACAGCCACTTGTAAGCAGAAAGAGGACACCCAATTTATTCAGTTGGTGTTTTCTATAGGAAGAAATGGTGGTTACAATTACTGCTGAAGACTGGGTAAAGGGCATTGTTTAGATTCTTATTGCTCATACTGCCTTTATTTCTCTCTTATTTCCCCAGATGACTGAGAACTGGCTGGAGACAAGCATAGTGAAAATGTTTTATGGGCTGAGAAATAATCTTGGCTGACTTTCAAAGATCTACCATAAACCCGACATCTAGGAAATCAAACCCAATTCTAGGAAAAAATTCATATACAGTGTTTACTCATAAAATATGAT
Source organism: Perognathus longimembris pacificus (assembly GCF_023159225.1). Taxonomy (NCBI): domain Eukaryota; kingdom Metazoa; phylum Chordata; class Mammalia; order Rodentia; family Heteromyidae; genus Perognathus; species Perognathus longimembris. The sequence goes on along the minus strand of NC_063184.1, from coordinate 2,257,820 downwards.
AAAATGGTTTCCCCAAACTTTATCATCTGCTTGAAATAGGCAATAGGACAACTGAAAAAAGAAAGTATTCAACTACAAAAACTATTAAAGCCAATCCTTTTCTTTTTTGGGGGGAGGGGGAGGGCTGTTCTGGGGCATGAAGTCAGGGCCTGGATACTGTCTCTAGGATTTTTTGCTCAAGGATAGCACTCTGTCATTTGAGCCACAGCTCCACTCCTGGCTTTTGGGTGGCTAATTGGAAATAAGCCTAACAGACTTCCCTGCCTGGGATGGCTTTGAACCTCAGATTTCAGTCTTGCAAGTAGCTAGAATTACAGGTGTGAACCTCCAGCACCCAGCTTTAAAGTGAGACTTTCATAAAATAAAAATTATTTCCTTTCAGAAATCAAGTCATTTTTTTTGAATTATTCCTATTCAAAAGATACATAATGCCATGGACTAAAGAGACAGTGTGATATGCTAAAGGAAGGGTTGACAGACCAAATCTGGTTAGCCAATCATTTGTTCATTTGGTTATGTATTTTCCATGGATTCTCTGCATCATATAGCAGAAAAGAATTAAGTATAGCAGAGTATACGCTCCCAAAGGTGAGAAGACCTAGTAACTGCTGGTTACAGAAAAGATGTACTAACACCTATCATACAATTTTGAAATACAATTCAACTATAGGTGAAGACAGCACTGAAAACTTTTTGTGACCCAAAGTGGGTCAGTGTGAAGAAACAGGCTCTGTTGGAAACAGTTTACTAGCTGGTCAGGGGCCAGGGTTGGGCTGAAAAGGAGGGTAGCTGAAGATACACATGATCAAAGTAAATTGTTTGCATGTCTAAAACTAGATTAACACCTGCTGAATTGTTTTAGGAAAGAGGGGAAGGGGTAAGGAAGAGTGATAAAGGAGATGAGATAGTTTGCAATATACTTAGTATATGAGTGGAAATGTCATAGTAAAATCACCTCATACACAAAAGTGCACGCGCATGCATGCACACACACACAACTAATTTATGCTAATTTTTAAAAAGAAAAAAATAATTGTTATATGGGAATGGAGTAAGGAGTGGCTTTACCAAAAAAGGAAAGAAAACTTACTATGATAATTATTACACTAAATTGTTCAAAACTAATTGCAAAGAAATCATTCACATATTTCCTTTTGAATTCCAGTAAAATAAAATGTTCCACCATCCCTTTGTATGAGACTTCTAAATTACACATCAGTGTCTTATATGTCTTTCTTTTGGGCATAGACTCAGGCCTCTTTATCTGCTGTACTTGCTTGCCTTGTTGGAATTCTACCACTGAGCCACACACTTTCAGCCCACACTTCCTTTAAATTCTAGAGGCTTCTTTCTATTCTTTCTGAAAAATAAAAAGTTCTATATGAATCACTTCTAATCACATTCCAGAACTATTAAATTTTATGGCTTTATGATTTTTTTAAATTATCATGAAACTCAAATTAAATTTTTTTTAATAGCCCAACTCAAAAAGTGTCACTGAGAGTTATGATACCTAAAAAAAGTTCCCTAGATGGGTGCTTAATGCCATGAATTCACTGAATATACTCCAAATCTGAAAATGCTAGAAAAGAGGTGGCTTTATTTCCTGATCATTTTTAAAGCCTCAGAGATTTTTTTGTAAATGTGAATCCTGGGATCTTCATTTGCAATGAAAGCTGGCTCAGTTCTGACTTTTTCCCTCATCTCTCTAAAAGGAAATAAATTGAACTATTATTATCACAGACTATGTGTGGCGATATTTATATCTCATAGAAGATAAGCCAGTTTATGAACTTTTAACTGAGCATTGATTGAATTGCTTTTTCATTTTCCTATCAATTTAATCTCTTTTTAACATTCTAGTCATATAACAAAAATGTCAAAACATTTCAATATAAAATACTCTTACTAGAAACAGAGGATCAATTTCTTCTTTTCACAACAAAAAATTAAATTTGTAAAATCCTGGATGTCTCTTAGAGCTTATGATTTTTTGTAATTAAACATTATTTATTCTATCTTTGCAACAAGTATGCGTTGAACATTATTTCCAAAACAGTCTGTAGGAGGTTCATGACTTGTGAAGACAACTCAGAATGATTCTAAGTTTCTTTTAAAAGGGACATTTATATTTTTCACTCCTGTATATACAAGCTTTTTCATAACCCTGACAGTTCTGTAATTCTACAACTGATTTATTTTTATTTTTTAAATTTACATTGCTGTTATTATGAAGGTGATGTACATGAGTCAGGTAATAAGTACGTTTCCTTTTGTACAGTGTCTTGTTCCCTTATGCTTCTGTCCCTCTCTTCTGTCTCTACCCACAAGTTGTATAGCTCACTTTCATCTGTATTCAGGGAGCTCCAGTGATGCACTTTCTCACCCTTGTTCCCTCAAGTTCTGTACCCTCCCCTCATGTGAACACATCATATATAAAGAAGACAGAATCATAAAATGTAAAAATTTTTTAAAAAGAGAGAGATCTCTTGTTTCCCTATCTTGGAGTTCATTTGCATATGTATGTGTGTGCATATATATGTATGTGTGTATATACATATGTACATACACACATATCTATACACATATGCATGTACATATATATAATTTTACATAAATATAAAAAGGCACATAGGGATTGTGCCTTGGTGTTTCTTAGGATATTTTACTACCATATCTTCACTTTTCTTTTTTCTTCACTGACAGGTAAGGCAAACTTGAGTTATTTGTACCAGCTCAAACACAATAGGAATTCATAGGAGAGCAAATGGGTGTAGTGTGATACAAGGTAACCAAACCTCCTAAGTTTCTTAGCAAAAATTTATATTCTTGCTGGGCACCGGTGGTTCATGCCTGTAATCCTAGCTATTCAAGAGGTTGAAACCTGAGGACCACAGCTTGAAGTCAGCCTGGGGAGAAATGTCCACAAGACTCTTATCTCTAGCTAACCATGTACTAAGAGGCAAAATTTGTCTAAGAAATGCTATTTAACTCCTTTGTAATGCAACTGCTAATATTTAATATTAATATTTCTTACCTGCCCCTTTCAACTGCCAAAGCATCAAGTTCATCAAAGAAAATAATGGAAGGGGCCACTGCTCTTGCTTTCCTGAAGATCTGGTAGAAAGAGTACCACATCATCCATAGGTTAGCAAACTCTAGTTGATTTAAGTTGGAAAACTGTATTTTAGAACCACTCTGTTCTATACAAATCAATCTGTTCTATATAAATTAGCTGCTCTGTGTGTTTCACATAAAAGATATCCAGCCCTTGACGGTAGATATGACAGTAACTTCTTCAATGATGATGATAGAAATAAGACTCCCAATAGCTTAGTCATATAGACATATAGGAAGCAATGAAGTAAGCAATTAGAGCAACTCAATTAAAATCTTAGCTTCATCACTCTATGCTAGGTAAACTTCAGCAGAAATTTGATTTCTCTCAACAGTAACTTCCACAACTAGCAAATGGAGATAGTAACAAATGCCTAACTCAAAAGATTATAAGAAGTGAATATTTGAAAGAAAAGAACTTAAAAGATTTAACCCAAGGCTTGGAACATAGTAAGAGCTTAAGAACTTATTAAATATTACCAATGTGGTTAAAAAAAGACAACCATAAAAATCACTCACAGATTAGCATATAAAATACTCATACCTAAATGTCTACATTAACACCTTATTCAGTTCTTTCCTGATTTTCTGGGGAAATAATCAATGATGTAATGCCAGAACAAGAAAATGACCACATCTTAGAGAAACACAGGCTGGTTCAGGCAGAAGCCAATCAAACTATCAAAATCAGAGACTGACAAATATGACAGGAATGATATAGGGAAATAAGCTAGAAAGCAGGCAGCATGGGAGGAAAGGAATCCAAGCATGTATTATTTATAACCCAGGCACCCATTTCTTTTGAGACATGGGCAGTATGATTACAAAAACTAGAAATAGGCAGGCACTAGTGGTTCAGGTCTGTAGTCCTAGCTGCTCAAAGGGCTGAGATCTGAGAATTATGGATCAAAGGCAGTCAGGACAGAAAAGTCTGTGAGACAACCTATCACCAAAAAAAAAAAAAAAAAACAGCCAGAAGTAGAAGTGTGGCTCAAGCACCAGAGTTGGGTGAATAAAATCAAGTGAAAGTCCAAGAAGCCTGGTTCAAGCCCCAGTACTGGAAAAAATGTCATCAAGCCATTAGTACAAGTAAATATCACCATTTCATGTTATTAATATTTTATAAAATAACCATCATCTACTCTATTTTTTTTTTTCAGTACTAGGGATGTACATGGTAGACAAGATCTGTTCCACTTGAGCCAACTCTTTGTTTTGGTATTTTGTTCCTGAGATAGGGTCTCATTGACTTTGCCAGGAATGGTCTCGTGCCTATGCCTCTAACCTCTTCAATAGCTAAGCTAAGAGTGCTTCACCACCCCTAGCCTTCACCTACACTTTAAGGGGAGAGGACAAAAAAAAATCTTAAAATTTTTCTATTGACCAAGTATTCAAATCTCTAACAATTCTGGTTGGTACTGAGGTAATTCAACAATGAGAGCTATTATGCTATTGTTATTTGCATGTTCTCCTTAGCATCTGTGAGCATATAGGGACTTATGTGAGGCAAATGAATCTCTGCTTAGGAAATTTAAGACCTGTCATCCATATACTTAACTTTGCACAGCATTACCATTTAATATAGCTTTGTCCAAATGAAGAAAGTAAAAACACCACCACATTAGAAAAAAAGCAGAAACCTCCAGATGTGGTTTCAATTTGAAAGCTGAAAATTGACAAGTTCTATGAGGAACTGGTCTTAAATGCGGTACACAATACACAATGGAATTTTATTCATCCATTAAAGAATGATATTGTGGCTTAGTGGTAGAGTGCTTGCCTAGCATGCATGAAGCCCTGGGTTCTATTCCTCAGTACCACATAAACAGTAAAGGCTGGAAGTGGCACTGTGGCTCAAGAGCGGGGTGCTAGCCTTGAGCAAAAGAAGATCAAAGTCAGTGCCCAGCCCCTGAATTCAAGCCCCAAGACTGGCCAAAAAAAAAAAAAAAAAAAAAGAAGATATTGTATTATTTGTACAGAAATGGAGACTTGGAAAAAATCATGTTAAGAGAAGGCAGGCAAGCCCAAAGAGACTCCATGTTTTCCCATACATGTGGAAGTTATATTTAGCTTACAAACTTATGCAAACATGTTGGGTGGCAGGCTAGTGTATATAAAAGTATTAACTGAAATGCAACAGATCCAAGGGAGATCTCAAATAGTGTAATTCCTTAGAAAAGCACAAAGTTCAGCAAAATAATATACCAGAAAGTAGGTTGTTGAAAGGGGTAGGGTGAGGGTCAAGAAGAAAGAGGTAGATGGAGGAAGACGACAAGAGAGGGAAAATGCAGACAAGAATCCAATGTATATCCTACAAAATTAACACAAGAGTAAGGAAAGGGGTGGGGCAGGGGGAAGATGGGTGAGAATGTTGAAAAGAATGACAAAGATCAAGATACACTGTAGGGACTGGGAATATAGCAAGAGTGCTCGCCTCATATACATGAAGCCCTGGGTTCAATTCCTCAGCACCACATATATAGAAAACAGCCAGAGTGGAGCTGTGGCTCAAGTGGTAGAGTGCTAGCCTTGAGCAAAAAAAAAAAAAAAAAAAAATAGAAGAAGCAGCAGCCAGGGACAGTGCTTCGTTCAAGCCCCAGGACTGGCAAAAAAAATGTTTACACACACACACACACACACACACACACTGTATTTATAAAATGCTCTGTGCAACCACTTAAAAGATAATAAATGAATGAATGAATGACTTGGCTTTAACATGTAGGAGCTAGAAGGAAAACACATTGCCTAAACCACTATAAAATATAAAAATATATAAATATTATATTTATAAAGATATAAAATAAGTAGCCAATAGAGTGAAATTTTTGTATATAGTTATTCAATTTAAAGCTACTGTAAAGCATTTAAGTGTCATTCTGAGAGCACTTACCTTCACAAGTGTTGACATTTTCATTTTATATAGAGAAATGCTAATAATGTCTAGAAAATACCTTCACTGGGTAATAATAAATGTCAGTTATGATGATCATTAAAAAACAAACAGTATTATGGCTAGTCAAAAATTGTATTTTGAATAAAATATTTGCCTGAACAAAAATATGCCCCTAGAATGTGGAACTGGTTTTCTCCAGGTCTGTTACCCCAAGCCCAAGGGAAGCCCTGAGGGAGGCGTGTAACCCTGAGGCACATCGCACGGGGAAGCCAAGTCTTCTCACCTCTCGAACTGCTCTTTCAGACTCACCAACGTATTTATTCATTAATTCAGGCCCCTGCACAAGAAGAAAACAATTCTTGAGTGTCTTCATAAACATAGCCGTGAATATTTCTTTTAATGAAGAGAAAAAACATAAAAGAACCAGAATACAAAAAGGTACTTTTAGCTAATACAAAGTAAAGGCTGGAAGCAAACACAAAACATGCTTTAATGCCTTATACATGATCTACTTATATAGGCAGAGAAGAAATACCAGGCTAATTTAGAATACCAATGAAGACATAACATCCATAGAGTCCCAGACATAGCTACCGGTTGGTTCTGAGAAATCTACTTGTATATACATCATAACTTAAGCAATCCAAAAATATTCTTCTTATGCTTCCATAATAAGCCCACCAAAATAAAGCAATGGAATATTGTCATTCCTGTTAATATCTTATAGTCCTTAAATGTTTCCAATGTCAATGTACACTAATAAACTTAAAAGAAATATCAATGGTATGATTACTAAAGAATGAGTATAAACTTCAAAATATTAAGAAGACTGATGAAAATACTGAGAAAAGACAATGACACACAAAAGTAATTTCAAAATACCCAGTAAGAGGATGTTTCTTTCATATCATTTAAAAACTTATCCTGGGAACATATACTCTAGGATAACTCTTGCACAGATATACAAAGAAACTTAGGAGAAAAGCAGTGCTGAAACACTGCTTACAAAAAAAACCTAAGTGGCTAATATCTAAAATTAATATAAAATGCATAAATTATAAAGTGCTCATAAAATGAAACACTAGGGTGTCAAAGTGTGAATGATGGCTAGACAGAGGAAAGAGTCTGTAAACACAAAGTCCTTCAAGAAAAGTATTGTACTGCCAAAAGACATTGTCATGTGCTTATATAGCCAAGAAGGAGAATTTTCAAGACTCATGTAGCAACTGTGATTCTTCCCACTGATTGATTTCATTCTGTATAGCTACAGATGACTTCTACAGTTCTGCACTACCATCCACATCAAGCAGAGCCAACCTGTAACTAAAGTCCAATACACTAACTGGTACTCTTCACGTACATGTGGTAAATTACATTTTTACCTAAATGGGAGCATGAAAAAGGCATTAAGAAAGTGAATAGAACAAGAACCAGGCTCCACCCAATACAGTAATCTTTAATTAACAGAATGGGTTTTTGTTGGAAGTGGGATATGGTAAGGAATTTTAATGCAGCCTTTATTCAGTTTAAGGCAACCTAATTAGGAAAGTTGTGTCCTGACAAAGATCAGAAAGGAACTTGGTGGTGTCATTGTTTTTATTATATTTATATGCTACTCTGGATTACTAGTGCTGTTCTTCTAACAACTTTCCATAAAACTTAAGGGTATGATATATAAAATAGTAATCCAGTGAGTACATTTCTTTAAGCACCCAATAAAACTCAAGACTTAATATACAGCTTTTAAATCATTTGCCTTGACTCAAAGAAAGAGGTTAAAGAATATGGAGATTTCTCCATACTCCTTGTTCATTTTAAATTATGGTACTAAAAGATAATTTAAACAATGATTGTAAGTATAGCATTATGATTTGATAATGCCCTTCCTGCTAAGTACAATGTCAGTATCCTCACAGTGTAAAGAGAAAACTTAATCTGGCTTGAAGATCTATATTAAGATAAACAAATGATGTTTTATTGGAAATAAGTATGAATATATGGGAAGTAGAGGTAGATTCACTACAGGAAACCTGGATGGAGGGAAATCAAAGAGGCATAAAAAGTTAACCTGAGACTGCAGTAGCACTGTGGAAAGAAGTCTGGCTTATAGGAGCAAGAGATTGCCTGATAAAACCAGAAAGAAGCTGGAGGCTGGTTCAGAAGCGGAGCTTGCTCTTGTGACCCCTGCTCTCCCAGGACGTCAGAGACCTCCCAGAGCTACCCTAATCCCTTCTGAAAGCAAGCCTCTCCATTACCTAGGGGCCTCCCAGTACAGCCCACCTCTCCAAGGTCCCACTTTCTCTCAGCACCCCCACATTAAGGACCTTTGGGAGGGATACACAATCAAACAATGACAAGGATAGAACATATAAGGCAAAAATATTTTTGCAAGATTTCATAAAATTGCTCATAATAAATAGCTGCTGCTTCTAGTTTTAAGAAATAGTTTTAAGAAGTATTTTTCCCCCAGAGGGAAAAAAATGGCAGCACAGATTATGATCCATGTTTTCTCACTGGTAGAATAAACTATGGTATGTGTTTGAAACTGGGCATAAACTTTTGCAACCATTTTCCAGAAAGCAAACCAATGAAGTCACCCAATCTTAACTTGCGGCCTTCGAAACTGTGAGCTAGTGTCCATGGGCTCCAAGAGACGAATGCTGAAGACCAAGGCCACGAACTTGTACCAAAGACATAATTGACACTCAGAATAAAATAAAGGGCTGCAGGACTGCTGGGTGGCTGTACCAGGAGACTGAGGACTGGGAACACCCTCCGAGCCAGAGAACTGTGGGTCCCACTGCACAAAGTGCTGCAGTACCCCACAAGTCCCCAAAAGCCCGGGCACAGTAGGCAATTAGACACAGGGCTCCTCACTGGCCAGGCCAGGCAAGGAAGCAGCTTTGGGACTGCTGAGAGAAACAAAGGACACATCAGCTGTAAGCTTGAACTCTGGAGCCCTGCCCCCACAAAAGGCCCTCAGGAAGCAAGGCCAATACTTCAATAAGCCTTTAAAACAGATCTCCATAACCTGCGTTGATGTCTACATAGAACTATACAGACAGAGATGTATAAGAACAATAAAAAGTTCACAACTGTGGAAAAACAACTGTAATGGGTTTATTTTCTTTGTAGGTTACTATCTCAAGTATTTGTTAAACTAGCAGTAAATGGAATAACTAATTATCTTTATTGCTTGTAACAGCTATCTGAGGTGTATATTTTATTTTTATTTTAAAGATACTAATCACAAAGAAGTAATGTGTATGAAGACACATAATTAAGAAAGGACAGTATTGAGGTTCATGGTTTCTTCACTGTCCTAAGTTGAAAAAGGAGCTAGTTATCCTAAATGCTTAGCTACTTTCAGGCAAAGAAGATAAAGAGTAAAATGTAACGCAAGTAAGCCACTCACAGAAACAATAAGAAAAATCTTATACAAAAGTCCTAGAAAAAGTTATGTTGCAGAAACAATCATAAAAATGAAGGCTTTTGTTTTCCAGACTAATTCTTTCTATAAATTATGATGCCTGTTTCTTTCAACTCTTTAAGAGAGAAAGGATATAACCCATTAAGACTGTGTAAGTATCAGCAATTCAAAGGTACTGGCAGGGAGGTCATGTGACAAGGATGTCTTAATTCTTTTTTTTTTGTTGTTGTTTTGTTTTTTGGCCAGTCCTGGGCCTTGGACTCGGCCTGAGCACTGTCCCTGGCTTCCTTTTTGCTCAAGGCTAGCACTCTGCCACTTGAGCCACAGCGCCACTTCTGGCCGTTTTCTGTATATGTGGTGCTGGGGAATCGAACCCAGGGCCTCATGTATACGAGGCAAGCTCTCTAGCCACTAGGCCATATCCCCAGCCCGTCTTATTCTTTTTAAATGCATGGTTTCATGGGTTTATTTTAAAATAGTAATTTTATTAACATCCACCATAAACAAAGAATGTGCCTACATTCAACTATACGTTTTAGATGCCTACATAATGTCTTGTATATCATATATTTAAAATTTTTAAAGTGATACACAGAAGCTGGGTGCTGCTGGCTCATGCCTGTAATACTCTCTACTTAAGAGGCTGAGATCTGGGTATTATCATTTGAAGCCAGCCTAGACAAGAAAGTGTGTGAGACTCTTTATCTCCAATTACCAACAAACACTAGAAGTATAGGTGTGACTTAGGTGGTAGAGTGCTAGCCTTGAGCAAAAATGCTCAAGGACAGTGCCCAAGCCCTGACCAGCACCAAAAAAGTAATACACCAATCCTTAGACTAGATAATGTATTCATACTTCAACTTTATGCAGTAAACAAATATAGTATATGTGCTTCACTGATTTAAGTATGGTCAAGAAAAACTGCCGAGGGCTGGGAATATGGCCTAGTGGCAAGAGTGCTTGCCTCATATACATGAAGCCCTGGGTTCGATTTCCCAGCACCACATATATAGAAAATGGCCAGAAGTGGAGCTGTGGCTCAAGAGGCAGAGTGCTAGCCTTGAGCAAAAAGAAGCCAGGGGCAGTGCTCAGGCCCTGAGTCCAAGGCCCAGGACTGGCAAAAAAAAAAAAGAAAAACTGCCGAGAATTAAGTACCAAAAATTAGTGAATTTGAGCATAGTGTTTATTTATAGCACTCCTGATTCAAGATTTCCAATAGTAGAGCTAACAAAAAAACAAAAATATCAACCAAAGTACTTAACCAACTTTCTATAAAAGCTAGTGAGAACCTCATTTTTTTTTTAGCTTTGTCTCATTATTTTACAGTTTATCAGTCACAAATTCAGGTGTAAGATTCATAACCATACTCTCACTAGTTTGCCTTTTTAATCACTACTGGCTTTGTTCCAGTCTTCCCATGGGCTTTGTAAATGTATCTGGCACCTCCTTACTACTTTATGCTATTACAATTCAAATCAACTTTCTGTGTTTAAAATGTCTGGGGAAGGCAAGTTAACCTAAGTGTTAACTATGGTTAAATGTTATGAATGGAATATACTCATAAAAATCCAAACTCACATGAGATCAAATTGCATTTTTGTAATGTGAGTAAAGGATCTTGACATCTTTAAAAACAAGTACAGCATCAGCACATACAGAAGGCCATTCTGGGAAAACATGCAAGCAAAAACTCTAAAAGGTAAGAGGAGTTGGCAGAGAACAGAGTCCAAGCTGTTACTCTCAAAAGGTATAAACAAGATATTCCAAAGCTGCTTGGGGGAGAAGAAAGATGGCGCCGATAGAATAGAGAGGCACCCCGACTCGCTCCAACGGCATAGTGAGCTGGGAACCCCAACACCCAATACCCCATCAAGAACCCAGCAAAACCAGCAGCCAGAAGCAGTGGAGAAACGCAGGAAAACAAAAAGGACCAAAAAAGAAGAACCGAAAACCTACACGGAGCCGGAGATTCACCGGGGCACCCTCCCCCCTCCAGCCGACCCTGGCCCAAACAGGGTCAGGCTGGGAAAGGGGAACCCGGCGATCGGCAGACAGGCTGCCAGGAGCGCAGAATTCATATAGCGGGAGACCCCACGGACACAAGGCAGGGTGCGGACCAAGACACACCGGCAGCGACGAGAAGTTCGGGTCCACACCGGGTTTGGACAAGGGAACCCAGCGCGGCAGAAATCGGGAACCAGGGAAGCCACCACGACACTTAGCCAACCCCTGGAGGGCCAACGGCTGCGCGGGACGCACACACAAAGCAGCAAAAGTGAGTGCCCTCCCGCCCCCCTCCCCCACCCCTGAGGGAAAAAAGAACCCACAAATCAGGCGGGGAAGCTCCCATCAGGCGCTGGGAAGTCAGTTTAGCAGGGGAAGGGCTCAGCAGCACCAACACCCCACAGGTTCCGGAACTGGCAGAACCGGCCCCGCCCCCTTCCCAACAGGGGCCTGGAGACAGCCGGTTGTGCAAACCCCACCTGAGGCGCCTGGACCTCGCAGACTCTTACAACTAAAACCACAGGCGCTGGTGGGCAATACCAGCCCAGCAGGGTCACTTGAGCCTGATCACGTCCCCCCTCCTCGCAGCGGAGGTGAGGTCTGAAGGTGCCAAGCCACACCCGGACAGTCGATCCCACTGGGCCCCACACGTACCCACCCCCCCCCCCAACGGACTCGTGGGAGGGCGCAAGCACAACCCAACAACCCAGGACTTGCTCTGGGAGGCATATCCCGCCGAAGTGCCTGTTGCACTGGACGCACAGCGCACAGGAGGGCGGGGCCCCCGGCGACAGCGCCCGCTCTGGTAGGCGTACCCTGCACTGGTGGGCGGGGACACAGCGACAGCACCTGCTGCCATAGACACGTCTACACAGGAGGGAGGGAGGAGCTACAAACCAAACCTGAGAAGCCATCCAGATCTCCAGATGCGCAAATCACAAAGAAACATAACTCAGTTCATCAAAGGACAAGCCAACTCGCCAGCTCCAAAAAGCAGCACGACTGAAGAGGAGATGGAGACTAAAAAAGCAAATGAGGCTATGTTAACAGGAATGATCGAAAGCGTCAGAAATGAAATCAGAAAACAATTCCAGGAATTTAGAGCGGAAATCTGGAAGGACACCCAGGAAGCCAAGAAAGAAATGGAAGCAAAACTGGATACAATGCAAACCTGCTTTAAAGAAATGGAAGCAAAAATGGATACAATGCAAGCTGCCTTTAAAGAAAATCTCCACATCCTAAGAATTGAAATGCATGAAAAAATAGATTTAAAATACAACTCTTTAAAGGAAGAAATCTCCACGATCAGAGCTGATATGACAACCATAAATAGCTCTCTGACATCCATAAACTCCGCAATTGAAACCATGACACAAAGAGTAGACCATATAGAATCCAGAATCTCTCGCCTGGACGATGAAGCAGCTGACAACAACCAGAAAATGACCACACTCCAAGAAAAGGTGAAGCTTCAGGGAAGACTAATCCAGGAACTAATGGACAAAGACAAGAGATATAATCTGCGCATAATTGGAATAGAAGAAGGAGCCGAATACCAGAGCAGAGGGCTTAATCATGTTCTCAATAAAGTTATTGCAGAAAACTTCCCCAATCTCACAGGGGACCCCATCCAGGTAACCGAAGCCTATAGGACACCTGGCAGGCCAGACCCCAGGAAAGCCACCCCAAGGCACATAATATTCAAGACTACAGACCTCAAGATTAAAGAGCAAATTCTGAAGTCAGCCAAAGCGAAGAAGGAAACTTTTTTCAATGGGAAGAGGATTCGAATAACATCCGACTTATCCACACAAACTTACCAAGCTCGAAGCGAGTGGAAGAACACCATCCAAGTACTCCAGAATAACAATTTACAACCTCGGATCAAATATCCAGCGAAATTGGAGTTCACATTCGAAGGGAGAACCAGATCTTTCCACACCAAAGAGGAGCTAAAGGAGTATGTGAATAAAAAACCAGCCCTACAGCGAATATTAAGAGGGGAACCCCACCCAACAGAGATCGTAAAAGACACACAGACAGAATCAGAAAGAAACTTCAATAGCCAAAGTCCAGCAGAAACACAAGCTCACTAAAGACAAGAAGAAAAAAAAAAAAAGAAGAAGAAAAAACAGCCCACCAAGAAAATGGAAGGAGAAAAAACACCCTTATCCTTGATCTCTTTAAATATAAATGGTTTAAACTCCCCGATAAAGAGGAGCAGACTGGCAGAATGGATTCGCAAACAAAAAATTGACATCTGCTGTCTACAAGAGACCCACCTTACAGCAAGGGACAAAAACAGGCTTCGAGTGAAAGGATGGAGCAAGATCTACCAAGCAAATGCATCCACCAAAACGGCAGGTGTAGCCATCCTGATTTCAGACAAGCTTGACTTCTCTTTAAAGTCCACTCAAAAAGACAAAGAAGGACACTACATATTAATACAAGGAAAAATACAGAATCAAGAAATCACGGTGATAAATGTATACTCACCAAACAAAAGAGGCCCGACATATGTCAAGCAAATTCTCAAAGAATTACAGAACAAGATAGACGCAAACACAATCATAGTGGGTGACTTTAATACTCCTCTCTCTCCAAGAGACAGATCCAACACCCAGAGGATTAGTAAGGGAGCTGAGGACCTAAATAACACCATTTCCCAAATGGATCTAACAGACCTATATAGAACCTTTCACCCCACAGAGACCCAATACACCTTCTTTTCAGCAGCCCATGGATCATATTCCAAAATAGACCACGTCATAGCCCACACAAAGAACCTCAGCAAATACAAAAGTATTGACGTCATCCCATGTATTATATCTGATCACAGTGGATTAAAGGTAACCCTCAACAACAAAGGATACCACAGAGCCTATACACACTCTTGGAGGCTAAACCCCACGCTGCTATCCAACACTTGGGCCACAGATCAAATTAAAGATGAAATCAACGAATTCATAAGCCACAATGACAATGAAAACACATCACAAAGAAACCTATGGGACACAGCTAAGGCAGTACTGAGGGGCAAGATCATTGCACTCAGCACCCACATTAAAAGAATGGAAGCAGAGCAGGTGAATACCCTCACGATGAAACTAAAACAACTGGAGAAACAAGAAATGACACAATCTAAAACGACTAGGAGGGGAGAGATCACAAAGATTAAAGAAGAGATAAATCTGATTGAAAATAGAAAGACCATTCAACAAATAAATAAGACTAAAAGCTGGTTCTTTGAGAAAATAAACAAAATTGACAGACCCCTTGCAAGACTTACAAAAAAAAGAAGAGAAGAGACTCATATTCGTAAAATCAGGGACTCCACAGGAAAAATTACAACAAGTACACACGATATTCAAACAATCATAAGGAGCTATTTCCAAAACCTCTACTCAGCAAAAAACAATAATTCTACAGAAATGGATCAATTCTTAGAGAAGTACAAACTGCCCAAACTGGACCAAGAAGAAATAAATCAGCTAAATAAACCAATAACTTACGGTGAGATACAGGAGGTAATCAAGAACCTCCCTGCTAAGAAAAGCCCAGGCCCAGATGGATTCACCAACGAATTCTACAAAACCTTTAGTGAGGAGCTAATTCCAATACTCCTCAAACTCTTCCGCGAAATAGAAATGGAGGGAGAAATCCCAAACTCATTCTACGATGCTAATATCATACTAATTCCCAAACCAGGCAAAGACCCAACAAAAAAAGAGAACTACAGACTAATATCACTAATGAACACAGATGCAAAGCTCCTCAATAAAATATTAGCTAATAGGATCCAGAAAGTGATCAAGAATATCATACATCATGACCAAGTAGGCTTCATCCCTCAGTCACAAGGATGGTTCAACATCCGTAAATCAATCAACGTAATTCACCACATAAACAGAACTAAAATCAAGAATCACATTGTTATCTCAGTCGATGCCCAAAAAGCCTTTGACAAAATACAACATCCATACCTATTAAAAGCTTTGGAGAGAACAGGAATAGATGGAACATTCCTCAAAACAATAAAAGCCATATACAACAGACCAACTGCTAATATCATATTAAATGGAGAGAAACTTAAGTCATTCCCCCTAAAATCAGGAATAAGACAAGGATGCCCACTCTCCCCACTTCTGTTCAACATAGTGCTGGAATCCCTAGCCATAGCAATAAGGCAAGAGGAGGACATCAAAGGGATCCACATCGGCAAGGAAGAAATCAAGTTATCCCTATTCGCAGACGACATGATCTTGTATCTGAAGGACCCAAAAACCTCAGTACCCAAACTCCTACACCTAATAAACCAATTTGGCAAAGTAGCAGGATACAAAATCAACCCACAAAAGTCAGCAGCTTTTCTGTACACCAGCAATAGACAAACAGAAAAGGAAATTATGGAAACAATTCCATTTACACTAGCCAAAAAAAGAATAAAGTACCTAGGGATCAACTTAACCAAGGACGTGACGGACCTATTCAATGAAAACTACAAAAATCTAATAAGGGAAATCAAAGAAGACACAAGGAGATGGAAAGACCTCCCATGCTCATGGGTAGGCAGAATCAATATAGTGAAAATGGCCATATTGCCCAAATTGTTATACAAATTCAATGCAATACCTATCAAAATCCCAGCCACATTCTTCACTGAAATAGAGAAACCAATCCATAAATTCATATGGAACAGCAAAAAACCTAGAATAGCCAAAGCAATTCTAGGCAAAAAAAGCAATGCAGGCGGTATCACAATACCTGACTTCAAGATCTACTACAAGGCCATCATAACAAAAACAGCATGGTATTGGTATAAAAACAGATCGGAAGACCAATGGATTAGAACTGAAGACCCAGAAATAAAACCGCACTCTTACAGCCAACTGATATTCGACAAAGGAGCTAAAGATATACAATGGAATAAACATAGCCTCTTCAACTACTGGTGCTGGGAGAACTGGGCAGCCATATGCAGAAAACTCAAAGTAGACCCAAGCCTATCACCATGCACCAAGATCAACTCAAAATGGATCAAGGACCTCAACATCAGACCTGAATCCTTGAAACTACTGAAGGACAGAGTAGGAAAGACACTAGAACTTATAGGCACAGGAAGGAACTTCCTGAATAGAGTCCCAGGGGCACAACAAATAGGAGAAAGACTCGACAAATGGGACTACTACAAATTAAAAAGTTTCTGCACAGCTAAGGACATAGCCACCAAAATAGAAAGTCAGCCAACGATATGGGAAAGGATATTTACCAGCACAGCAACAGACAAAGGCCTGATATCGGTCATCTACAGAGAACTCAAAAAACTAAGCCCCTCCAAGCCCAATAAACCTATTAGGAAATGGGCAAAAGAGCTAAAGAGAGACTTCACAAGAGAAGATATAAAAATGGCAAAGAAACATATGAGGAAATGCTCAACATCCCTGCTAGTAAAGGAAATGCAAATAAAAACAACCCTGAGATACCACCTCACCCCAGTTAGAATTGCCTATACTCTGAACTCAGGAAACAACAAATGCTGGAGGGGCTGTGGGGAAAGAGGAACCCTTCTCCATTGTTGGTGGGAGTGCAAATTAGTTCAACCACTTTGGAGAACAGTATGGAGGTTTCTCAAAAAGCTCAATATAGACCTACCCTATGACCCAGCCATACCACTCCTAGGCATATATCCTAAACAGCAAAATCCAAGATATCAAAAAGGCATTTGTACTACCATGTTTATCGCGGCACAATTCACAATAGCTAAAATATGGAAACAACCCAGATGCCCCTCCACAGACGAATGGATCCAAAAAATATGGTACCTATACACAATGGAATACTACATAGCGATTAGGAATGGTGAAATATTGTTATTTGCAGGGAAATGGTCGGAACTCGAACAAATAATGTTGAGTGAGACAAGCCTAGAACACAGAAAACAAAGGGGCATGATCTCCCTGATATATGACTGTTAACAAAGGGAGACGGAGAGACAGTAGAGACCAAGTCTGTGAATACTGTATATGTTCTTGATACATTGTATATTGCATATATGTCAACCTGACCTAGACAAGGGATAGAAAAACAGGTTGTAAGATATCATAAGAAATGTACACACTGCCCTACTATGTAACTGCACCCTCACCCTCTTTGCACATCACCTTGTAAAAAAATTTATGTCCAATTAATAAAAAAAAAAAAAAAAAAAGGTATAAACAAGTCTTCCCCACAATTCATTCATTCAGGGAAAATAAAGTGACGGGATTCTTCAGAAATTTCACTGCAGGTACCATGGTGGGTAGAATTAAACAATGTGTGCAAATACACATATGCACAAGCCATAAACACCTGTTACTGGTGATCACTTGTTCAATCTCCTTTACTGAGTTATGTAAACCATCTCCAATAGCTGTTTCTCAATTTCCATGTGTTTTCACCTCTACAATTTTAAAAAAATATTTTTATTGTCAAGGTGATATACAGAGAGGTTACAGTTACCTATGATCCAGCAACCCTACTTTTGGGCATTTACCCAAAGGACCACAAACAAGCCCATACTAAAGCTACCAGCACAATTATGTTCACTGCAGCATTATTTACTCACCTCTACAAATTATTATTCTCCTGAGCTACAACTGCGGTAGGCCATATCTACCATTCTGTTCCCAAAAGCATTTCAAAATTTGGCATCTATCGTTCACCCCCAACTTGTTTGTTCCTGATACTACTTCCATCTGCCAATCATTTGAAGTAAAAATTGTAATCATCTCCACTCTTTTTTTTCTTCTTTTTCATACACTAAAAAAATCAAGGACTCCTCATTGTGAATGTGACCCATTTTATTATATTAATTATTTAGTTAAATGTTTCTCCCGCCTCAATTACGAGTGAACAGACAGCAAGGAGCCTATCTAAAAAAAGTTGTTTCCTGGGAGCTGGTGGCTCATGCCTGAAATCCTAGCTACTCAGGAGGCTAAGATCTCAGTTCAAAGCAAGCTCAGATAGGAAAGTCTATGAGACTCTGTCTAGTTAACTACCAGAAAACTGGAAGGTGCATTGTGGCTCAAAGTGGTAGAGCACTAGACTTGAACAAAAAAAACAAAACTCAGGAACATCACCCAGGCTTGGAGTTCAAGCCCTACAACCAACAAAAAGAAAAAGAAATTCTGTTTAACATGTACAAAAGTTGTTTCTTTTCTATTACGGTTCTTCCACGTCTAAAAATATCTTTGTTCTTTTGTTGTTGTTTTCTGTGGGGCTTGAACTCACGGCCTGGGCGCTGTCCCTGAGCTCTTCAGCTCAAAGCTAGCGCTTTACCACTTGAGCCACAGTGCATCTTCCAGATTTCTGGTGGTTAATTGAAGAGAAGAGTATCACAGGCTTTCCTGCTCAGGCTGGCTTTGAACTGCAATCCTCAGATCTCAGCCTCCTGAGTAGCTAGGATTACAGGCGTGCATCACCAGTACCCAGCTCCATCCTTCTTGTTCTAAATCTAGGTCTTCTGAGATACTAAATGCCAAAAGTTTTGTTACTATAGTTACTATAACTTTTTTTACTGAACCCACTATTGTAATATGAAATATTAAATATTCTCATGTCAAGACATCTTTTTATATATTAGCTTTATCAGCTGGTGCTCACATAAAAAAATTAACAGTGCATATGTAAGCCAGCTTCCATATTGTAGAAACAATGCCAATTTAAAGTGAATCCAAGTTTTAAATAACGTTGTGAACCTAACAGTGGCATATTAACTATCCTTTTTGGGACAAATCACCAGTTATTGTTAGTTATTTCTTAATGGTCATTCAAACAGTAATAAAATTAAATATATCTTTACTTAACATTGACGTCAATTACTGCAAATGAGACAAATAGGACACTATTTGAGAAGTGAAGAGTTTCAAAATTACAGCAAAACAAAACAAAGACCCTAAAAAGGAAGAATGGATAAGGGAGCATGACAGAGGGGTGAGGATGCTTAGGATACTTGTATACATGTATGGAAATGGCACAATGAAACCTCCCCTTTCAAAACTAATGTATGCTAATAGTAATTTTTTAAAACACGGTTCAGACTCTAAATGAGCCCAAATGACAAGAACCCTCTAGGAGAAGACTTAAGATTCACAATAGGGTTCTTTTAGATCTGCCAACTGCTCACAGTAGCTAGGGTTGTGGCTAAACTAGTACATCCCTTAATAAGCCCTTCCCTAGTTAGAAAAGATACACTGGGAAAACTGGAGGGTTTCTTCACAAATTTAAAGAAAGAAATTTCAAAGTCTTGTATTAAAATTGTTTATCTTAGGAAATAAAGGTAATGACCATAGTAAAAAGTATTAGGGAGTTTCACTATCTTTAAAATGTCTTTAAAATACATATTTCTAATGAGAAAATTCTAGGGTAGGATTTTTTTGGGATCATCTTTAAAATTTATCTGATTTGTTATTTCTAAGTAGTCAAACTTAATTATAGCACCCAAGTCCCTTTAGAAAGCAAGCATACATGCATGTTCTAAGCAAAAAGCAAAATTTTTCTAGCACAGAAAGTTAAATCTAGAACAAGTAGTATGAACTAACAACTATACTGACTTCTTTTCCACATCATAATCTGAATGATATAACTATTTAAATCTCATTGTAAGGATTAACCAGACCATTTTTTAAGTTCCTAACTGGTTATTTTGAAAAATTTTAAACATAAAGTTGAAGAAATAAACACCAATTATTCATTAAAATATCCTTCTTGTAGATTAAAAACTAATACTGTCAAACTATATTAAGCTTTATAGAGAATAAAATATACATTAAAACTGATAATTAGGACTAGTAGATTTCTAAGTAGGTTATGAACTCTAGTTGTTAAGACAATATCTTGAAATCACTTACCCTTTCTATAATTAGAAGACTTAAGGGAGGAGAGAAAGATGGCACCGACAGAGTAGGGAGGCACCCCGACTAGCTCCAACTGAATAGCGAGCTGGGAACTCCAACACCCAACACCCCATCAAGAACCAAGCAAAACCAGCAGCCAGAAGCAGTGGAGAAACGCAGGAAAACAAAAAGGAGCAAAAAAGAAGAGCCGAAAACCTACACCGGAGAATCTCCGGGGCACCCTCCCCCCACCAGCCGACTCTGGCCCAAACAGGGCCAGGCTGGGAAAGGGGAACCCAGCGATCGGCAGACAGGCTGCCGGGAGTGCAGAATCCAGATATCGGGAGACCCCACGGTCACTAGGGAGGGTGCGGACCAAGATACACAACTGCTGTGACGAGAAGTTCAGGTCCACACCAGGTTCAGACAGGGAAACCCAACCCAGCACAGCAGAAGGAGGGAACTGGGGAAGCCACCATGACACTTCCTGAGCCACCCCCTGAGGAACTAACAGCTGCGCGGGACACATACACAATGCAGGATCAGTGAGTCCCCCATTACCCCCTCACCCAACAGGAGAGCAGCTATCAGAGACCCAAGCACTACAAAGAAGGTAGATCTCCCTCCCTCCCCCTCCCCACCCCATGGGAACAAAGAACCCCCAAATCAGGCAGGAAGCTCCCTTCGGTTTCTGGGGGTTGCTGGGAAGTCCGTTTAGCAGGGGAAGGGCGGAGCAGCACCAAGGCACCACAGGTTCCTGAACTGGCAGAACCAGCCCCGCCCCCTTCCCAAAAGGGGCCAGAGGACGGACAGCAGTGCAAGCCCCACCCAAGGCGCCTGGACCTGGCAGACTCTTACAACTAAAATCACAGGCGCTGGTGGGTAATACCAGCACAGCAGGGACAACTGGGCCTGATCACGTCCCCCGCTCGCAGCGGAGGCGAGGTCAGAGGGTGCGAACCCACACCTGGACAGTCGATCCCACTGGGCCCCACACATACCGCCCCCCCCCCCACGGACTCGCGGGAGGGCGCAAACACAACCCAACAACCCGGGGCTCGCTCTGGGAGGCATACCCCCCTAAAGTGCCTGTTGTAGTGGACGCACAGTGCACAGGAGGGCGGGGCCCCTGGCGACAGAGCCCGCTCTGGTAGGCGTACTCTGCACTGGTGGGCGGGGCCACAGCAGCAGCACCTGCTGCCATAGACATGCCTACACAGGAGGGAGGGAAGAGCTACAAACCAAACCTGAGAAGCTATCCACAGATCTCCAGATGCGCAAATCACAAAGAAACATAACACAGTAAATCAAAGGGCAAGCCAACTCGCCAGCTCCAAAAAGTAGCATGACTGAAGAGGAGATGGAGACTAAAAAAGCAAATGAGGCCATGTTAACAGAAATGATGGAAAGTGTCAGAAATGAAATCAGAAAACAATTCCAGGAGTTTAGAGAGGAAATCTTGAAGGACACCCAGGAAGCCAAGAAAGAAATGGAAGCAAAAATGGAAAAAATGCAAGCCTCCTTTAAAGAAATGGAAGCCAAAATGGATACAATGCAAGCCTGCTTTAAAGAAAATCTGCACATCCTGAGAATTGAAATGCATGAAAAATAGATTTAAAATACAACTCTTTAAAGGAAGAAATTTCCATGATCAGAGATGATATGACAACCATAAATAGCTCTCTGACATCCATAAACTCCGCAAAAGAAACCATGACACAAATAGTGGACCATATTGAATCCAGAATCTCTCGCCTGGACGATGAAGCAGCCGACGACAACCAGAAAATGGCCACACTCCAAGAAAAGGTGAAACTTCAGGGCAGACTAATCCAGGAACTAATGGACAAAGACAAGAGATATAATCTGCGCATAATTGGAATAGAAGAGGGAGCCGAATACCAGAGCAGAGGGCTTAAACATATTTTCAATAGTTATTGCAGAAAACTTCCCAAATCTCACAGGGGACCCAATCCAGGCAACCGAAGCCTATAGGACACCTAGCAGGCCAGACCCCAGAAAAGCCACTCCAAGGCACATAATATTCAAGACTACAGACCTCAAGATTAAAGAGCAAATTCTGAATTCAGCCAAAGCGAAGAAAGAAACTTTGTACAACGGGAAGAGGATTCGAATAACATCTGACTTATCCACACAAATTTACCAAGCTCGAAGTGAGTAGAAGAACACCATCCAAGTACTTCAGGCTAACAATTTGCAACCTCGGATCAAATATCCAGCGAAATTGCAGTTCACATTCGAAGCGAAAACCAGATCATTCCCCACCAAAGAAGAGCTAAAGGAGTATGTGAATAAAAAAACTAGCCCTACAGCGAATTCTAAGAGGGGAGCCCCACCCAACAGAGATTGTTAAAGACACACAGACAGAATCAGAAAGAAACTTTAATAGCCAAGTCCAACAGAAAGAACAGCTCACTAAAGACAAGAAAAAAAAAAGAGGAAAAAACAGCCCAACAAGAAAATGGAAGTAGAAAAAAACACCCGTATCCTTGATCTCTTTAAATATAAATGGTTTAAACTCCCTGATAAAGAGGAGCAGACTGGCAGAATGGATTCGCAAACAAAGTTGACATCTGCTGTCTACAAGAGACCCACCTTACAGCAAGGGACAAAAACGGGCTTCGAATGAAAGGATGGAGCAAGATCTACCAAGCAAATGCACCCACCAAAACGGCGGGTGTAGTCATTGATATCTCAGACAAGCTGGACTTCTCATTAAAGTCAAATCAAAAAGACAAACAAGGACACTACATATTAATACAAGGAAAAATCCAGAATCAAGACATCACGGTGATAAATGTATACTCACCGAACAAAAGAGGCCCTACATATGTCAAGGAAATTCTCACAGAATTACAGAACAAGAGAGATGCAAACACAATCACAGTGGGTGACTTTAATACCCCTCTCTCTCCAAGAGACAGATCCAACACCCAGAGGATTAGTAAGGGAGCTGAGGACCTGAATAACACCATTTCCCAAATGGATCTAACAGACCTATATAGAACCTTCCACCCTACAGAGACCCAATACACCTTCTTTTCAGCAGCCCATGAATCATATTCCAAAATAGACCACATCATAGCCCACACAAAGAACCTCAGCAAATACAAAAGTATTGACGTCATCCCATGTATTATATCTGATCACAGTGGATTAAAGGTAACCCTCAACAACAAAGGATACCACAGAGGCTATACACACTCTTGGAGGCTAAACCCCATGCTGCTATCCAACACTTGGGCCACAGACCAAATTAAAGATGAAATCAACGAATTCATAAGCCACAATGACAATGAAAACACATCACAAAGAAACCTATGGGACACAGCTAAGGCAGTACTGAGGGGCAAGATTATTGCCCTCAGCACTCACATTAAAAGAATGGAAGCAGAGCAGGTGAATAACCTCAAGATGAAACTAAAACAACTGGAGAAACAAGAAATGACAGAATCTAAAACGATTAGGAGGGGAGAGATCACAAAGATGAAAGAAGAGATTAATCTG
Organism: Perognathus longimembris pacificus; assembly: GCF_023159225.1. NCBI lineage: Eukaryota > Metazoa > Chordata > Mammalia > Rodentia > Heteromyidae > Perognathus > Perognathus longimembris. Next base: position 2,233,972 of record NC_063184.1, on the reverse strand, counting down.
ATTGAAAATAGAAAGACCATTCAACAAATAAATAAGATTAAAAGCTGGTTCTTTGAGAAAATAACCAAAATTGACAGACCCCTTCCAAGACTTACCAAAAAAAGAAGAGAAGAGACTCATATACGTAAAATCAAGGACTACACCAGAAAAATTACAACAAGTACACACGATATTCAAACAATCATAAGGAGCTATTTCCAAAACCTCTACTCAGCAAAAAACAATAATTTTAGAGAAATGGATCAATTCTTAGAGAAGTACAAACTGCCCAAACTGAACCAAGAAGAAATAAATAAACTAAATAAACCAATAACTTACAGTGAGATACAGGAGGTAATCAAGAACCTCCCTACTAAGAAAAACCAGGCCCAGATGGATTCACCAACGAATTCTACAAAACCTTTAGTGAGGAGCTAATACCAATACTCCTCAAACTCTTCCGCGAAATAGAAACAGAGGGAGAAATCCCAAACTCATTCTACGAAGCTAATATCATACTCATTCCCAAACCAGGCAAAGACCCAACAAAAAAAAGAGAACTACAGACCAATATCACTAATGAACACAGATGCAAAGCTCCTCAATAAAATATTAGCTAACAGAATCCAGAAACAGATCAAGGAAATCATACATCATGACCAAGTAGGCTTCATCCCACAGTCACAAGGATGGTTCAACATCCATAAATCAATCAACGTAATGCACCACATAAACAGATCTAAAATTAAAAATCACATTGTTATCTCAGTCGATGCCCAAAAAGCCTTTGACAAAATACAACATCCATACCTATTAAAAGCTCTGGAGAGAACAGAAATAGATGGAACATTACTCAAAACAATAAAGCCATATACAACAGACCAACTGCTAATATCATATTAAATGGAGAGAAACTTAAATCATTCCCCCTAAACTCAGGAATAAGACAAGGATGCCCACTCTCCCCACTTCTTTTCAACATAGTGCTGGAATCCCTAGCCATAGCAATAAGGCAAGAGGAGGACATCAAAGGGATCCACATCGGCAAGGAAGAAATCAAGTTATCCCTATTCGCAGACGACATGATCTTATATCTGAAGGACCCAAAAAACTCAGTCCCCAAACTCCTACACCTAATAAACCAATTTGGCAAAGTAACAGGACACAAAATCAATCCACAAAAGTTGGCAGCTTTTCTGTACACCAGCAATACACAAACAGAAAAGGAAATTATGGAAACAATTCCATTTACAGTAGCCAAAAAAAGAATAAAGTACCTAGGGATCAACTTAACCAAGGATGTGACAGACCTATTTAATGAAAACTATAAAAATCTAATAAGGGAAATCAAAGAAGACACAAGGAGATGGAAAGACCTCCCATGCTCATGGGTAGGCAGAATCAATATAGTGAAAATGGCCATATTGCCCAAATTGTTATACAAATTCAATGCAATCCCTATCAAAATCCCAGTCACATTCTTCACTGAAATAGAGAAAGCAATCCATAAATTCATATGGAACAGCAAAAACCTAGAATAGCCAAAGTAATTCTAGGCAAAAAAAGCAGTGCAGGAGGTATCACAATACCAGACTTCAAGCTCTACTACAAGGCAATCATAACAAAAACAGCATGGTATTGGTATAAAAACAGATCAGAAGACCAATAGATGAGAATTGAAGACCCAGAAATAAAACCGCACTCTTACAGCCAACTGATATTCGACAAAGGAGCTAAAGAAATACAATGGAATAAACATAGCCTCTTCAACTACTGGTGCTGGGAGAACTGGGCAGCCATATGCAGAAAACTCAAAGTAGACCCAAGCCTATCACCATGCACCAAGATCAACTCAAAATGGATCAAGGACCTCAATATCAGACCTGAATCCTTGAAACTACTGAAGGACAGAGTAAGAAAGACACTAGAACTTATAGGCACAGGAAGGAACTTCCTGAATAGAGTCCCAGGGGCACAACAAATAGGGGAAAGACTCGACAAATGGGACTACTACAAATTAAAAAGTTTCTGCACAGCTAAGGTCATAGCCACCAAAATAGAAAGACAGCCAACGAACGATATGGGAAAGGATATTTACCACCACAGCAACTAACAAAGGCCTGATATCGGTCATCTACAGAGAACTCAAAAAACTAAGCCCCTCCAAGCCCAATAAACCAATTAGGAAATGGGCAAAAGAGATAAAGAGAGACTTCACAAGAGAAGATATAAAAATGGCAAAGAAACACATGAGGAAATGCTCAACATCCCTGCTAGTAAAGGAAATGCAAATAAAAACAACCCTGCAATACCACCTCACCCCAGTTAGAATGGCCTATACTCTGAACTCAGGCAACAACAAACGCTGGGGGGGGGGGGGTGCGGGGAAAGAGGAACCCTTCTCCATTGTTGGTGGGAGTGCAAATTAGTACAACCACTTCGGAGAACAGTATGGAGGTTTCTCAAAAAGCTCAATATAGACCTACCCTATGACCCAGCCATACCACTCCTAGGCATCTATCCTAAACAGCAAGTCCCAAGATATCAAAAAGACATTTGTACTTCCATGTTTATCGCGGCACAATTCACAATAGCCAAAATATGGAAACAAACCAGATGCCCCTCCACAGACGAATGGGTCCAAAAAATATGGTACTTATACACAATGGAATACTACATAGCGATTAGGAATGGTGAAATATTGTTATTCGCACGGAAATGGTCAGAACTCGAACAAATAATGTTGAGTGAGACAAGCCTAGAACACAGAAAACAAAGGGGCATGATTTCCCTGATATATGACTGTTAAGAAAGGGAGACGGAGAGACAGTAGAGACCAAGTCTGTGAATACTGTATATGTTCTTGATACATTGTATATTGTATATATGTCTACCTGACCTAGGGGAGGGATAGAAAAACAGGATGTAAGATATCACAAGAAATGTACACAGTGCCCTACTATGTAACTGTACCCTTTTTGCACAACACCTTGTAAAAAAATTTGCGTTCAATTAATAAACAAATAAAAAAAAGAAGACTTAAAATTTTAATTAAAAAAACTCAAAAAAGTTAATGTTGAGATTTTCTATGAATGAAGTATAAGATAGACCTTTCAAAGAATAAGAATCACCATTTTCTTATACTGTGAGGACTAAAAGTAAAATTATTCAAAGTTATGAAAGGCTTCATATTTAAAATAGGTAACGTATTTCTAAGTAATCCTAGAACTGTCCAAGAAGCTATACTAAGTAGCATCCATAACTAGTATTTCACATCAAAAATCGAGTAAGATCCTACTTTCTAAGAAAGTATGTGGGTCCTCCTTTCAGATTAAAATCTAGAAAGCTGTGAACTAGGTCCTCATCAAATGCACTTTTATTTCCATGTAGACAGAAAATATTCCATATGAGTATGCAAAGACAGAAACAATGAAATAAAGATGACAATAAAAAGCAGAGGAAAACAGAACTTCAGACCAATATCACTATTGAACACAGACGCAAAGCTCCTCAATAAAATATTAGCTAACAGGATCCAGAAACTGATCAAGAAAATTATACATCATGACCAAGTAGGCTTCATCCCAAAGTCACAAGGATGGTTCAACATCCGTAAATCAAGCAACGTTAATTCAGCACATAAACAGAACTAAAATTAAGAATCACATTGTTATCTCAGTTGATGCCCAAAAAGCCTTTGACAAAATACAACATCCATACTTATTAAAAGCTCTGGAGAGAACAGGAATAGATGGAACATTACTCAAAACAATAAAAGCCATATACAACAGACCAACTGCTAACATCATATTTAATGGAGAGAAACTTAAATCATTCCCCCTAAACTCAGGAATAAGACAAGGATGCCCACTCTCCCCACTTCTTTTCAACATAGTGCTGGAATCCCTAGCCATAGCAATAAGGCAAGAGGAGGACATCAAAGGGATCCACATGGGCAAGGAAGAAATCAAGTTATCTCTATTCGCAGACGACATGATCTTATATCTGAAGGACCCAAAAAACTCAGTCCCCAAACTCCTACACCTAATAAACCAATTTGGCAAAGTAGCAGGATACAAAATCAACCCACAAAAGTCAGCAGCTTTTCTGTACACCAGCAATATACAAACAGAAAAGGAAATTATGGAAACAATTCCATTTACAGTAGCTAAAAAAAGAATAAAGTACCTAGGGATCAACTTAACCAAGGATGTGACAGACCTATTTAACGAAAACTATAAAAACCTAATAAGGGAAATCAAAGAAGACACAAGGAGATGGAAAGACCTCCCATGCTCATGGGTAGGCAGAATCAATATAGTGAAAATGGCCATATTGCCCAAATTGTTATACAAATTCAATGCAATCCCTAACAAAATCCCAGTCACATTCTTCACTGAAATAGAGAAAGCAATCCATAAATTCATATGGAACAGCAAAAGACCTAGAATAGCCAAAGCAATTCTAGGCAAAAAAAAGCAGTGCAGGAGGTATCACAATACCAGACTTCAAGCTCTACTACAGGGCCATCATAACAAAAACAACCTGGTATTGGTATTAGAATTGAAGATCCAGAAATAAAACTGCACTCTTATAGTCAGCTGATATTCGACAAAGGTGCTAAAGACATACAATGCAATAAACATAGCCTCTTCAAGTACTGGTGCTGGGAGAACTGGGCAGCCATATGCAGAAAACTCAAAGTAGACCCAAGCCTATCACCATGCACCAAGATCAACTCAAAATGGATCAAGGACCTCAATATCAGACCTGAATCCTTGAAACTACTGAAGGACAGAGTAGGAAAGACGCTAGGGACTGGGAATATGGCCTAGTGGCAAGAGTGCTTGCCTCATATACATGAAGCCCTGGGTTCGATTCCCCAGCACCACATATACAGAAAATGGGCAGAAGTGGTGCTGTGGCTCAAGTGGCAGAGTGCTAGCCTTGAGCAAAAAAGAAGCCAGGGACAGTGCTCAGGCCCTGAGTTCACGGCCTAGGACTGGCCAAAAAAAAAAAAAAGGAAAGACGCTAGAACTTATAGGCACAGGAAGGAACTTCCTGAATAGAGTCCCAGGGGCACAACAAATAGGGGAGAGACTTGACAAATGGGACTACTATAAATTAAAAAGTTTCTGCACAGCTAAGGACATAGCCACCAAAATAGAAAGACAGCCAACGATATGGGAAAGGATCTTTACCAGCACAGCAACAGACAAAGGCCTAATATCTGTCATCTACAGAGAACTCAAAAAACTAAACCCCTCCAAGCCCAATAAACCAATTAGGAAATGGGCAAAGGAGCTGAAGAGAGACTTCACAAGAGAAGAAATAAAAATGGCAAAGAAACACATGAGGAAATGCTCAACATCCCTGCTAGTAAAGGAAATGCAAATAAAAACAACTCTGAGATACCACCTCACCCCAGTTAGAATGGCCTATACTCTGAACTCAGGCAACAACAAATGCTGGAGGGGGTGCGGGGAAAGAGGAACCCTTCTCCATTGTTGGTGGGAGTGCAAATTAGTACAACCACTTTGGAGAACAGTATGGAGGTTTCTCAAAAAGCTCAATATAGACCTACCCTATGACCCAGCCATACCACTCCTAGGCATCTATCCTAAACAGCAAGTCCCACGATATCAAAAAGACATTTGTGGGGCTGGGGATATGGCCTAGTGGCAAGAGTGCCTGCCTCATATACTTGAGGCCCTGGGTTCGATTCCCCAGCACCACACATACAGAAAATGGTCAGAAGTGGCCCTGTGGCTCAAATGGCAGAGTGCTAGCCTTGAGCAAAAAGAAGCCAGGGACAGTGCTCAGGCCCTGAGTCCAAGCCCCAGGACTGGCCGAAAAAAAAAAAAGAAAAAAAAAAGACATTTGTTCTTCCATGTTTATCGTGGCACAATTCACAATAGCCAAAATATGGAAACAACCGAGATGACCCTCCACAGATGAATGGATCCAAAAAAGATGGTGCCTATACACAATGGAATACTACCTAGAGATTAGGAATGGTGAAATATCGTTATTTGCAGGGAAATGGTCAGAACTCGAACAAATAATGTTGAGCGAGACAAGCCTAGAACACAGAAAACAAAGGGGCATGATCTCCCTGCTATATGACTGTTAAGAAAGGGAGACAGAGAGACAGGAGAGACCAGGTCTGTGAAACCAAAAACTGCTTGTCAAATGCTATTTCCACAGGATTGGGGCAGCAACCCAACAGTACGTAACTAAAACCCAACAACTATTCAACATATAAAGGTCAAAAATCAATCTCTCAGTGGAATACAATAGATCAAAAGCTATGTATGTACGTTCATATAAGACTACTGTCCACAAATTGTCTAATATCAACATTACATTTAAAGCCCTAGGCGAATTTTCTTGGGCTTGGCCATGTGGCTACTGTATATGTTCTTGATACATTGTATATTGTATATATGTCTACCTGACCTAGAGAAGGGAAAGAAAAACAGGGCGTAAGATATCACAAGAAATGTACACACTGCCCTACTGTTACTGTACCCTTGTTGCACAACACCTTGCCAAAAAAATTTGTGTTCAATTAATAAATAAATTAAATTAAAATAAAAAAGCAGAGAGATTTCCTGTACAACAATGTCCATATGTTAGGGACAGAGACCTAACAAAAAACAAAATGCCTTTAGAAATTTCGAAATCACTATTACTCTAACGATCAAAATTGTAATTTTTAAAAATAGTCATGGTTCACCAAAAATCATAGTCTAAATGATCTTCCCAATAGTTTCTAAAATTTTGAGAAGAAAAATAACCAAAAATAGGTTGAAGATACTGATTCTTAAAGAACAAATATACATACATATCTTCATATATGTATTTGAACTAATGCAAAGAAATGAAAAACTTCTAAAATAACCTTTATGCTTTCAAATTGCCAAATATTGTCAGTGTTCTAAGATAGAAAAATAAGTCATTCCACAAAAAATGGTAGTAATATTAAAATCATTTCTAAAAATAAACTGACACTTAACATGTTTAGGTATATACTTCTGTAGTATCATCCTCAAATTTAAGTACACACACACACATATGCATTTGCTAAGTAGATGTATAATGTTGTGATATTGTAATTTGTTATATGAAAGTAATTAATATCTGTTCCTAAAGTAAATATAAAACTATCAAGTAAGATATATCTCAAGGAATGGAATGTAGAATAATGAGCCAATAAAATGTATCTGTTTGTCTGTGTCTATGTGTTTGAGTAAAAATATGGTGTATATATTATTTTCTGACTGAAATACATTTTTAAAGAATTTACAACCGTGTTTACTGGTATTGGAAGTAGGAAATTCAAAGGGAATACCAAATTCGAGAGACACAGGGTAAAAAAAGAGAAATAACTACAAAAGCAATACTTGCAAAACTGTTTGGTGTAAGTGAACTGAACACCTGGGAGGGGAGGGAAAGGGGGGTAGGGAGGGGGGCATGAGGGACAAGGCAACAAACAGTACAAGAAATGTATCCAATGCCCAACGTATGATACTGTAACCTCTCTGTACGTCAGTTTGATAATAAAAATTTGAGAAAAAAAAAAAAAAAGAATTTACAGTGTAAACTTACCCAAAAAAGTCTATGTAATTGAAAATTCCATGTCTGTAAATATTCAACAAACTGTGACGCTTGCAATTAAGTCTTGTTTAGTCAAAAATCTCCAGTACAATTAAAACCATTCAGAGGGCTGGGAATATGGCCTAGTGGCAAGAGTGCTTGCCTCACATACATGAAGCCCTGGGTTCGATTCCCCAGCACCATATATATAAAAAATTGCCAGAAGTGGCACTGTGGCTCAAGTGGCAGAGTGCTAGCCTTGAGCAAAAAGAAGCCAGGGACAGTACTCAGGCCCTGCGTCCAAGCCCCAGGACTGGAAAAAACAAACAAACAAAAAAACCATGCAGAAGCAAAAGCACTGGTTTCCATTACGCATGTGTATAATAAGCAAGCAAGATGCATCTGCTCAGGGCCCACCATGGTATCCCAATTATGTAGGTTAAGTCATTCCTCTCTGTCATCTCTCTCTATTACCTTGTCATCTACCTCAAATAAAAATGAACATTAGTTGCTGCCTTTTCTAAAACAGAAAATGAGTGTAGAAAGGAGAGGTAGTTTAACCATTAAACAAAATTAATGGCCTACCTTTATAGCTAGAAAATTCAGGCCACTCTCATTGGCCAAAGCCTTGGCTATCATTGTTTTAGAGCACCCAGGGGGCCCATACAGAAGAACTCCCTTAGGTGGCTGAATACCCATTCGAATGAATGACTCTGGGTGTTTCAAAGGCCATTCCACAGCTTGTTTCAATTTCAGCTTCACATTCTCCAGTCCTCCTATATCTGACCAGGATACCTGCAAAACACAACAGTTGCTAAATGCAAGTTTTGGCAGGCCAAACAGAGAACAATCACAAAGCATGTCATCAGCAAAGAAAGTACAAGGGCAAATAACCCATTTAAAAATCAAGAAGGTCCTCTTAAGAATATAAAGTAGTAAATTAGGACTACAATAAAATATGAGCCGTACATTGTAAAAATACTTAAAATCAATTTGGCTTGAAAGTATTGTATAAACACTTCTTAAATGATTATTCTCTTAATAATCTTCTGCAAGTTTCATCTATACCAAAATAGTTTGAGTCAGTGACTCAAGAGCTCATCTATCTATCTATCTATCTATCTATCTATCTATCTATCTATCTATCTATCTCTCAACTTTAAAAGGTTGTTCAGGAGGACTGCAATTTCACATGTCCATCTAAGTATCCAGTCCTCTTGACCAGTCACCACTACCATCATTCTCCCTCACTCATCTATATAAACTTATATATTTAATTCCTATTCTTTATTTTTTCATGTGTGTGAGTATACATCAGGGCTTGAATTCAGGACTTGTTTTATTGTTCTTCTGACTGGCACTCTACCAATTGAGCCACTCCTCCAATCTGGCTTTTTGGCTTGTTAACTGGAGTAGGAGTCTCATAGGCTTTTCTGTGTCAGGGCTGGATTCCAACCTGATCCTCCAGGTCTAGAATTACAGGCATGACTCAACAGTGCCCAACTTATATACTTAATTTCTTAAGCTTCTTCTTTAACAAAGTTTACTTTCAAGAACATTTTTTGCAAGTACTCTGCTTGTTCTGTCATTGGCATGCAAATGAAGTATATTCAAACTTTGCTTCTTTGCTGACCTAAGAAATATCTTCAAAATAGTTATTTTTATACATTATTTACTTATACATATCATATTAATGATGTACTTATCAGAAAGTATACGTAGAAAACAGAAGAATAAAACATGAATCCAGATTTAAAGAATTCAAAGGTTAGTACACAACCTGTTACCTGAAAGGTAGTTCCTGCTATCTCTTGTCTTTTATTTTTAATTTTGTCTTTGAAACTTTTTAAACATATACAAACATTCAAATCACCACAGTGCAACGGAAAGGACACTAAGTACAATAACAAAGAAAGAGAAAGAGCCTTTGGGAGCTCCTAGGGAGGAAACGTTCCAGCTGGAAGACAATTTGAAAGCAAACTCTTGGAAGGAAGCCTAAGATGTAAAAACGAGAATGGTCAGGTACAGGCCAAAAAACTGGCAAAAATATGAGAAAGAAGGAAAAATAAAGAGGATGAGAGAAAAAGCATTTGAAGGAGAAAAATCATGCAGTCAGAGCCACACAGAAGAGTGTGCTGAGGACGAGATGAAGCAGTTCAATATACTCTGTATATACTGAGAAGTCTTTGAGGGTTTTAGATCGGGAAAATGGTATGCACAGTCCAATTTGTGCTTCAGTAGGACTTTTGGGACAGGATTCATCTGAGAGGAGAAAGAGTACAGAGAGATCTGTTAAGGATCTATCACAAATACCTGCTTTATAAAAACATCTTGAAGTCAAGTGCTTGTAGCTCGCACTTGTAATCCTAGGTACTCAGGGGACTAAAATGTAGGATTATGGTTCAAAGCCAGACTGGGCAAGAAAGTCTGGAACACTCTTATTTCCAATTAACCACCAAAAAGCTGGAAGTGAAGCTGTGCCTCAAATGGTAGAGAACTAAATCTTAAGCAAAAAAGCACAGGGACAGGACCAAGGCCCTGAGCTCAAGCCCTAGGACCCTGAGCTCAAGCCCCAAGACTAGCAAAAAATAAACGAGTAAAGTATGTCAATAAAAACAACTTGAACTAGAATGATCACATACAGATGTAAAAACATTGCACCGCCATAGCGGGGGGTTATGGAAATAGAATAAGAAAGAGGAAACACTAAAAAGACAAAGATTTCCAGAGGGGAGGAAGACTAAGTATGGGCCACAGCAGAGTTATATTTTAGAAGCTAAAATAAAGGATCTTTGGCATCTCAAGTTGGAACAAGGAACAGGCAAAATGCAAATTGCCCTGTAGACAGGCAATGCCTTCCATCACCTCATGGCAAAGCATGTTCCAAAGAGAACAGCCACAAGCTTCAGATTTTACCAGACAACAGCAAATGCCTCATCCCTGCTCCTTTCAAATGATAAAAGTGGTGACTTCCCTGGAATCCCTCCAGAAACAAAGAATGAGATGGTGGCCAACCAGGCCACACTTGTGACAAGATAATTTTAATTTTGCACACCTTCTCATCCATTACCCCTAAATGAAGCCAATGATGGCTGAAGATATACTGAAGTTCTATCTTCCTATGGTTGCATATAATCAACCTCTGTTGTTAAAAAAAATACATATTTATTTATTTATTGCAAAGGTGATGTACAGAGGTGGTTACAGTTACATAAATCAGATAAAGAGTACATATCTTTTGGGATAATGTCACCCTTCCCTCACTCCAACTTCCTTTCATTGTCCTTCATCATGTGTCCACTTGTCAAACAGGGGCAAGACATACAGAACTCCTGGAATTTGGGCATGTGGTCTAAAAGCCACTCTCAGAAACACTACAAAGAAAAGGCTTCACAAAATATCCTATTCAAAAATCAACAGACATTCATTTGTTACTACTACTTGCCAAGCACTGAGGATGCAAAGAAAACAACATAAAGTTATGTTCATAGACAATCATTTTGTGAATATACATTGTGTGTACTGTATGTGTACTGTAGACATAAGGTATCTACACCATAGAATCTTTGGCAACTAATAAGTTAGAAAATAATTTTCAGACATAGGGGAGGACTGCATCTATTAAAAACAGGAAAGTGTTTGACAAGATCAGAGGATAATGTGCTATGGAGCTGGAGGAAGGGGAACCAGACTAGCGAGTTTAGAATTCACCCTAAAGATAATCAAGTGATATTTATGGTGATACACTTTAAGCTGCATCAGTAATCGGTTTTGGAAAATAATGTGACCAATGGACTCAAAGTGGAGATCAGTTGAGCAGGCATAAAATAAAGTGATGAAGGTTAGTACCACAAAATAACCCCCATTAACCCTACCACTTGGTACCAGCTTGTATGTGAATGAGTCCCTTTATCTTGGAGAAACATATGTACTTTTAACAAAGTCAAATATTTACAGAGACTAGTCAAAGGTATGTATGAGTGCAACACATGCCTCTACTGCAGCCTCAACATTTTTACAAATATAAAGAAAGATGGCCATCAGAAACCTTGAGAAATCTTGAGAAGGCGGCTGCATCATTCAAAGTTAATCAGCATCAAAGCTGAGAACAGAAATTGGTAATCACTTCACTAACTTTCTACTACCTCTCATTTCTCCAAAAGGCTTGAAGAAAGTAAGGCATAAAAGGAAGCCTCGTGCTGGTGGCTTACATCAATAATCCTAGCTATTCTGGAGGCTGAGATCTGAAGATGGATGTCCAAAACAAGCCTGGGTAGTAAAGTCCATGAGGCTTTAATATTCAATTAAGCACCAAAAAAGCCAAAAGTAAATCTGTGGCTCAAATGGTAGAATGCTGGCCTTAAGCAAAAGAACTTAAGGAGGGTGCCCAGGCCCTGAGGTTCAAGCTACAACCCTGGCAAAAAACAAAACAAAACAAAAAAACAGCAGAAAGCATTAACCTCTAATAAGTAAAGGTGGCTCACACCTGTAATCCTAGCTACTCAGAAGGCTGAGATCTGAGGATCATGGTGTGAAGTCACTTGGGGTAAAAAAGTCCATCAGACTCTTATCTCCAATTAAGCACGAAAAAAGCTGGAAGTGAAGGTATGGCTCAAGTGGTAGCTGAGGTAGGTAACACAATGTAGCTCAGGGATACCTAGGCCCTGAGTTCAAGCACCAGGACTGGACACCAAAAAAAAAAAAAAAAAAAGTAACCTATTTCTCCAAATATGCTTTTCTGTACAACTGCTACTACATAAAACTTTAAAAAGGTACAAGAAGTTAGCAAGAAAGACTGATCTTGAAGCAGGTGCCAGTGGCTCACTCCTGTGATACTAGCTAGCTACTCAGGAGGCTGAGATCTAAGGATCGCAGTTCCGTTTGAAGCTAGCCCAGACAGGAAAGTCCATGAGACTCTTATCTCCAATAAACCACTCAGAGAAAGCCAGAAGTGGTGCTGTGGCTAAGGGGTAGAGAGAGAGCTGGCCTTAAGGAACAAAGAAGCTTAGGGACAGGGCTCAGGCCTGAGTTTAAGCGCCAGCCAGGCTTAGCAAAAAAGGAAGAAAGAAGACTGTTCTTAATGATTGACAAAAGACATTTTCTGTCTAGACAACAGAAACAAAACCAAAAGAAACCAACCTCAAAGGTCTGCCAAGAACTAATACAGAATTAATAGAATTTCCACAGATTGTACTATCCATTCGTAAAACAGCAACATTTTACTTAGTAAGGCATCACAGAAATCCTCCATTATTTGAGTGTGTAAAAAAAAAAAACTACAGAGAAAATATTTAATGCATACTGTCTTTAAGGAATAAGAACTCAAGTAAGTTCCTCCTAATTATTCTAAGAGTATATGAAGAATTAAATATAATTATAGCTAGTTAAACAACTTCATTTGAACCTCTGCACCAGCAACATACTGCTGATATACTAATCCTATGAGATGCAATGGACAGTCACATTCACAAGTTGCAGGCTTATGTGAAAAGGTGGCAGGTAAAAATGCAGCAGGACATTTTGGATACATAATTTAGTGAAAGAGCTTTTTGATTACTTATATAATTAAGAACTTTGTTGCTTTTAAAAAGGAGAATAACAAGCCAGGCACTCTAAGCCTGTTATCCTAGCTACTCAGCAGGCTGAAATTCAAACCAGCCCAGGCAGGAAAGTCCCAATGAGACTCATCTCCAACTAACAACCAGAAAACTGGAAGTGGAGCTGTGGCTCAACGTGGTAGAACAGCCCTGAGTACAAGCCCCATGACCACCACCACCACCAACAAGAATAACAGCTAGGCACTGTTGGCTAACACCTATAATCCTAGCTACTCAGGCTAAGATGTGAGGATCACAGTTCGAAGCCAGCCCTGGCAGGAAAGTATGTGAGACTTTTATCTCCAGTTAACCACCAAAAGGTTCAGGAACAGTGCCTGGGCCCTGAGTTCAAGACCCTGGCACAAGGGAGGGTGGGAAAGAGGGAGGGTAACAGGAATGTTTACAAAATCATAAGTTTAACCTGGATCCAAAGTTAATTCTGGAATCTGGGGTTTTATAGCCGGTCCTGATGCTTTAGTCACCATTCACATTATAAAACCAGGTTTACATTAAAGTAGAACCCTATATTTATAATGTTTTACTATTACTACTACTGTGAATCAAAAATCCAAATACTGAAAACTGGAATGCTAACACAAGGTAAGAAGTCACAAGCGAGTTACTTCCAAATTAAAAAAAAGGATAAACTGAACCTTCTCCATGTAAACTGAAAAAGCAAAGCTTGGCTAAGACTTCAGAAGTACAAACATATTAAACTTAATGGATATAAATTTGATATATTTAGTTAAGAAAACCATTTATTATTAGTAATGGTTATAGTGTATTTGGAGTAACCTACTGAAAATACAAATATGGAGCACATTATCTTTACCTTAACATGATTGTGTTTGTGTGTGCATGTGCACTAGCGTTGGTTTTGGGACTTGAACTCAAGGGCCTGGATACTGTCACTGAGGTTTTTTTCCTCAAAGCTAGGGATCTTCTTTGGGGTTTTTTGGTGGTTAATTGGAGATAAAAGTCTCAATAACTTCCTGCTAATGCTGACCTTGAACCACAGTCCCCTTGAGTATCAAGGATTATAAGTGTGCCCAGCTTTAATGTGATTTTTTAATACAGCAAAATAAGTTATTAAACCTTCTGCAAAAATAATTTGTCGGTATTTCAATAGATATAGTAGCCAGAACCAAGGAAAGTAAAACTTAGGAATCTAATTATAGAAATGTTGACGTCTCAGGAAAATTTTTATAACTTACAGCAGGCATAAAAGGCACTGTAGAAAGTACTTTCACCAGTGCTAATCACTCCCCAGTTCATGAGTAACATCACAGTACACCATGGCCTTAACCCAAATAATAAAGTGCCAAATGGAAAATGGCTCACGTCCACGCATTGTAAATATTCTATCAAAAGAAAATAAAGGAAAAAAGTCTTTCATTAGAGCAATTAAAAGCACAGTTATAGTACCAGTTCCTATGATGAATCAGTTTAGCAATTCCAAGAGTAGACAGACACTGATTAAACACATTCTCCACTGGCAGGAATTTTAAGTTTAAAACCACACAGTATGTTTAGGACCTAAAGTTATAAAACTCTATAGCAGATTGGAATAGCTAGTTTTTAACCAGCCACTGAGATTTTCATGTGTGATTTCTATTTGAAGCATCTATCTGACCCATTATATCATACAATAAAATTTTAAAGATAAATATTACAAATAAAAGTATTCCTATCAATGTGACCCAAAATTGGACCAGAAATCCCAGAAATGTTGTTTCCATTGAACCATCATTAATCATTCATTTTCTACAGTATTTGGAGAATGATTAATGCTGAATGAGTATGTTCTGCTACATGGCTTTTGAAAAAAACCTCAAATTGAGACAAGCGAATTTGAAAATGTCTCAAAAAGAAATCAAAACCACAATGATTGCCTCAATTCATTCAGAGGCAAGTCCTTAGAAGTTCCTATCTGCAGAATAATGTCTCCCAGTCTAAATTTAACTAGTTGACATAAAAAGTTAACAAGTACTAAACATGGTAGCTCATGCCTATAATCCCAGGTGCTCAGGAAGCAGAAATAAAGGGAATCTCACTTCACGACTAACCAACATCATTCCATGTAAGCGTTTTTAATGATCCTCCTCTTTCTCAATACCATACAGAACACATTACCAGTGCTCTTGTCTTAAGGTCCATTTGTCAGTAATGTTAGTGTGCCCAAAGAAAACTATAAGGTCACCTTTTATTCTGTGTATCACACTTGAGTCATGAAAGACCAAACACATGACCCACAAAGTAAAGGTGGCTTGCTGTCCTGTAATAATATGCTTACAAAACAAACTGATGAAACAGTATCATTAGTGTGTTCTAAAGTCAGCCTATTTGACATTCCCCAACTGCAAAATAATTTATATATCTATCATCTAGCAACTGTGCTCTTGTCATTCATCCCACAGAAATGAAAACTTCCACTCACATAATACCTGTTCATAACTTCTCTCATAATAGTCAAACATTGGAAACAGGTCTGGTGTTAAATAAACAACTACAGTATATACACACTATGGGATAGTACCGCTGTGGTTATATCTGCCAAAGGTCCATGTGAAAAGCTCACTTTCCTCACTTCACACTCATGAGAGGTGGTGGAAATCTAAGTGGTAGAGAGAGCCCAATGGGAGAGTTCAGATCACGGAACAAAAGGGGCCTGAAGTCCTGGTCCCTCACAGCCCGCAGGCGGTGAGCAGCTTCCCCTCCATGGCTCCCCACCATGAAGGACTGCCACGCACCAAAGCATGGCACCAGCAACAGTGATCTGAAACCCCCAAAACTGAGACGAAAGAAAGCCTTCTCCTTCCCAAGTTTACTGCCTTACTTACAGTAACAGCAAGGTGGCTAACATAATTCAAAGTGAAAAGAAACCCAGCCAGGCACTGGTGGCTCACACCTGTAATCCTAGCTACTCAGGAGGCTGGGATCTGAGGATGGCAGTTTGAAGCCAGCCCAAGCAGGTAAGGTCCATGAGACTCTTGAAAACACCCACAAAAAAAGCAGGAAGTAGAGGGGTGGCTGAAATGGTAGAGCACTAGCCTTGAGCAAATAAGGTCAGAGACAGAGCCCAGGCCCTGAATTCAAGCCCCGGTACCAGTACACACACAAAAAAGAAACCCAACTATGACACATCCAACCATTTGGATAAATCTCTAGGGAATTATGTTAAGTAAAAAACCTAATCTCAAAAGGCTAACATTGTACAATTCCATCTATATGATCCTTTTGAAATAATAAAAGTTTAAAAATGGAATTAGGTTGATATGGTTAGAAACGGACAACGTGAGGGATCTCTGTACTGACAGAACTAGTATCTTTTTTGTGCCTGTGGCAAAACTATAGCTTAAACTCAGGGCCAGGGCACTCAAGGCTGGTGGCTCTACTACTTGAGCTACAGCTTCACTTGAGGCTTTTCAGTAGTTAACTGGAGATAAGAGTCTCATGGACTTGCCTGACTGTGCTGGCTTTGAACTGTAGTCCTCAGATCTCAGCCTTTTTGAGTAGTTAGGATTGCAGAAATGAGTCAGTGGCACCTAGCAGTCACTATCTTGATTGTGGTAACAGATGCACAAGCCTTAGCATATGAAAAATTTGTACAGGAATAAATACACATGCACAAACAAGAGTACAAGTAGAAATGGAAAAATAAGTATAAAATCAACAGACCATACAATACAAATTGCCTATTTGTGATTTTGTGCTACAATTTTGCAGGATGGTATCACTACAGTAAACTTGGAAAGATATACACAGTATCTCTTTTATAACTGCATTGAATCTACAATTATCTCACAATTACAAAAATTTCAAGTACACAATTTTTTGACTATAATATTTTTGATGTTTAACATAGCAAGCTGGTTTCTGTTAAATCTCAAGATTTGTTCAGAGCTTAATTGGAGCAGTATGTGTAGTATGCACTACAGATAACTTACATTTGGGACGTCAATTGCTACCTCCCTCATAGCGCTGGGCCTGATGTCCTTCATTCCCTGCAAGAAATCATTCAGAGTGATCTTCACCAAGCTGGCCACCTTGCTGTCGGGAAGGTTAGGCTGCTTCTTCAGAAAACTACGCAAAGCACAGAAACCTGTAAAGAGGAAAGGGACACAGGATTTACTTTTGTGCATGTGCTTATGTGTGTGCCAGTCCTGGGGCTTGAACTCAGAGCCTAGGTGTGTCCCTGAGCTTTTTTGCTCAAGGTTAGTGCTCTAGCACTTGAACCACAGCTTCACTTCCAGATTTTGGGGAGGTGCTTAACTGGAGATAAAGAGTCTCACAGATTTTCCTATCCGTGCTGTCTTCAAACTGTGATCCTCAGATTCCAGCCATGGCACCAAGCAGCATATTTATTCCATAAATATAGACTGAACAAATATAATGAAAATAACCCCAAACTCCATGCACACGTCAGTCCTTAAGGTATTGTTGCTTGCATGTGAATATGGTGTGAAGGTTTGAGTAGGGCATAAGACAGAAGAACGTGGAAGGCAAATGCCAAGACCCAAGAGCTTAAGCTTTGAAGATAAGAACAGGAGAGGGGCTGGGGATATGGCCTAGTGGCAAGAGAGCTTGCCTCGTATACATGAGGCCCTGGGTTCAATTCCCCAGCACCACATATACAGAAAATGGCCAGAAGTGGTGCTGTGGCTCAAGTGGCAGAGTGCTAGCCTTGAGCAAAAGGAAGCCAGGGACCGTGTTCAGGCCCTGAGTCCAAGGCCCAGGACTGGCCAAAAAAAAATAAAAAGAACAGGAGAAGCTGAAAATACAGGAAGACAAAATTTTATAAGCAAAAACTAAAACTTACAAAATACCACTCACAAAGAAGACCAAAAAGGTTTATCAAAATAATGTGAGTGGGCTGGAAATGAATGTGGCCTAGTGGTAGTGAGCTTGCCTAGCATGCATGAAGCCCTGGGTTCGATTCCTCAGCACCACATATATAGAAAAAGCCAGAAGTAGCGCTGTGGCTCAAGTGGCAGAGCGCTGGCCTTGAGCAAAAAGAAGCCAGGGACAGTGCTCAGGCCCTGAGTCCAACCCCCAGGACTGGCAAAAAAAAAAAAAAAAAAAAAAAAATGTGAGAACATCCGGGGGGAGGGTTTATACTAGCAGGCAAGTGCTCACTGGAGTTGCAAACTATTATTTGTTTAGATAGGCTGGCTTGGACTGCCATTCTATTTACTCTTCTCATTGCTGCTGGGATGACAGGTTCATGCCACCTCACCTAGCTATTGGCTGAGATGGTGTCTTGTGAATCTTTTGCCTAGGCTGGCCCAAAACCTTCATCCTCCAGATTATCAAGGATTACAGTGTGACCTACCAGTGTATGATGCCCTACACAAGAATGAAAGTTCAGCCCTACCCATATATATAAAAGAATATATCTTAAATCAGCCTAAATCCAACTCTGTTAACGTGTTGAAATATGAGATGTTATAATATGGCAGCTTATCAGAAAAGGAAGAAAAAAGCTATTTGCAAAAGCGATAAAAATGTAGCAGATGAAGCTGGGGATATGGCCTAGTGGCAAGAGTGCTCGCCACGTATACATGAAGCCTTGGGTTTGATTCCTCAGCACCACATATACAGAAAACGGCCAGAAGTGGCACTGTGGCTCAAGTGGCAGAGTGCTAGCCTTGAGCAAAAAGAAGCCAGGGACAGAATTAGCAAAAATAAATATATAAATAAATAAAAATTTAAAAAAAACTATTTCTGGCCTGAACTTAGATAAAATTTACAAACAATTTTCTATACTCATCTAGAATCTTAAAATTTTATGTACAATGTTAATAAGTAAGATCACAATTAAATTCCCTCATTACAAAGCAATAAACAATTCAAACTAATCATAGGAGTAAATAACAGGAATTAACAGATAACATGGGCATCTAACTGTCTCTCCCATCTGCATTATAAGCATTGATGGTAAAGTTATCTAGAAATGTGCTCTTGCATATGAGCGAAATAAGTATAGCAAAAATCCAAATCTCCCATTCAAATAATGTACTTTCCTCAAGAAAATTATAGTATTACAACTTTTATATTTCCTCAACAGTACATTGAAGTATAGACAAAATGTTAAGCACCACGGATACAATGCTGTTAGAGTTCTATTTCTCACTGCTCTTTAGAAGAAATCAGATGGAATATCCTTAAAAAGGGCATTGCAATATCTTAAAACTGATCAGGAAGCCTGACCATCCTAAATCCTGTAATTTTCAAAATCACTTTCAAAAGATGCTTTAAAAAAATTAACAGCACAGGGGCTGGGAATATGGCCTAGTGGCAAGAGTGCTCGCCTCGTATACATGAAGCCCTGGGTTCGATTCCCCAGCACCACATATATAGAAAATGTACAGAAGTGGCGCTGTGGCTCAAGTGACAGAGTGCTAGCCTTGAGCAAAAAGAAGCCAGAGATGGTGCTCAGGCCCTGAATCCAAACCCAGGACTGGCAAAAAATAAAATAAAATAACAGCACGGAGCTGGGCGCCAGTGAGTTACAACTGTAATTTAGTTCCTCAGAAGGCTGAGATCTGAGGATCAAGGTTCAAAGCCAGCCTGAGCAGAATGCCCAATGAGACTTTTATCTCAAATTAATCACCAAAAAGTTGAAAGTCAATGTGTAGATCAAGTTATAGAGTGCTAGATTTGAGTAAAAAAGCTCAAGGACAGCATTTAGGCTCCCAAGTTCAAGCCCCAGAACCTTCACAAAAATTAACTATCTAAATAATAAATAACAGCACTAGGGAAGGCAGCAGGGTCTTCAGACATGAATCTTGGGCCAAAGCTTATACCTCACTACCATACAATCTCCACTCAATGATGAAATAGGGAGTCCCTCAATGATCTTTGAGAGGGGAGTCTAGCTCCACGACATCAAAATTCAGTCCATTCGCTTCACCAGAAAAAGGCTTCAAAAAGCTTCCCTAAAAACTAACTTTTAGGAAGTGGAAGTATGGCTCAAGTGGTGGAGTGCCAGTTTTGAGTGAAAAACAAACAAAAAGAGCATGAGTCCTTGAGTTAAAACTCCATCCAACACAAAATAAAAAATGTTAAAAAATTTAAAAACCTTAATTATTTACCTATCTGGCTTAGCAATCTGAGGAGAAAGGAGAGAAAGAAAAAGAGAAAGGAAGAAAGAGGAGGAGACAGGGAGGGAGGGAGGGAGGGAAGGAGGGGGGAGGGAAGAAAAGAAAGAAAGAAAAGAGGAAAAGAACAGCTGGGTGCAATTGCACAGGCCTGAAACCCCAGCTTTGCAAAAGGGATAAGTAAGAGGTAGACATTGAGAGGAAACTCAAAGGCCTGGAAGCTGTCTGTCCTTAAGCTTTTTCTGCTGAGGGTTGGTGCTCTCTACCCCTTTGAGCCACATTGTTTCAGCTTTCTAGTGGCTAAGTGTAGGTAAAGGTCTCATGTACTTTTCCTGCATGGAATGGCTTTAAACTATGATCCTTAGATCTCAGCCTCTTGAGTAGCTAAGACTATAGGCATGAGCCACAGGTACCCAGCAAAGGTTACATTTTGAACAAATTTTTAACAACAGAGCTGACAGGACTTAAAGAATTAAGAATATCTCAGAGAAATAGCTTTATTTAGGCAGAATAGCTTCATATTTGTAAATGTTTGAATGAAAGCCTTTCTGAAATAGTTATGCTTTTAGAGTCTTGGAAAAACCCAGAAAATTTTCCACTAGCAAAGTAAATGGTATATGTCAATTAGAGCTTAAACAGGATCAGAACCATCACCTGTTTTCTGAAATAAGTCATTCAGCTCCAGCCATTTCAAATAAGTAGCAAAAGTATTACTGAAATGCTCACTTCAATGACCAAGAAGAAAAATTCTATTATTACACTTCAGAATTACCAAATAGGGAAGAAAATTCATTGTCATATATGTATTCTTCAGAATTGCTGCTAGTTTTCAAGCTATAGTAATATATGGTCCCTCATAAAATACATTGTGTGAGAACTCTGGTAAGTTAAATTTGTGCCCTTCCTTTTGTTGCTCTATGGTAGGCCTCCAGAGAACCCACATGTGATGAGGTAATTGAGAAAAAGAGGAGACTTTGACTTCACCTTGAGGATTTCCGCAAGAGAATCTATCAAGGAGTAAACCAAACTAAGCCTTATCTATTTTTGACTGCACATTTTTTAATGTACGAGACGTTTAACTGGTAGAGGTCCAGTAAACATCACTATCTAGGCAAGGCAGAAGATTCTGCCAGATTTCCCTAATATTTACATCTATTAGAATAACCAAGAATACTTCACAAAATATCAAGAGTATGGCTACAACTCAAGTAAACTTCTATATAATAAATGCTTAAGTATTCACAAAATATTTCAACAGGATATTGAAATAGATTTTGAGAGGTAAAAGAGAATGAGAAAAGAATGACACTTGTCAAGGCCTATAGAAACCATGACTACTGCTGTCAGCTGGGTTTCTGAATCTCATAAGAAATCTTTTAGATATGTCATTTTTTTTTTTTTTTGGCCAGTCCTGGGGCTTGGACTCAGAGCCTGGGCACTGTCCCTGGCTTCTTTATGCTCAAGGCTAGCACTCTGCCACTTGAGCCACAGCACCACTTCTGGCTTTTTCTATGTATGTGGTGCTGAGGATTCAACCCAGAGCTTCATGTATATATGAGGCAAGCACTCATATACATCTCAGTACACATAAACAGAAAAAGCTGGAAATGACACTGTGACTCAAATGGTAGAGTGCTAACCTCGAGCAAAAGTATGGCTGCCCAAATGCTAGAAGGCCAGACAAGCAAGCAAGGACTGAGTTCAAGCCGTATTACCAGCTCCCCCTCTCCCCCCCCAATAGGGTCAAAACTTTAATTGCACCTTAGAACACAATACAGGAAATTCAAGACAGTGAAAACTGTCAGAAAACATAGGAGTAGACTGTTAGGTATATAATAGATGCTCCAAAAATTCCTGTTAAAATAAGTGAGTCAGGGGTGGGAGGGGAGACAATCAAGCCATAAATATCTTGGAACTTTGAACAAGACATAACATTTTCCATTAAAAAAATGATAGTAATTAAATGCAGTACTGCTATTAAACTCATCTCAGTGCTATAATGCCAAAAATCATTGTGTAAATAAGTGTTTTAATTCTTCCTGTTCTGTGACACTACCTTATAGAGGCCCAAATATTTGGTATGAAAATGATGAAATGAGGTGTAATCCACAAGGATGCTAAAGATAAACTCTAAGAGATGGAAAGCAAAGACTTCCTTTTCCTATAAACAAAATGACTTGAGTCCACTTCTTGAAGAAATCAAGCTCTATTTATATTCACTCTCCTGAAATGGCACAGGCAGCCTTAGAAGGGTAAGTTTACATAATAAATCTCTATATTTGGAAAACTGTTGCTAAGCACTTTGTAACATTCAACAAAGTTTATATAATTCATGTCCCTGCTACATAATTAACATTTCATGTTTTCCAAAAACTGCACGATCCTTATCTATGTTGTCAATTTAAAACATTATAAATTTTGAGGGAATTAATAAAAGGCTATGCAACTAATTAATTAGAAAGGCAGCCTAATCCCATGAGAAATACAAATATAGATATTAAATGTCAGGGTGTGTTAGAGTCTAGCTTGTAAACAGCTTGTCCACTTTGAGATAAAACATTTCAGAATACAGCTGCTCTCGGCTTAAAAAGGTGAGCTTCAAAGTATTAGGTCATTGGGTAAGACAACATATCAAACCACACTCTAGGTTAAAAACTTAATTGTAAAGAAAATGTAACATTTAAAAGCAAGTTTTACACCCAACTATCAACATTAAACATCCTGTTTGCTAAGACAGCATAAGACCCAAATGTTGAAAGCACAAGTATGGTATTTCCACATTTCATATTCATTATGCCAACAACATTAAAAGATATTAAAAATACATACACTGAAATAAGATTAGAAAAGTTGAGAGTAAACACTGTAAGGGACATAAACTAGTCAGGCAGTGGTGGCTCATACCTGCAATCCTAGCCACTCAGGAGGCTGAGATCTAAGTATCACAGTTCAAAGCTAGCCTAAACAAGAAATTCAGTGAGACTCTAATCTCCAATTAACCAGCAATAAGCCAGAAACAAAGCTGTGGCTCAAGCCTTCAGAGAAATGCTAAAGGACAGCACCAAAGCTGAGCTCAAGCCCCAGTAACGGCAAAAATAAGATCTAAACTATATCCTCTGAAAAAACTACATGCAACCTGGGTGCCGGTGGCTACTCAGGAGGCTGAGATGTGAGGATGGTGGCTTGAAGGCAGCACCGGCAGGAAAGTCTGTAAGACTCTCTTCTGTAATAAACTACACAGCAAAGGCTAGATGTAGCACTGTGGCTCAAGTGGTACAATGCTAATCTTGAACAGAAGAAGCTCAGGGCTGGGCACCAAAGGCTCATGCCTATAATTTTAGCTACTTAGGAGGCTGAGATCTGAGGACTGCAGTTCAAAGCCAGCCAGGGCAGAAAAGTCCCCGTAAGACTCTTACCTCCAATTAGCCACTCAAAAACTGGAAGTGGCACTGTGGCTCAAGTGGTAGTGCTAGCCTTGAGCACAAAGAGGCTCAGGGGTAGCGCCTAGGTTCTAAGCTCAAGGCCCACAACCAGAAAACAAAACAAACAAAAAATGAAACTCAGGGACAGCACCAAAACCCTGAGTTCAAACCTCAGGATCAGTTAAAAAAAAAAACAAACAAACATATGCATTACTACAGGGATTTTGGACTGGTATCTCACAGACAGTAACATTGAGGTTACAAAAGTGTTATAAGGGGGAGGCAATGTGAAAATAGTAATTCATGTAAGTGCATCATATAAAACCGGGAAGGGATTTAAGGCTCTGAAGCCATTCTCTCTTCCCCAGTCACTGTGCAGCCATCTTGGATTCTAGGAAGGGTGTCACATACTGTTACTGTAACAAGATCCTACCTGGCCAATCCTGAGGTTTAAAGATTTACCATCAAACCTGCCTATGACACATGACTGTTTTATCTATGCATACCTTGTAACTCCCTGTTTCCCCCTCCCCTTGCCCCCACCTCCATTTTCTTGTGCCAGGGTTGGAGCTTGAACTCAGAGCCTGGGTGCTGCTGTCCCTGGTGTTTTTTGCTCAAGGCTAGCATTCTACCGTTCCTACCACTCAGCCACTGCTCAACTTCTGGCCTTTGGGTGGTTAATTGGAGGTAGGTTTCATGTACTTTGCTGCTCTGGCTGGCTTCAAACTGCAATCCTCAGATCTTGGCCTCCTGAGTAGCTAGTAGCATTACAGGTATAAGGCACTGGCGCCAGGCTCCCCAATCCCGTTTTAACCTAACTATAGTCTGTACCCCTGGACACCGCAAACGGATGAGCTAAAGATGGGCTAAAGCGCTGTCTTCGGGCATCATGTCTATGCCATGTGCTCCATCTCTTTCCCTCCCATATTTCTTTCTTAATAAACTTTTCTATCACTACACACAAGTTCATCATTTCAAAGTTGTTTTAGCTTTCTTCTGAGTTACACGGTTAACAAATTTCAAAATTTACTCAAGTTCAAGTCTTTGGTCAAGACTCAATGAAAAAACATACTTTATTTCCTGATCAACATTAGTATACTTTATAGTATTTTTCCTCAGACTGTGGAGCTCAGCAGACCTTTGAACTGTATGCCTTCTCTGCTCATTTTAACTCCCTACACTGTTGCTCAGTACTAGGAATGCTGCCTGACACGTGAGAAGTGCTAGAGAAATTACTGGTAAACGAAAATTTCAATTCATTTTGTAACTATATTTGTTTTAACAAAAAAAGAAAGAATGTAGAGGAAAGCCCTCACTAACCATCTAAGCTATTCAGACAAGTAAGTTAAAAAAAAAGATGATGAATAGCAGAAAGGCCACAGAGGATGTAAAAATAGAGGCAAGAACAGACTTCAGGAAGAATTGGGATAGTCCTTTGTTTTCTTCTTTTTTCTAATTCTTTTTTGTTGTTTTAATTTCTTTCTTGTTTTTCCCTTATATCTAGTAAATACCAGCTATAAAGTCACTGAACTATCACCTCCCCTCACCCCTCAATTTATGATTTACAAATGGAAAAAACTAAGGCTCAGATAAGACAAAAGAATGGCCTAAGTTCACAAGCCTGAGTTTCTTGGTGCCTAGGAAATATATTTCTAGGGACCCAGGCCCATCACTTCATATAAGGCTAGTACAGCACAGAAAATAGGCAGAAAGCCCCTAGTTCTAGACCAAAGTGTACTAGATGTTTACTTTTGTCTACATAGACTAAACAACTCAGACCCCTCCACCGACTAATCCTCTAACCTTAACGAAAGTTAAGATATTAAAAAAAAAAACACCTCGTAATTATCTCTCCCAGCTTTCTTTTCCTATTTGTTTTTCCTTCTCTAACACTTCCCATATACACATCAGGCTTGAAAGGACTAAAAAAGGTCTTCAAAGCCCATCAAATTAGACCACTATGAATTTGGAGATAAAAGTTATTATTGTTCTCAACTCAAGTTGTATAATAACCAAATTTCTAATTCAAGAATCTAATTTGATTCACTATTTTAGGGTTAAACTTTATTCAAAGCACCTTATAAAAAAAAAACTGGATGAACACAATACTGCCACTGGGGAAAAGTCTTTCCAAATATAAAAGGAATTAGAAAATTAAGTTCATCCAGGGGAGGGGGGAAAATCTAATGTAACTAAACTTATTGCTAAACCAGAGATGTTCTGAGATATGTGTTACGGTTGCTGTAAAATAAGCACACCCTTTTAAAACAAGATAAAAGGCTACTATAGCCCAGTCAGACACAAACGACTCATGCTTGCAATCCTAGCTACTCAGGAGGCTGAAATCTCAGGATCTAAGTGTAGCAAACAAATTGCCTTTGCTCCATCTCCAATTAACCAGCAAAAGTTTTAAAACTGGAAAAGTGTGTTCCAATGGTAGAGCTGGTACCAGCCTTAAGCAAAATAAAAAAAAAGAAAAAAAAAGGAAAAAAAGCCAGAGCACAGGCCCAAAGTTTAAGTCCCAGTCCCAAAAAAGAAAAACAAAAAACACATCAGTAAGATCACATTTATAAGATCAAATACTTCATCAGCTTTTGAAGACTATCTTCATTTTTAAATACATTTTCCATGATTGAAATTATTCTGAAATACTTTGCAAATATTACATGGTCTTACAAGTAACTAGTAGGGGATGGGAATATGGCCTAGTGGTAGAGTGCTTGCCTAGCATGCGTGAAACCCTGGGCTCAATTCCTCAGCACTACATGGACAGAAAAAGCCGCAAGTGGTGCTGTGGCTCAGTGCTAGCCTTGAGCCAAGGACAGTGCTCAGCCCCTGAGCTCAGGCCCCAGGACTGGCAAAAAAAAACCAACTAGTAACAAAGTAATTACAGTAAAACAAACAATGGTGAAGTACTTAAGTCTATAAAGTAGGCAACTGATTAGCAATAATTCTTAATACATTTTCAGAGTTTAAGCATCACTGTCACATATTCTATAGCTGAAATTCTTAGATTTTTTAAATTTAGCAGCTCAACAATTACTAGGCTAAATTAAGTAAAATCATAATCTTGAACCACAGTCAATTCTGGCTTTGCTAGTTAATCAGAGATAAAGTCTCTAACAGACTTTTGTGCTTTGAATGTTCGTATCTTCAGATCTCAGCCTCCTTATAGGTGTGAGCCACCAATTTAGGGCTTAAAATTTTAATCTTTTTTTTTTAATTCCAACAAATTTTATTAAGCTGACAAACATTTATATAGTATGAAGCTGACAAACATTTATGCAGCTCTTAATATTTTTCAGGCAGTGAGCTGCTTTCTATAACATTGTACATGTGAGCACACACATAGACATATTCAACATCAAAGAAGGTAGGACACTTGCCTATTTATGCTTGTGTGTGTATAAAACTTTAATCTTGATGCTGGACTTTTCCCTAATTTCCACAGCAATAAATACTGTTACCATCAATACTGCTGTCCCCTACCTACATGGCTATGTGCACAACTGTGTTTATGCAAATCTGTGTTCAAGCTGGAGTGCTCAGGAGAAACTGACAATATGTTCGTTAATAGCAGTTATCTTTGGAAAGTATGAGTAAGACTATTTTCTCTTTTCTATGGCTTTTTTAAAACCACCTAAACTTTTTTCATAAGTATATTTTGTTTTTGTTTTGTTTTTTTGTTGTTGTTGGTGTTGTTTTTTGGCCAATCCTGGGCCTTGGACTCAGGGCCTGAGCACTGTCCCTGGCTTCTTTTTTTTGCTCAAGGCTAGCACTCTGCCACTTGAGCCACAGCGCCACTTCTGGCCATTTTCTATATATGTGGTGCTGGGGAATCGAACCCAGGGCCTCATGTATACGAGGCAAGCACTCTAGCCACTAGGCCATATCCCCAGCCCCCAATCCATAAGTATATTTTATGACTGGAAAAAAGTAAAAACTTCCATGACATAAGTGAGATATAAATTATCAGTGTATACAACCAAAGACTCTTCCTTACAAGGCATTTCCAATTTCCTCCTGGAGTCCTGATAAAACTCCATCTAATCACATTGGCCAGAAGTGGCACTGGTCATAGGCCACTGCTAGATGAGAGAGAAGCTGGAAAATCAAGTTTGTGTCTGGAGTAAAGGTGGTTAAGGAAGAGGCAAGGATGCCAACATTAATTTGTGGGAATCAGCAAAATTAAAATGTGGGTCTACTGTTCAGTATGCAGGAAGATGCCTTCCAGAATATGACACTGTAAGGCCTTTTCCTGCCAGAAACCTCTATCTAAACGTGTTGTAATATATTTTATTTGGTATTTAATACTCTAAATAAAGCAAATGTAAAACCATTTTAAAACATTATCAGTGTGCAAATAAATCAAAGGTAATGTCCACCAATACAGAAGCTTGGTATCAAGTCACACTTGCCTGCTTCAATACACAAGGCTTTCAAGTCTGCTCCAACGTATCCATGAGCATCATTTGCCAGCTGTATCAGTTCAGCTTCAGTGAGCAAGTGGGGGAGCCTTTGAAGAAGCTTCTGCAGAATATCCAGCCGGTCCTGAGCGTTAGGAACTCCGATCTCAATCTCCTTATCAAATCGTCCAGGTCTACGGAGGGCAGCATCCAGTGCTTCAGGGCGATTGGTGGCTCCAAGGACTAATACCTGTCCTTCACTTCCTTCCTAACAAAAAGTTTTAACAATATGTTTTTCTAAAAGTTGCTAATAATCATCATCATTATCATCATCAACATAAGGAGGTGGACACTGGCTTTATAGACACAACTTACACTTATACTACCTATTAACTTTATAACATTTTTATTTAGTATTTTGATTACACATTTTTATAGCTCTGTCATTTAGACACTCTCATTTAGACACATTTAGGCACTCTCCCATGGGAAGTATTCCAAAACTTACCTCTCCTATCACAAAGAATGTTTTTCTCATTTCTAACATCTGAATTATACCATTATTACACATAATATATAAGCATTTATCAAATAGTTGTTTTATATATACTTTTCCCCTACTGAGAAGCAAAGAGTATGATCTGCATAGTATTCAAACAGAATGTGGAGCTACCAGGGACATGCCTAACAAGTCTTTCTCACCTATAAAACTTGCTTCCTGTTTTAGTATGATCATTTTTTTAGTTCGTTAAAAAAAAACTGTTTTTTTTAAATTAATTTACTTTATTGTTACTATAGAAGCAGTGTACAGAGGGATTACACCTATATGACTCAGGTAATGAGTACATTTCCTTTTGTACAGTGTCTTCTGTTCCCTTATTCCCTCATTTATTGTGATAATTTTAAATTCCTGAAGATATAGAAAATATAACCAATATTTAAGTATCAGCCATGATTAAGTACATAAGGAGTTTTACTCTATGGAAATTACATTAAAAACATTATATTACATTACATTAAAAAGAATTACAGATAAGTACTGGTGGCTCATACTTCTAATCCTAGCTACTCAGGAGGCTGAGATTTAAGGATCACATTTTGAAGCCAGCCTGGGCAGTAAAGTCTGTGAGACTCTTCATATCCAATTAACCAGTAAAAGACAAAAGTGGAGGCATGGCTCAACCAGCCATGAGCAAAGAAGCCAAGTGAGAGTATAAGGGGCCTGAGTTCAAGCCCCAGTGACATTACAAAAAAAAAAAAAAAAGATTACTATCATTGATATCATCCAATATTTTAGTCAGAGGACTTAAGTGATTTCAAATGCAAGCATAAGCAGAATGTGATAGCACATGCCTATAATGCCAGAACTCAGAAAGCGAGAACAGAAAGAGCATGGCCAAGCGCAAGACTTATCAAAGAAAATGTAACTTCAAATTATACTATGGAGAGAGCCATAGTAATAGAAAGATAGCATGATATTGACACAAAAACAAACACAGAGAACAATGGAATAGAAGACCAGAAATAAACCCACAAAAGTACAGCCACCTAATTTTTGACAATACAGTCAGAGAAATGACAGCCTCTTCAACAACAAAAAAATGCTGTGGAAAACTCGATATTCACAGGTAGAAAACCTGAAACTGGACCCCTATCTCCCACCCTGTATGAAAATCAATTCAAAATTAAACATCTTTTGTGTGTGTGCCAATCTTGGGACATGAACTTAGGGTCTGGGAGCTGTCCC
The DNA here is from genome assembly GCF_023159225.1 of Perognathus longimembris pacificus. Taxonomy (NCBI): domain Eukaryota; kingdom Metazoa; phylum Chordata; class Mammalia; order Rodentia; family Heteromyidae; genus Perognathus; species Perognathus longimembris. The sequence goes on along the minus strand of NC_063184.1, from coordinate 2,204,122 downwards.
TGAGCTTTTTTGCTCAAGGTTAGCTAGTGCTCTACCACTTAAGCCACAGCTCCATTTCTGGCTTTGGATTACAGGCATGAGCCACTGGCACTCAGCTTAACTGCAGATCTTAATGTAAGATGTGAAACTCTGAAACTACTTCAGGAAAACTACTTGAAGGAATAGGCACAGTTAATTATTTTCTAACTAGAACTTCAGTTGTCCAGATATTAAGAGCAAGAATTGAAGAATATGATTGCCATCAAATTAAAAAGGAGACAATTATAAGAACAAGTCACAAATGACAGAGTGGGGGAAAAATCCTTGCCATCTACTCATCAAAGTATTAATATCTGGAGTATAGAAACAACTCAAAAAATTAATTCCAGAAGAACAAATAATGTAATTAATAAGTAGGCAAACAAGTATAGAGGTACAAATAGCTAATTAAGTACATGAAGAAATGCTCAAAATCTTTAACTATTAAGGAAACACAATTCAAAATGACACTCAAGATTCCATATTGGAACCTGGTAGCTAATGCCCAAGATCTGAGGATCACAATTCAAAGCCAGCCCAGGCAGAAAAGTCCTTGAGACTCTTGTCTCCAGTTATCTACCAAGAAGCCAGAGGTGGAGCTGTAGCTCAAATGACAGAGTGACCACCCTTGAGTAAAAAAGCTAAGGGACAAAGCCCAGGCTGAGTTCAAGCCCTAGGACCTGTACAAATTTAAAAAAAAAAAAATTCTATCACATTCCAGTCAGAATGGCTATCCTTAAGACAACAAGTAACAATAAACGCTGGTGAGGATGGGTGCAGTAGAGATCTACCCTACTGGTGGAAATGTAAATTGGTACAACCAGATATAGAGATCAGTTGGAAATAGACCAAATTTATGACCCTGTTTATACCACTCTTGGGCACATTATCAGAAAGCTACTCTACAACAGAAATATCTGTACACCCATGTTTATCTCAGTACTAGCACATAACTAAGCTACGGAATCAGCCTAGGTACCCAGGAAGAGATGAAGAGAATGTGGTATTTGTTTGTTTTTTTGTTTGCCAGTACTGGGCCTTGGACTCAGGGCCTGAGCACTGTCCCTGGCTTCTTTTTGCTCAAGGATAGCACTCTGCCACTTGAGCCACAGCGCCCCTTCTGGCCGTTTTCTGTATACGTGGTGCTGGGGAATCGAACCTAGGGCTTCGTGTATGGGAGGCAAGCTCTCTTGCCACTAGGCCATATCCCCAGCCGAGAATGTGGTATTTATACACTATGGAATATTATTCAACTACTAAAAATGAAATTATGCCCTTTGTGGGAAAATGTATGCAACTCGACTATCATGTCAGTCAAGATAAGCCAAGTTCAAAAGGCCAAATACCATGTTTCCATTCATACGAGGGATGGAAACCTAAGATGATGATGATGATGATGATGATAATGACAACAATGACATGAGCATCCAGGTGTATCAGTGAAGGAGGATGGGTAGATGAAAGGTAAAGAGGGAAAGGAGTAAATATTTAGGGGTAAATGTGACCAAAGTACATTATGCACACACACATATATACATATATGAAGATACCATAAGGACACTTACTAAATATTGTATAGATATGGAGGGCTAAGGGAATATGATAGCGAGGGTGAACTGGATAACACTACACTGTACCTATTTAGGTAAAAATTACAATGAAACTCCTTTGTCTAATTAACTGATACTAGTAAAAAAAAAAATTGGGAGGGACTGAGAATGTGGCTAGAGTGCTTGCCTAGCATGTATGAAGCCCTGGATTCAATTCCTCAATACCACATACACATAAAAAAGCTGGAAGTGGTGCTGTGGCTCAGGTGATAGAGTGCTGGCTTTGAGCAAAAGAAGCTCAGGGACAGAGCCCAGGGCCTGAGTTCAGGTACCAGGACTGGCCAAAAAAAAATTTTTTTAATAAAACATAAACACTTTCATGTCATAAATGTGGTACTAAAAAATACATACACTACTCTGAATTTATAAGTTACAAATTTACAAGTACAAACCCTTAAAGATTTTCAGACTGAACTATCATATCAGGTGATTGTAGTCCTTTCCAAAAGCAAATTTATTTAACAGATATATTCCAGTGCTGACTGACACAGTGAGTGAGATCCTCCAATACTGCAATTTCCTCCTCACTAAGTACCTTCTAATTCTAATATAGCTCTGTGTTTGCCTTCAAGGCGAAATTATAGTCATCCATAAACAAAGAAATCTGGTTAGTCTTAGTGACTACCCCTGACTCACTGAACACCAAACATTCAGACTGTTTTCACGTGTTCACATTTTACCTGTAGGCAGTAAACACCAAAAATCTTCTAATTGTGCAGACATTTAATGCACAAAGGAAGAAGGCATAAAAGTACATGACTTCTACAATTCCTTTTGGTTCTAACCTACTGTGATTCAAAGAACTTTATTTACAGTCTGACCTAAGCATTGTCATTTTTCTGGCTCACAGATTTCCTGAGTGTGAGACTTTCTCCTTGTTACAGCTCCTATTGGATGTCGTTTCATAATCAGAACATGTTTTTTTTACTTTAAGAATACATACCTGCCGGGTACCAGTGGCTCACGCCTGTACGCCTAACTACTCAAGAGGCCAAGATCTGAGGATCACGGTTCAAAGCCAGCCAGCAGAAAAGTCCATGAGACTCTTATCTATGATAATCACCAGAAAACCAGAAGTGGCGCTGTGGCTCAAGTGGTAGACAGAGCCTTGAGCTGAAGAGCTCAGGAATAACACCCAGGCCCAGAGTTCAAGCCCCACAGCTGACAAGAAAAAAAAAAAAAATACGCACCTGACTTGTATGGGGCATATGCTTATAATCACAGCACTCAGAAAGACGGAGGCCAGCGGACAGCAAAACCCTGCCTCAAAAATCAAACTGAAGGGCTGGGAATGTGGCCTAGTGGTAAAGTGCTTGCCTCATATACATGAAGCCCTGGGTTCGATTCTTCAGCACCACATATATAGGAAAAGCCAGAAGTAGCAATGTGAATCAAGTGGTAGAGTGCTAGCTTTGAGCAAAAAGAAGCCAGGGACAGTGCTCAGGCCATGAGTTCAAGCCCCAGGACTGGCAAAAAAAAAAAAAATCAAACTGAAAAACAAACATAAAATTTCTTAATAAAATTGCCCAAAATGTAGTATGAGCCTTCTTTATTTTTGCCTCAGGTTTTTTGCTTGTTCTTATTTTATGCCAGTAGTGGAGTATGAACTCAGGACCCTCATGATCTCCCTTGGCTTTTTCAAGCTAACCCAGTGCTCTGCCTCTTGGGCCATACCTCCACTTCCAGCTTCTCTCCGGTTAACTGAAATCAGAGTCTCACAGATCTTTCTGCCTAGGCTGACTTGGAACCATGATCTTCAGATCTCAGCCTCCTGAGGACTTTAAGTGTGAGCCACTGTTCCAGGCACGCCTCAGTGTTTAAATTAATATTACCTATCACAAAAGCAATCGTATTTTATGTGCTGGAAAAATACGCCAGATTATACTGTCCAGATGACGCTAGCATGCCAACGACTAAACAATCTACTGAAGCAATTTCTTGACGAGTATTTCCCTAATTGAATGCATAAACTTTCCTTATCCTACAGTACCAAAGACTCAGATATGAGTTTCTGATATTGGTACATTACAAAGAGGCCCCTTCCTACACAAACTCAATACTAGTTCTGCACTTACAGACCCAATGCCATCCATCAGTGTTAAAAGGGAAGCCACCACTCTCTTTTCCACTTCATTTTGAGCTCCTTCTCTTTTGGGACAAAGTGCATCCAGCTCATCAATAAAAATAATCGATGGGTGCCTAGAAACAAGCAAAATGTAATCGAATTCACATTTAATTTTAATTATAATTCTTTAACTGAAATGTACCACATCAAATTTAAAAGTTAATAATAAAAAGTAAAATTAGTGTGTTAACCTGAAAACCCCTAGATTAATTCTAACTCAAATTAATTAACTAGTCAACTTTACATTCTAGACTTCCTGTATCATTAAAAGGCAGTGTTGGGGAAATCATGACATTGAGAGTTCATACCTAGGTAAAACCAAATTGTTTAGCTGGGCACTGGTGGCTCAAGCCTATAATTTCTAGCTATTCAGGAGGCTGAGATCTGAGGATCAAGATCTAAAGTCAGCCAGGGCAAGAAACCTATAAAACCTCTGACCACCAAAAAGCCAGAAGTAGAGCTGTGGCTCAAGGGGTAGAGCACTAGGCTTGAGTGAAAAAGCTCAGGAATAGTGGCTAGGCCGAGTTCAAGCCCCAGTATCAGCACATAGACACATACACAAAAATTGTTGTAATTGGGCCAATTCAGAAGCTAAGGCCAGAGATATTTATTGTGCTGTTGAATAGGTTTAGAGCCCCAAGGATATAAAAATGGCCTCTACAAAATAATTAAAAGTACTTTCACGGTGACTAATTCTAACATAGTGAATTCTCTCACAAGAGGAAACATCAGTTATGATCAATGTAATCACCAGAACAATAAGATCCACCAATGGTTCTCAAATTCCTAGTATCAAGGCATTTAACCACTTTATTCATGTACAAATGCTAAGGGCAAAAACCTTTAAACATGGAGTCAATAATTAAAGAGTAGTCTAATATATATAATACAATATTAATTATCAAAACAATCGCAGAGGCATGGCCACATTACAAATTAATGTATTATAGTTAGAAAGTATGTTTTTAAACTCATTGCAGTATAAAAATATAGCCTAAAGTTGGGAATAATAATAATAATGTTTTAAAGAGCAAATCATGAGTAAACCATGACTTTTAAAATTTTTGAAAAATATAATCAACTAAGGGAATTAAATATAATTAAATATATTACATTAAATATAATTAAATATATTAGAGATGTCACAGAAACAGTCAAGGATTTATACAACATCAAACAACTCTGTCTTAATTCTTCTATTTTATGCAAAGCAATAACTCATATACTGTACTTGAACACAACCTTAGATAAAAACAGAATGAAAAGAAAATGTCATTAAGTCTATAATCGGTTGCTACAGTTGTTACTGTCTTCTTTTTCTTTCTGTCCAAGACTGGGACTCAAATTTGATATCTGATGCTTTCACTAATTGGCTAGCCTCTACCACCTGAGCCACACCACTAATCTATCACTATTACATTTTCTCTGCATAAAGTGCTAATCTCTTTTATTACTACAACCCTGTGGATTCCAATTTTTTTTTTAAATACACAATACCGTAAAGTGGCTTCAGCAAATATCTGACGTAATCTTGCTTCAGTCTCACCATAGAATCTATAAAAAATAACAATAATAAACATTTGAGGACCATTTTTGTTTTTAAAGCATTATCTATAAAAACTGAATAAGGAACTATTTCTAAAAATCTGAAACTGATGTTCAAAAATTATTTTCCAAACTCTTTTTTCTGGAGTTACGTAGAATTTGAACTCAAGGCCTCATACTCCCTCAGATGCCCTGCTGATTCAGCTGGCACTCTACCACCTGAGCCATGCCTCTGGCCCTGATCTGCATTCAGCTGGCACTCTACCAGTGAGCCATGCCTCTGGCCCTGATTTTGTTGGTTATTTCGGATATAGAGTCCTACAAATATTTCAGCCAAGCTGGCCTCAAACTGCAATCCTCTGCATTTCAGCTCCGGAATAAATAGGATTACAGCTATGAGCCACCAACACCTGGCTCCAAACTCAACATTTATACATATTAATAAGCAAGAGCATGCATATAATCCCAGCCTCATGGAAGTTACGGGTAGCAGGGTAATGGTCTAAGGCTGGTTCCAGGCAAAAAGTACAAGACTGTCTGAAAAACAAGGCAAAAAGGGTTTATTCAAGAGGCAGAATACTTGCTTAGCAATCACAAGGCCCTGAGTTCAATCCTGAGTATAACATATTTTTAATATATATTTTAAAACAAATGTATGTGTGTGAGGGGGGATTCTGGTATATGAAATATCCAGACAAAATACAATGCATCTAATTTAAAAGCAAAATGTGAGTTCACTTTATTAAGTCATGTGCTTACTTGCTTATAATTTCAGGTCCATTAATTACAGAAACATAAGCTCCAACTTCATTAGCAATAGCTCTGGCAATCATAGTCTTTCCAGTACCTGGAGGACCATAGAGTAATACTCCTCTAGGAGCAGGAATTCCTAGAGGTAAAAACAGAGAACAATGAATTAATAAGCTACTTTGAAATATTGCCATACAAGTTCAAACATGACAAAATTAGCCAGGTGCCAGTGGCTCACGCTTGTAATCCTAGCTTCTCAAGAGGCTGAGATCTAAGGATTATGGTTTGAAGCCAGCCACAGCAGCAAAGTCCATGAAACTCTTACTTCCATTTAACCACTAAAAAGCCAGAAATGGAGCTATGGCTCAAATGACAGGGCACTAGTGCCTTGAGCACAAAAGCTTAGGGACAGCACCCAAGCCCTGAGTTATGCCCCAGGACCAACCATCACCAAAAAAAAATTAAAAATAAAAAAAAATCTCAAACTTAAAATAAGTGAGATCTTCTCACTTACCTCCGAGAAAGATACACTTTCACAAACATTGATCCTGACCAGTAACATTTTATTTTTCTGTAGACCACAAACCACAGAAAGCATGATGGGAAAAACTAAGTATCTATACTGTTTCCCATCCCACACAGCACAGTTCAGGAATTAGAACACAAAATCCAGACAGTAACAAGCCAGCAATTTCAGTTTTCTTCCACATGGCCATCTTGGAGAATATAAACATGACTAACAAAATATAAACTTAAAGGTTCATTTTATGTAAACAAAGATTCAGGAGAAGAAAAAACATATACCATGTGCCAAATATAAACAAAAGCTCTAGGAAGCAACTACCATATCCTCACCTACTTCAATCTAACAACGTTTTCATACACCTGTACTTCCTAACATCAAGTTTTATACCATCAACACGAACATTTAGTCATTCCAGTTCATTTAACATGAAAAATAATTATATTCGATTCAATACAAGCAACTGTGAATATATGCTATTTGAAGGGCTAAAGCTGTCAAAAAACACATTACAACCAAGAGAACAAAGCAAAGGGAATAATTCATTCCATTGCCATATCCCAAAGCAATGAATCTATTCAGCCGTACCTAATATTCCAGAAATAAAGACAGGACAAAAGAATAAAACAATCATTAGAAAAGTGGAATTGGCCAGCTGCTTTTGAGTTAGAATAAAAGTCTGAGTAAAATAGATAAAAATACTATACCATAATGCTTGAAAAGTTCAGGCTGTTTGAGAGGCATTTCAATTATTTTTCTAATGGCTTCCAGTTGACTACCTAAGCCTCCAATCATGTCGTATGTTACTCTGAATTGGTTATCCTGCTCTTTTAATTTTGCACAAGTCTTTGTAAAATTGATCCTTGTTGTTGAGGAAATAAAATAAAAAGTATCAGTACTGCATTTGGAGCCCATGCTGGCAGATTTCAGCAATCTTTCTTCATTGATGAGCTGCTTATTTCCTTCTCTGGCTGACTCAAAACAACATTTAAGACCTGTAATGTCTTCCAGTCCAAGGCCACTGCCATCCCCAGAGCTCTGTGCAACATCCAACAAAATGTCACTGGCTGTACTCACAACTGTGTCCACCACAGGTTTGCAAGGAGTACTGCTTGAGGCTGGACTCTGGGGCTCTTCCAGAACTAATTGGCCTAGCTGGAGGGATAAATCCAGGCTACTGGAGTCCATGCTGGGGCATTCAGAGACCACTTCCTGGGAATCTTCGGCAGAGCTGCCTTGAGGCCTTTCCAGTATCATGCCATCTGCACCTTTCACTTGTAATACTTGCAGCTTGCATAGTCGTAAATAGAAGGTACAATACAGAAAGTTGCCTGGTAAAACAACCTTGCCATCTATAAAACAATTTATCAGATATTCATGTTAGCACTTTCTCATCAGCTTAATGTTTTAATAGCAACTACTTGCAATTAATAAAACTGACTGGAAAGACAATCAAAGCTGGAGTGCTAATACAGTAAATGTCAGGATCCAATTTTCCTCTATGATACAGCACTAATTAGAGGTAGAAAAGATGATTCTTTCAAATCTATGCTCAATGAACCTAAAATTCTATCAATATACCAACAAGTAGCAAGGAAGTTACATTCACCAACAAGTTAAGCTAAAATGGTAATGGCACACCTAAATAACACTCCTAAATGTTTCTCAATGGAATCAGTAAAAGCACAAGATTGATAAGTCTCAATGTGGCTGGGCACAGTGGCTTAGGCCTATTACCTTAGCTGCTTGAGAAGCCAATACCAGGTCGAGGTCAGCCCTGACAAGTTCATGAGACTCCATCGCAACCAATGCCTGGACACGGTAAGCATGTGCCTGGCATTCCCATTAACACAAGGCAGCATAAAAAGGAGGATCAGAGCCAGTCGGCCCAGGCATAAATCAAAATCTTACTTGGAAAATAACACAAGTAAAAAGGGGCAAGACATAGCTCAAGTGGTAGAGTGCCCGCTTGGTAAGCCCAGGGCTGAGTTCGATCCCCACTACCACCAAAAACGGTCTTCTTAATCTACAGGCAAGTCACATACTCTTGTCATGGCTCCCTACTGACAGTCAACTTAATGGGAAGACATTCTGTTTCAAAAGGATTATTTCAGTTCATTAAGGGAAATAATCTTAAACTATTTTGAAAAAAAAAGTCTATATTTACAAGATTCCAGGAGCATATTATTTGTTATCTTATTGCTTAAAGTTTTAGAAAACAATTTAAAACATCAGGCTCACCAAGTTTCCTCAGAATACAACTAGCCAGGTCTTCTCCACTAACACTCTGATCTTCATCACTATAAAAGGATGGAAATTACTGGTAAGTATATTTTAAACTATGGTGTAAAATGACATGCATATAATAAGAACCTAATCAAAAGAATAATTTGAGAACTGAAAATAAATAATTCACACCACTATGGATGACTATACTTTTCAAATATTGCTTACTTCCAGGAAAATGTCATCTGTAATCTGGTGCTTTAGAGGCTTAAATCAGTGTTCCACAAAAACAAAGGGTAATATCCAGGTAGTTCACACCTGTAATCCTAACAACTGAGGAGGTTGATTCCTGGATGATCACAGTTCAAAGCTGGCCCAGGAAGAAAGCGTGTGAGATTCTATCTCCAATTAACCAGCAAAATGCTGAATTGGAAGCCTGGGTCAAGTGGTAGAGTGCCAGCCATAAGCAAGAAGACTCTTCAAGAGCCAAGAGCACGAGGCCTGATACTGGAACAAAATATGAATAAATATTTGTAAATAAATAAACAAATAAAGGTAGCATCCAAGAGTGGGTTACAAAATCATGGTATCTTTTTATAAAAATAATAAATATTAGAGGACAATGAACATAGAAAAATATTAGCTTGTAAAACATTAATTCTTCTCACACATTCACAAATACGCACACATGCATACAAGCACTTGTGTATTTAGATCTATATTACAGGTACACCTGTACTACACACAATAAATTATAATGAAAGTATTATTTCTGTGTGATATAGTCAAACATATTTGAAACACACTGCCCTCTCTGAAGTTGTCTACTCTACAGAAAGGCTTTTATTCATAGACGACGTCATTCCTCTTACCTTCTAAATGAGTACTTCAAGAAAATACATAGTATGTTACCTAAAGAAACTGAAGAAGTAAAAAAGGGAATACTCACTATGGAAACTTATTCTGGAGACTGGGCATGCCTGAAGAAAACAAAAGATCCTCATGTTCCTAAAAATAACTATGTCTTTTCAGGAAAGTGCTTATTTGACTAGGAAGTAGGTATAGCTAAGTATATAATACTGAACTAGTAAAAAGGAAAAGAAAAACCCTGATCTTAAAGCGCTTTCAAAGCATTTTTCCTCCTCTTCTATGTGTAAGCAGCAGAAAAGGCCATGAATCAAATATGTGTAAACTGAAGAAATTATATATCTTTCAAAATTTAAATTTGTTTATAAAGCTGAAGCAAGTTATAGTTAATAGTTTTATTAAATGAATAGAAGATATTGAAGTAAGAATAAAAGTACTCAATTTTGCTTTTTAAAAAAATGAGTGAATATTAAATTATTACAACTAGGAGTGCCAACATTACTAATAAAACTTTCTGGTTTCAACTAAGAATTTTAGGAGACTAAAATTATTAGTTCTCCTAATTAGCAATTTGTTTGTCTACACTAACTCTAACTTTCTAAAATAAAATCTTTTTTTTTTTTGGCCAGTCCTGGGCCTTGGACTCAGGGCCTGAGCACTGTCCCTGGCTTCTTCCCGCTCAAGGCTAGCACTCTGCCACTTGAGCCACAGCGCCGCTTCTGGCCGTTTTCTGTATATGTGGTGCTGGGGAATCGAACCTAGGGCCTCGTGTATCCGAGGCAGGCACTCTTGCCGCTAGGCTATATCCCCAGCCCCCTAAAATAAAATCTTAAAAGGCAAGATTCCAATAAAGTACATATAGTCCACTATAACAAGCATCATAAAGGCATGACTGAAGAGGTCAGACTAGTTCAAAGATTACAACAGCTAATTCTAGTCCACTGAGCACTGCTGTCAGATAGCCCTGTCTTAAGACATAGTTTGATAACTGACCTTTATTCTTAGTGCTTACTATTTTCAAAAACATAAAGTACACTGAGCCCATTTCCTCATTTGTTTAAAAAAAAAAAAAAAAAGGAAAGGAAGAGGAGAAAGGAGGAAAATGACGTGAAGGACCAAGTACTGTAGTGCACACATGTAATTCCAAACCTCAGGAACTGGGGAAGTATGGGAGCTTGATGCCAGGCTGGGCTACACAGCAACAGGAGGCAGGGAGACAGTAAACACAGATACCTTGAGGAGTCTTGAGGAGAGAGGGGAAGTGTATGTATTCTCATTCTCAACACAGAGAGGTACATGCACATGTATGTGTGAAATACATGTAAAGCACACCTTCTCTTCCCTCTCTGCTTTGTCATTTTCATTCCCTGAAAACATTTTCCTGATTTCAAAGGAAAATATGTACTAAAATTGAAATTTGGAATACACAATAGCAGATAAAACAACAAGATGATGGTGAGCAAATGTTTTGTGAATCTTGGCATGGGCACTGTGTAAAGGCATTCCCAAAATTGTTACTAAGGCGATAGATAATCAACTATCAGAAGAGCTGTTTTTTAAAGAAATTTTTATCAGACATATATACAAACTAAATCACAAACCTATTATACACACAGAATATCTGAAAAACTAGATAAGATACTTTATTCAAACTGGGAGCCAGTGGCTCATGCCTATAATCCTAGCTCAGGATGCTGAGATGGGGCATCAGAGCTCACCCAGGTGGACATAATGGAGAGCTTTTCATTCCAACTAACCAGCAAGGCGCTGGAAGTGGAGGCAGGAAGAACTATTTAAAATTCTAATAATGATCTTGTGTTGCAGTAGGTTGAGTACTCAGCTTGAACTAAGGACCATGTGTTCCAGCTTGGCTTTTTTTCACTCAAGGCTGATGTTCTACTACTTGAGGATAGCTCCACTCAGCTCTTTGATGACTAATTAGAGATTAACAGTCCTAAGGACTTTTCTGTTCAAGCTGGTTTTGAATCTCAATCCTCATATCATAGCCTCCTGAGCAGCTAGATTACAGATGTGAGCCACAAAAGCTGGCCTTGAGCAGTCTTAATTCAAAGTTGTTTATTGTCTACTCACAGTAAGCTACAACTTTAAGAAGAGAAGGCCTGATTTTACTATGAGCCCAGAAGAAAAATCCTAAGTATTAGTCAATGATAATTTCTTTCAGCTAAATGTCAGGACACTATAGTCACAGGACCTGAGAACCCCAGTGCATAAATGACATCACACTCACAGTTTTGTGCTGTCTCCCATTTCATGTATCTAACAAGTACTGGAAATATTGCTAATCCAAACTGCTATCTGCGGGGCTGGGGATATGCCCTAGTACCCTGGGTTCAATTCCCCATCACCACATATATAGAAAATGGCCAGAAGTGGTGCTGTGGCTCAAGTGGCAGAGTGCTAGCCTTGAGCAAAAAGAAGCCAGGAAAAGTGCTCAGGCCCTGAGTCCAAGGCCAGAACTGGCAAAAATAGTACAGTATTTATACCAAATTGCTATCTGCTACCAATTTAATGCATACTGGATTCTGAAGACTTACTTTGAAAAAGAAAGGCTGTAAAAACAAAGAACTTTTTTACATACTACAATAACATTTTACATACACTGACTAAATAAAATAAGAGTGTTTTAATCCATTTCACTTGTTCACAATTCATTTCTTACTAGCTATTTAAGGGTGACTACTAGCAAATGCAAAATTACATGTGTGGTTTACAGTGGTAACTCCTCTTGTCCTTCTACTACACAACATTAATCCAGACAATCACCAAAGACAAGAGTCCAACCTCAAGGCCAGGTCCACTTCCTCAGCCTGAACAAGAGCACCCACGAGAGGCTGCACCCGGGTGCTATCGCCAGCTTTCACCCCTAGATTCCTCTGGGTCATTTCACTCAGGCCAACCTTGCCTCCAGGAAATCCTGCCACAGGCCAGGCTGTGCAGACCTGCCAAGACAGAGGAGATGAAACGATGAGCAAGTAAATATGCACAGATACCATGGATTGATAAGGAAGATTCTAAGAAGCACAGCTGGCACATGAATCTATACAACACAGCCCTTACCTCAAAGCAGTAATAATCTAACACAAATTACAGAAAGACGAATTGCAGGTAGGAATGCTTACACTCACCAATAAATTATCTTACTAAATACTGCATCTTTTGTAAAGGTGTAGGAATGAGCCCCTAGTGAAGAAGATAGAGATAAGAAAAAAGTCAAAGAGGGCTGAGAATTGCTTATAGTGGTAGAGTACTTGCCTAGGATGCATGAAGCCCTGGGTCCAATACCTCAGTACCACATAAACAGGAAAAGCTGGACATGGTGCTGTGGCTCAAGCAGTAAAGCGCTACCCTGGAGCAAAAGAAGGTCAGGGACAGTGCCCTGGCCCCGAGTTCAAGTCCCATGACAGGAAAGGAAAGGGAAGGAAGAAAAAAGATCAAGATATGACAATGAGAAAACTATTTAAAGCAAGATAACTTGTGAGGTAACCTAGCCTCAAACTCAAGTCGTATCTGGGAAATACCAAAAGACAGCACTACAGCCTCATCAGAACCTGGATCTCATCAGATTTAAAGATTTAAGGAAAGGAGCAAAGATTTCTGGCCCAAGTTCACACATTTATATCCTACCTTCCACAAGATAAAGCAATGGGTTTTTTTTAAATACAGTATAATCCCAGAACAATAGGTGACTCCCAGAACAGTAAGTGACTGCAAAATATTCCCAGAAGATCTGCTGGGGATGAGAAAGGTATCAGGAAAAAGCCAAGCTTTCTCACATAAAGGAACAATTCCAGGCTTGGAGCGTTGGAATATGGCAGCCAAGAGAAACCATTAAAAACAGAGTATACATTCATTTGGCTTTTGGTGGGTTTTTTTCTTAAATATATATATATATATATATATATGTATAGTTTGTTGAATTTCCGTGCTAGTACTAGAGCTTGAACTTAGTTTAAATCTGAACTGAGTTTAGCTTTTTCACTCAAGGCTGGCTTTTTATCACCTGAACCACAGCTTCACCTCCAGCTTCTTGATGGTTAATTAGAGAGTGTCACAGACTTTCCAGCCTGGGCTGGCTCTGAACCCTGGAGTAGATGGAATTAGAGGCATGAGCACTATTGCCCACAGTGTCAAAAAAAAAACCCCACAAAACTATGTACTACTAATTCCCTAGACAAAAGGTCTCAGTCAACATGACATCTTAGGGGTTACTATTCCCAGCAGACAACAAAAAACGACAGGGCCTATATACAAATCTTATTTTATTTTTTGCCAGTCCTGGGGCTTGAACTCAGGGCCTGAGCACTGTCCCTGGCTTCTTTTTGCTCAAGGCTAACACTCTGCCACTGGAGCCACAGCACCACTTCCTGCTTTTTCTGTTTATATGGTGCTGAGGAATCGAACCCAGGGCTTCATGTATGCAAGGCAAGCACTCTACCACTAAGCCACATTCTCATCCCCTATACAAATGTTTTTAAAACCTTATTTTTCATTGTTCTTGCTGGTGTGTCAAGACAAAAATCTGAACCATCCCAAATATTTACAAACCAAGAAAATAAAGAGCCAGGCTCAGGTAGTACACACCTATGATCCTACCCACTCTGGAAGCTGAGATCTGAGGATTGTGGTTCAAAACCAGCTCATACTTTCTTGTCGAAACAGGTAAAGTCTGGGCTGGCTTTGAAATACTTATCTCCAATTAACCACATACACAAAAGAAGCCAGAAATGGAGCTGTGGTTCAAGTAGTAGAACATTAGTCTTCAGCAAAAAAAACAAAACAAAACCCTAAGGGACAGTGCCCAGGCCCTGAGTTCTTCAAGACACAGTACTAATACCAAAAAGGGCCAATGCCTATAATCAAAGGAAGGAAGGAAGGAAGGAAAGAAGGAAGGAAGGAAGGGAGGGAGGAAGGGAGGGAGGGAGGGAAGGGAAAGAGGAAGGGAGGGAAGAGAGGGAAGGGAGGGAGAGAGGGAGGGAGGGAGGGAGGGAAGGAAGGAAGGAAGGAAGGGAGGGAGGGAGGGAGGGAGGGAGGGAAGGAAAAGGGGCACATGCCTGTAATCCCAGCTACTCAGATGTGAAATTAATGAAGTAAAGAGAAGTCCAAAGGCAGCTGGGCAGTTACTGCAAACCTTAGAAACAAACTATCACAAAACAAAATAGCCTGGGGTTATGGCTCAAGTGGTAAAGAGCATTTATTTGCTTGGCGTGTATGAGGCCTAGGGTTCAGCAGTGGGGGGGGGGGGGGAAATCAAAACAAAAGCCTCTTACCTCTTGCTTTCCATTCAAACTGGTAAGCAACACTGGTCGGCCTATACATATATTCGCAGACTTCATAGTGTTGACTCCCAGATGAACAACAAAATCCTGGAACGCTTTAGGGACTCTGACTTCTATGAAGAAAGAAAAATTACTACTACTTTACTAATGAAGTAGTACATGAAAATGACATTGTGTTTCTGTATACAGTATCTTGGACAAACTACAACTCCAACACTTTTTTTGGAGATTTATGAACATCAAATTTTATTTCAAGTACATTAAGGGAACCATGGAGAGATTTTCTTTAAGAAAAAAAGCGTACTGGTATTATAAAGGTGATGCGTACAGGGGTTTCAGTCATCCAGCGTACTTCTTTTAACACAATTTAAAATCCAATTCTTTTTTGTGTTTAAGGACAACGTATGAGTATTAACTACAAAATCCCAAATTTCATGAAGAGCTAAACATGTTTGCGCCAATCTCTTGAGCTTTGTTTTTTTTTTGCCAGTCCTGGGCCTTGGACTCAGGGCCTGAGCACTGTCCCTGGCTTCCTTTTGGTCAAGGCTAGCACTCTACCACTTGAGCCACAGCGCCACTTCTGGCCATTTTCTATATATGTGGTGCTGGGGAATCGAACCCAGGGCTTCGTGCATGCTAGCTAGGCCAGCACTCTACCAATAAGCCAAATTCCCAGCCCTGTCTCTTGAGCTTTGTATAGTTTAGATTCTGACTCAGCTCCTAGAGTTCACAAGAGTGGACCAGGACTCCTCATCTCTCTCCGGGATTCAGTTCTATCAGACCAGGGGTTCCCCACAAACACTTCCACCCATCCCCATCACCTCACCCCTTCCAACACAGCACCCCAACTCCTCCTCCGGAAGTTAACAAGTACTGAGCTGCCCTCAGGTGGCCTCCCCAGCTCCCCTTGCCTCCCCTGCGCCCCCCCTGCCCCCTCCCCGGCCTCCTCTCCTCGCCGGCCTCCAGGCCCCTCAGCCTCCCCTCCTCCTGGCCTCCCCTCCTCCCTGGCCTCCAGGCCTCCCCGTCCTCCCCGGCCTCCAGACTTCCCCCTCCTCCCAGCTCGTCCTCCTCCCCGACCTCCCCCTCCTCCCCGGATTGTCCTCCTTCCCGGCTTCCCCGCCTCCCCTCCTCCCGGCCTCGCCCCGCTCCCCGGATTGTCCTCCTCCCCGGCCCCTCGCAGCCTCCCCTTCTCCCCACCTTCCCTCCTCCCCTCTTCCCGGCCTGCCCTCCTCCCGGGCTCCAGGCCCCTCACACCCCTGACCTTTCTCTAGAAAGTTAGTGGCCAGCAACGTCCCGGGCGCCTTCTCGGGGTCTGGGGCAGAAGCGGGACCCCCGGGCCGAGCCGCGGCGGCGGCGGCCGAGGGCGAACGCCCCTCGGCGCTGTGGTTCAGCCGCTTCCGGTTTCTCTTGGAAGACATGGCGGGATGGACGGCCGCCGGGGAGCCGCGGCCCGGAAGCCGGCTCCGCGCGCGCGCGAGCGCGAGGCAACTTCCGGGGCAGAGGCGGGGGACGGGGGCTCGCGGCGGCAGGGGCGGGGCGCTTGGCGCAGGGGGGCGGGGCTCGCGGCTGCAGAGGCGGGGCGCCGGGGGGCGGGGCTCGCGGCGGCAGAGGCGGGGCGCTGGGCGCTTGGGGGCGGGGTCTCGGCAGCAGGAGGCGGGGCGCCTGGTGGCAGAGGCGGGGCTCTGGGCGCCAGGGGCGGGGCTCGCGGCGGCAGAAGGCGGGGGGCCTGGTGGCAGAGGCGGGGCTCTGGGCGCCAGGGGCGGGGCTCGCGGCGGCAGGAGGCGGGGGGCCTGGTGGCAGAGGCGGGGCGCTGGGCGCCGGGCGGTGGGGCTCGCGGCGGCAGGAGGCGGGGCTCTGGGCGCCAGGGGCGGGACTCGCGGCGGCCGGAGGCGGAGCTCCAGGTGTCAGGGGGCGGGGCTCTTGGCTCCGGGGGGCGGGGCTCGCGGCGGCAGGAGGCGGGGCGCTGGGCGCCGGGAGCTGGGCTCGCTGCGGCGGCTTGGTCCGGGCAGGCAGGCGGCGATGTGGCCGCTGCCATGCGTATCACCCTGGCGCTTGTTCCTGGCCCGCACCGGCCGAGTCCCCCTTCGGGCCGGGCGCTGCGCGGCCTCGCGCTTCCCCGGTGGCGCCGACGAGCTGCGGGGCGAGCCGGACAGCTTCGGGGGCGTCTCGGTGCACCTGACGCCGCTGGGCGCGCTGGGCCACCTGGACGCCGCCGCCTTCCTCGCGGCCTTACGGGGCAAGTGCGCCTGCGCGTGCCCTCGGCCGAGACCCAGCGCCGCGGCCCCGAGGGGAGTGGGCAGGGGAGGAGCGGAGCGGTAGCACGCTCGGGGCCCCCTTCGGCCCCGCGGGCGTGGGCCTGGGGGCCCCGGGGGTCCACGCGGCCACAGGGTCCACGCTGTATGTGCCCGTCCCGGGGCTCGAACTGGGGGCCCGGGTGCGGTGTCTGCGTCCCTGGATCCCTGTGACCAGAGATAACTTACGTGGGAATAATGCACTGTGCTATTCTTTACATAATTAGAAAGCACATTATCAGTGTGAGGAAGATTTTTGTTAAAGGTCTGATGTATCCGCACACCTCCAGGCCGGGTGTGAGCTGTGGAGATGGAGAGAAGTATTTGTTTCCTGGAGAAAATAAAAAGGAGCTAACATTGAGTGTACCCCAGGGCCTTGATCAGCCCCGAAAGCCCAGCTTCCTGGGAAGTAGAACGGGGTGGGCTGCCGTGACACACTCCTGTTCTCCCAGCTTCGAGAGCAGCACAGCGTCTGGGCACCGCATCCCCGAAGACACAGGGAAGCCCACGCAGGGGGTGTGAGCCAGGCCTGAGGCCCTACTGCGAGCCACCTGCTGTGTCCAGGAGGTACGGGTATGGAGATATTAACTGTTCTGGGCTCGACACCCAGGGCTCATGCCTACAATGCTGAGAGCTGAGAGTTGGTTCGAAGCCAGTTAAGGCAGGAAAGCCTGTAAGACTCTTATTTCCAATTAGCCATCAAGAATCAGAAGGGGGGCTGGGGATGTGGCCTAGTGGCAAGAGTGCCTGCCTCGGATACACGAGGCCCTAGGTTCGATTCCCCAGCACCACATATACAGAAAACCGCCAGAAGCGGTGCTGTGGCTCAAGCGGCAGAGTGCTAGCCTTGAGCGGGAAGAAGCCAGGGACAGTGCTCAGGCCCTGAGTCCAAGGCCCAGGACTGGCCAAAAAAAAAAAAAAAAAAAAAAAAAAAAAAAAAAAAAAAGAATCAGAAGGGATAGAGCATTAGCTTTGAGCAGAAAAGGCTGAGTCGGGCACCCAGGCCCTGGTATCATGCCTCGCTACTGTTAAACAAGGAAGGCAGGAAGGAAGGCAAGCAAGCAAGCTTCTCAAATCTAAGATGGCCCTCTGGAAGGTACAGCTTATTGAGTGGAAGTTTAATGTATTCCTGTGATTGAAAGTTTTTAACATGTTTAATCTTCTCCGTTTCAGCTGCAATACAGCAGTGGCGATCGGAAGGTAGAGTAGCAGTATGGCTACACATTCCTATCCTCCAGAGCCGATTCATTGCCCCTGCTGCGGCCCTGGGCTTCTGCTTCCACCACGCGGAATCCGATTCGTCAACTCTGACTCTGTGGCTGGGAGAAGGGCCCAGCAGATTGCCTGGTTATGCCACACATCAAGTAGGAGTTGCAGGTCAGTCCCAAACTCCAGATAACCAGAAACTAACATGCTTGAAAGTTCCTCCAGTTCTTTTCTCCTTCCAGCTCAGCCGATTGTCGGCTCACTCGGGAGCCTCATGTACTTCATAAGAGCCTTCAAGTCCACAAAGCCTGCCTCATGCCTCAGCTGGGGGCAGCACAAAGAAGGAGCAGGGTTAGCATTCGCCTTCTAAAGGATACACTGGAACTTGTGTCAGAGTTATGGGAAGTCAGCAGCTTAAATAGTGCCACTGAAAGCCAGGCGCTGGCGGCTTACTTCTATAATCCTACCTACCCAGGAGGCTGCGACTTAAGGATCGAGATTCAAAGCCAGCTCCTGCAGGAAAGGCTTATCTAATTAACTGCCAAGAAGCTGCAAGCAGAGCAAGAAAGCTAAGGGACAGCGCACAGACCCTACGTTCTAGCCCCAGTACCGACACAAAACAAAAACATAGTGTGGCATAAAGCAGGCCCCAGTATTTTTCGAGTAGGGGGCTGCCTGTCCAAGTGCAGGGCCAGCCTCGCCCCTGAGGAAGCGCTCACTGCTCAGCTGTGAGGACCCAGGCACCACAGGGGTCTTGCTTGTTCTCCACACTGGCCAGTAGGCCGTGTGAACTCTGGCACTGTCGTATTCATGTGAGGACTGTGACGCCTGAGTTAATGCACACTTGGCACAGTGCCCGAAGACTCACTAATCATATGCTCTGAGCAGCTGTTCACAATCCCTGATGTTATTAATTTACTTTCATGTTGTGACCACCAGAGGTCACTGTGCCCTAGCAAGACAAAATTTGTCTCTTTTTTTTTTTTTTTTTGTCCTCAAATTGTTAGAGAATTCATTAAGGCAAAGTTTAAGTGATCAAAGTCTGGAGTTTTTATTTCAGTATCATTCCAGTTGCTTTATTGTGCTGGTCCTAGGGCTTGAGCTCAGGGCATGGGCACCGCCTTTGAGCTTTTTTGCTCAAGGCTAGTGCTCTACCACTTAGTCTGCATCTCCACTTTCATCTTTTGGGTAGTTTATTGGAAATAAGATCTCACAGACTTTCCTACCTGGACTGGCTTGGAACTCTGGTCCTCAGGTCTCAGCTTCCTGGGTAGTTAGGATTACAGTTGTGAGCCACCAGCACCCGGCCCCGTTGCTTTTTCTTTGGTTCCAAATGTCTGATAGCATTTATCACCTGAGAGTAACTTACCTGGTTTGTTCCCTGTCCACAAACATACCAGAATGTGAGCCCATATAGTAGAGGGCTTGGTTTACCACAATATCCCTAAAACTAGAAATATGCCTGACACAAAATGAGTTCACTTAAAATACAAATGACACATATACATACCCATGCACACACACAACTCAGTATTGAATGGATGAATATGTATAAAATACCTTTTCACATGTAAGTACATATGTGTTTAAACCAGCTCATTAAAGGAATCTAACACAAATCATTAAAGTGTTTAGTATTTTTGACTGAGGATTGCCCAAAGGAAAGTACTAAAAGAGAGATGATAGAGAACACCTTATTTTTTGGTCATGAAAACTAGCAAATATAAAGCAAAATCCACAGTGTATATTGTAGATGAATAAATGAAAACCAATGTACTAGAACCTTAAATATATATAATATCCTCCAAAGCAGTCTATAAAACTGTGCATACATATGCTAAGGAAATTTACTTAGTTTCTGAGAGGTCTTGAAGTAAATATTAAGAAATAATAGATTGTCAGTGAGCACATGCTGATTTCTTTGCAGTGACTCAAGGAAGAACAAAGAAGTCAGTTCATGTATTCAGTACTTTTTGTGTGTGCTTGAAAGTACTGGACCTTGAATTTAGGCCTCAAACCTTCAGTTGGCATTTTCACACAAGCCTGGCAATTTACCACTTGAGCCCCACCTCCAGTTCTGATGTTTTGCTGATTAATTGGAAATAAGTCTTGTGAATTTGTCTGGCTTTGAACCATGATCCTCAGATCTCAGCCTCCTGAGTAGCTAGGATTACAGGAGTGAGCCATTGGTGCCTAGCTATTTAGTGCTTCTAAGTGTTGCTGTTATCTGAATATTAACATCCTCCCACCCTCCAACCAAAAAAATACTTTAAAATATAATTCCCAGAATGGCAATATTAAGAGGTAGTAACTAGATTATAACTGCAGAACCCTCGTGAATGGACAAAAAAAAAAAAAAAAGAACCCTCGTGAATGGAACTAGAGCCCTTACTAAAAGAGGCCATAGAGCAACCCAGGTGCCCATAACTCAAGCCACAGGAGACTCAGATCTGAGGGATCACAGTTCAGAGCCAGCCCGGGGAGGAAAGTCCGTGAGTCTCATCTCTAATTAGCTACCAAAAGCTGCAAGTAGAGCTATAGCTCAAGTGGTAAAGCGCTAGCCTTGAGCAAAAAGGGTCAAGAACAGCATCCAAAAAAATAAAAGCCCTAGGAAGGCTTGTTAGCCCTTTCCAGCACGCAGCTAGAAGGCCTGTCTGCAGGAACAGGTCTTTCCCAGCCACTGAATCTGCCAGCACTTTGATCTTGGGCATCCCACCTACTGGAATGGTGAGAAGTGAAGCTATGTTGTTTTTAGTCCACACAGATTATAGTATTTAGTTTAGAAGCTTATGTGAGCCAAAAAAAAAGCACTGAAAATTGAATACTTAAGCAAGTGCTATAAAAGAATAGAGAGAAATTTATTTGTGCACCATGAGGACTAGACAATCTATACAATTAGTGCATGATTACCCTACAAGTTCGGGTATGCTGTAATTGTCATCATTACTCTGAGTTGTTTAGGAACCAAAACTGGACATCTGAATAGCCACTGCCTGGCTGGAGACAGGTCTCCGTGGCTGATTTGACCAGGGCTTTCAATCATGGACAGGATTTTGATGAATACAGGTATTTATAGGAGAAATCAGAGTTAAGTGAGATTAACGTTTTTTCAGTTGTCTTTTATTTTTCTCCCAACAGGAGCTGTATTTGATGAAAACACTAGGAAAGTACTAGTCGTGCAAGACCGAAATAAAGTAGGTTGTTTCTGCCTTATACACTGCTTTCCAAATGATCTGTTCTTTGCAGAGTAGAAGAAAATATAGACATTTTGCTATGGCTAAGAGGCTTCAGAAATTTTAAGTTACTTTCTAATCATCTATTAGTCACTGACATTTATTTAAATGAAGCTACAAGCCCGAGGCTGTCCAGGGAATGTCGGATAATTATAGATGCATGTAAATTGTGAATGTTTTATTAATGTAGTGTATACAAGTTTCACTGGGGCTGGAGGTGTGGCTCAGTTGTGTGTTCTTAGCATGCCTGAGGAAAGAAGTTTTGAGCTTGGGGGTTTAGATTAGTGGAGCTCAGTCCTCTACATCATAAAATATTAAACTAAAAGTAATATATAATATGGTATAAAAAGTCAGGTGCCCGTGGCTTATTACCTGTAATCCTAGCTACTCAGGAAGCTAAGAGATGAGGATCGAGGTTCAAAGCCAGCCCAGACAGGAAAGTCTATGAGGCTTTTGTCTCCAATTAACTCCACCAGAAACCTCAGAATGGAGCTGTGGCTCAAGCGGTAGAGTGCTAGCCTTGCGCAAAGAGGCTCAGGAACAATGCCCAGGCTCTGAGTTCAAGCCCCAGGTCTCACACAAAAATAAATAAGATGAAACATGTTTCTAAAATATTCACCATTAGAACAGTCAAATCGATTTTTTAAATTTGTCATCAACAATTAACTAAGCTAGGACTATACACATAGAAACCGTGTGGTATTCAGAAGTATGAAGCTACTTCATATGTTAGAAATGACAAATAGGTTAACTTTTGGAAATGGACTTAGAAAATGGTGATTGAAGAGAGGAAGACTTGATCCTTTTTCAAGCCTATTTTAAGGCTTTTATTTTTTTGTTCGGGAAGTGTTCTCAGTGGCACTTGGGTTGTTCTGACTTGCATTTCCTTTATGGCCACAAATGTTGAGCACTGATGTGTATTGGCTGTGTTTTACTTCTGAGACGTCTTAGCTTCTTTGCTCCATGTAGTGTGTCAGTGATTCTTTGGGGGCCTAGTTTCTTTTTTTTTTAATTTATTTATTAATTGAACACAATTTTTTTTGACAAGATGTTGTGCAAAAAGGGTACAGTTACATAGTAGGGGCCTAGTTTCTTGAGCTCCTGTATATTTTAGATGCTGGCCCTTGTCATGTGTGTAGCTGGCAGAGATCTATTCTGTAGGCTTTTTAGCTTAGTAACCATGTGCAGAAACTTTTTTCCTTGGATGCAATCCCATTTGCCAGTTTTCGGTATTTGCCAAGTCCCTGGAAAACTACTCAGAAAGTCTGAGCCTGTGCCAGTAAGTTCTAATGCTTCTCCTACGCCTTCCTGTAGTAGCTTCAAGTTTCTGGTCTTACGTTGAAATCTTGGATCTGCATTAGTATGAGGTGACAGACCAGTTTTTAACCAAGATTCTCATCAGGTCTACTTCTTGACTTCAAACGTCCATGTCTCCTCCAGACTGTCCCCCAACATACACCCTATCACATACACCCCACATCCTACCTCCCCCACACCACTGGATGGGATTCTTTTTTTTTTTTTTTTTGACCAGTCCTGGGGCTTGGTCTCAGGGTCTGAGCACTGTCCCTGGCTTCTTTTTGCTCAAGGTTAGCACTCTGCCACTTGAGCCACAGCGCCACTTCTGGTCGTTTTCTGTATATGTGGTGCTGGGGAATTGAACCCAGGGCCTCTTGTATAGGAGGCAAGCTCTCTTGCCACTAGGCCATATCCCCAGCCCTGGATGGGATGCTTACTCAGCTCTGCGTTTCAGTCAGATAAGGGAGAATCGGGAGATGCTTTCTCCTGCTTGAGCTGCATCTCGCGGGACTTCACATTGAAGTGATCATCTGCCCTTCTGGTGGGGGGTGCGGGGGGTCTCTTCATTCGGGAAAGCACACAGCCGTCACTCAGCCTCTGGGAGGCAACATGTTGCTCTGCTGGCGCTGGCACCTGAGACCTGCATCCTAAAGCCACTGGTGCTGATGGCTGCATGAAAAGCTCCAGGTAGGTGCAGAATGTTCGGTGCGCTGCGGACTGGCTGCCCATGTGGGGGGCAGTGAGGAGCCTGAAGCCCCAGGAAGCCTGCCCAGTGCCTAAGCACCCCTAAAGGAGCTGCTCCTCTCCCCAGCCTTGCCGTCTGTGGGTGGAGTCCAGTGGCTACATGGCACTGGTGGCAGAGACTAGCGCTAACTAGATGTAACAGTACCGACCCACCCACAGGCAGCTCTCAGCCCCACCAGGGGCCAACAGCCCTCCGCTAGTTGCTGAGCCCCCCAGGTGCTATCAGCTTTGAGAACTGCTAAATGCAGTCCCACAAGCTTCCTGATTTGGCGGGTCTCCAAACCTGCCAATGATTGGTGGTTTAAGACGACAAGTTGCTACTGCAGAGTCCAGCGGAGTCCCTGGCGCCCCTGAGGCTTCTGGGCAGTTGGAAGAAGCTAGACAGATTCCAAGTACATAAAACAGTGGTTTCTTTGTGGATTAAGTAGGAAAGGTACACTTAAGTGGGGCTTGGGTTTTTAAGTTATAAACAGCAATCCATTTAGGAGAGGAAAACTAGTCTGGTGTAGTTCATTGTTTAGTGAAAGCCAGCAGAAAACTGAATCATGGTAGTTTCTACCTTTGGGAGTTATGTGTAATTTAAGCATAACTGATAGCTATTATCTATAACTGACTATAAATTACACACTCAAAATAGTATTTATTACAGATAACTAATGATGATACTTTTCACACATTCTAGCCAGCTTTCCTCCTTTTTCTGTAAGTACCTCACTTTGCCCAGGCACTAGTGTGAAGTGTGTTCTACAGAATAAAATTTGAGTGCATAGCACAACCTCATGCCCACACTCAGAGAACTAAGTTTCCAGTTAAAATGTCCTTTGGTAGGACCTGGAACAAAACATGCTAAATGAAGTCAGCCGAGGTCAGAAAAAAACAGCTCATTTTCTCTCATGTGGAAGCTAGATCTAAACTACAAGTGGACGTGACAACCTTTGCAGGACTCCTAGGCATCCACATGCACACACACTCAGAGGAGGACCACAAAAGTGTAACTTTTCTTAACATTTAAGAGACTGTTTATTGAATCGAACTCCAGGAAATGGAGAATTGTGGGAGTTTTCGTTATTGGTGATGTTTTTGCTTTGGGATTTGCTTCTAGGAGAGTAAAGGGGAGCAGAAAGGGAGGGAGGGTGAACAAAGGCAGTCATGCTACTCAGTAGACACTGTGTGGAAAATGAACTGTGCAGCTTGTGGGCAGGGATTGGAGGGGGAAGGAGTGGAAAGGAAATGGAGGAGTGACATTGTCCAAAAACCGAAATGTACTCATTACCTGACTTACGAAATGGTAGGCCTCTGTCCAACACATTAATAGTAACAAAAATGGTGGAAAAATGGCCTTCACCCTTGTTATTCATACATTCCAGATTTTCATCCCTTTCCATATGATTAATAAGACTTCATACACTGGATGTTTAAGAGCTAGTTGTTCATTGACTAAATATCATGAGTTTCCTGTCATGATTCCAGCACTGGGTATACATCAGAAAGCAAAGCAATCTTTCTACATTTGGAGCTTATAGTTAGGATACAAATACTAAAATGAATGAATAATATGCTCCCGGCTAGGGCTGCACAAACCACGGCCAGGGAAAGTCCTGAAGTGAAACCTCTGCTTACAAGACAGTAGAGGTGTGTGGAAGTGGGAAGAGAGTGAGAAAAAGGATTTTTAAAATCAGCCCACCTATCCTAGAAACCCTAAAACAAACGAGGTTATCTTCAGGAAAGGTCGTTGAAGAAACAGCACTATTCAAAATTGTTTTAAGAGAGCATCTTATTTTCTCTAAAAAAAAAAAAAAAACTACAAAAGAAATGTACCCTTAGTGGGTCCCTTTAAATGCTTACTCCTGGGGCTAACAGTGCAGAGAGGATCGCAGAGCTGCAGATGAGACCATCCATCACCCCACAGTCTTCTACTTTCTCCTGTGTACACATAGAGATGAATATCACATTTACTGTGGACAAGTGTCTAACAAAATTTTACCATTCCAAACTTTAGACCTACTTGTTTAAAAATCATACATTTCGGGGCTGGGGATATGGCCTAGTGGCAAGAGAGCTTGCCTCGTATACATGAGACCCTGGGTTCGATTCCCCAGCACCACATATACAGAAAATGGCCAGAAATGGCGCTGTGGCTCAAGTGGCAGAGTGCTAGCCTTGAGCAAAAAGGAAGCCAGGGACAGTGCTCAGGCCCTGAGTCCAAAGCCCAGGACTGGCCAAAAAAAAAAAAAAAATCATACATTTCAACAGGTTATTAGGATAAGTTAACCTTTTTTAGTATGTAAAAATAGATACATGTAAGGTAATCTCACCAAAGCCGGAAGGAGTTATACATGTCATCACAAACAAAGCAAGTAGCCACAGGAATACTTGGCAAGATTTCTTTGAGTGGAAAGTTCCTTTCGTAAGATTAGGGGAAAAAGATCATGGAATTTTACGTAAGCACAGAGATGTTTTGTCTTATTTAATAGGAAAGGAAAAGAGGAAAAACATAATAAACCAAAAAGCCTAAAATTTAAAAACCTACCATTAGTAATGTTTTTCCTCATGAACTAATAAATTAGAAAGGTAGAATAATGGTAAATCACTGGTTAAGAAATAAAACCCGTGCTACTTACAATCTATGTGAGTTCACATGCACCAAGTAGATAACAAAAATGTTCAACATTAAGGCTTTTAGTCCAAAATTTCTGAGCCCTGGAGGATCACAGTTCTAAGATACAAATCCTGATTGGACTGACAATATTCTAGTTAGATCTGAGGGAAAAAGGATAGGTAGACAAACAAGGACTATGGTTATGGGTTAGTGAAAATATGAAAAGATACCAGCTAACTTTGTTTTTACCAGTCCTGGGGCTTGAACTCAGGGCCTGGGTGCTGTCCCTGAACCTCTTTGTGCTTAAGGCTAGTGCTGTACCACTTGAGCCACAGCACCACTCTTGACGTTTATGAGTTTACTGGAAATAAGAGTCTTATGAACTTTCCTGCCCAGGCTGGCATCAAACCCTGATCCTCCAATTTCAGCCTCCTGAGTAACTAAGATTACAGGGTGAGCCACCAGCCACCTGGCTTTTTCCTTTTCAAGGTAATTTTTTAAATTTCTTAAATGATGGTTAAAATCCAACTGCTGGATTTTTAACTTGAGTTTGTCACAAACCAGGTGTGTGACCCCAGACAAGTTAGTGCCCTCCCCATTTTATTACCGTGAAAATGAGAACTGTAATCTACTCTCATTGGATCGCTTAAGTTTAATGTGCACAGTCTTAGAAAAACACTTAGCTGTGCTTGGAACAAGGTGAACCGCTAATATATGTTGCTACTATTTTGGTATTATTAAAATTGCCAAGCTCAACAATGGGAGTATTTTTAATATAAAGGAAAAGGGTGGAGATGCAGTTTACTTATAGACTGACATGTTGAACTGAAACTGTTGCACAACTTCTTAAAGATGGAGGGACTCCAGCCTCTCTTCCAGTTAGAATTATAATTGTTCAGGCTCTTTGGGGGAAAGAAAAAAATTCAAACTAGCTAAACCTAAGTGGTACTAGCAAATGTTACAAACTACCAAACTACTTCCCAGGCAAAAAATATATTTAATATTTCCACAATAAAGTGTTAGGATTTGAAGTAGTCAAAATCAAATTTATATGAATTTTTAAAAGTATTCTACCTCATATTTTCCACTTTCTAATAATTTCATGCTTCCAAACCATCAGTTTTCAATAATTTTCATCGGTTATAGGTTAAGGTCTTAAAAGCTGACTTTTACTGTTTTCAGGAAGTATCTGTCCTAACATTTTTTCATGAAGGGGTTACAACTAGAGTTTATGGTGGCAATGTCCAATAACCCTGACATTTCTGTAAAACATGTTTCTGAAACTATTTCAAAGTGGAACCCCAAAATTGGAGATGATGAGCCAGATTTGTACATTAGTAAGTAAAGCATAATACACTTTATAAATGTCAAGCCTGAGCCAGACACAGAGAATAGCCTGAATTCTGTACCCAGTAGTCATCTGTCTGTGTAAACTCTAGGATCCAGGCCCCAGTCTCCAAGCTGGTGTGGCTGGAAGTGACACACGCTTTCAGAAGCACTCATCCCGGAACTGCGTGGGCCAGGCAGGGCTCACAGGGGAATGTCCACGTTTGTTTTATGAATGAAGAATGTAAAATGTACTGGCTAAAGACAACATGCCCTTCTGTGTTGTAATTTTTGTTGTTCTTTAGTTTTGAATAATGATTTTGGATAGCTACAGCAGAATTCTAAAAGAAATATAGTCATGGTAGCCACAAAACATTCTGTGCCACATTATATTTGTGTGTGTGTGTGTGTGTGTGTGTGATGCTGGTCCTGAAGCTTGAACTCAAGGCCTGGGCAGTGGTCTTGAACATTTTCTTTTCTTTTGCTCAAGACTTAACGCTTTACCACTTAAACCACAGTCCCACTTCTGATTATGTTTTGGGTTTTTTTGGCAGCTAATTGGAGATAAGAATCTCCCAGACTTTCCTGCCATGACTGATTTCAAACCACCATCCTGGGCTGGGGATATGGCCTAGTGGCAAGAGAGCTTGCCTCGTATACATGAGGCCCTGGGTTTGATTCCCCAGCACCACATATACAGAAAACGGCCAGAAGTGGCGCTGTGGCTCAAGTGGCAAAGTGCTAGCCTTGAGCAAAAAGAAGCCAGGGACAGTGCTCAGGCCCTGAGTCCAAGGCCCAGGACTGGCCAAAAAAAAAAAAAAAAAAAAAAAAACCACCATCCTAAAATCAGCCTCCTGAGTGGCCAAGATTGCAAGCATGAGCCATATGTGCCCAGCTTTTCTTTTTTTTTTAAATCTATTTGTTTACCACTAGTCCAAGTTAATCTATTTCTGCTATCACTGATCAAAAGATCTTTCTACTTGCTTCTCCCCACCAGAGAGAATACAAAGAAATAATAGACAAAAAAATGTAGACTAATTAATTTTATTCACTCTACCCATGAAAAGCAATTATGTTTTACATAAAATCAATAACAATAAAAATGTTAATAGTAATACTTCTGGTTAGACACACAGTACAGTAAAATGTGTGAAAATTAAGAACAGCATACTTCAGTGATTAAATTTATTCTGTAATTTCTACTCATTTATAGCAGCATCTGTAAGATTCTATCTGTTCATAGTTAACTAGCAGCACTTTAAAAAAAATTACACAAATGAAGTACATATTTCTCACCAAAATTTCATTAATACAAATTTGATCACATTAACTAATTAACCACACTTCTATTTCCTGAAGAAAAAAAGTAAAGTTTTCATCAGTTACAAGCTTCTTCAATGGAAACAAGAAAGAAAGCTGGGAAAAGAAAGTAATTTTGTGTGTGTGTGTGTGTGTGTGTGTGTGTGTGCTGATAATGGAGACTTGAACTCAGGTTCTGGGCACTTCCATAGCTTTTTCATTCAAGGCTGGCGCTTTGTCTCTTGAACCACAGCTCCACTTCTTTTTTTTTTCTCCCAGTCTTGGGGCTTGGGCTCAGGGCCTGAGCCCTGTCCCTGAGCTTCTTTTGCTCAAAGCTAGCACTCTTCCTCTTGAGCCACAGCGCCACTTCTGTCTTTTTCTGTTTATGTGGTGCTGAGGAGTCGAACCCAGGGCTTCATGCATGCTAGGCAAGCACTCTACCAGTAAGCCACATTCCCAGCCCCACTTCTGACTTTTTTAATGGTTAATTGGAGATAACCCCAGGCGTTCCTGCCTGGATTGACTTCCACCCGTGCTCCTCAGATCTCAGCCACCTGAGAGTAACTAAGGCATGGACAACTGGTGCCTGGCTTTATATATATTTGGTCAGAGACTATGACTCTAACTTGATCTGACGCTTTTGTTCATTGGACAATGCTCTACCTGCTGAGCCATGCATGCCCCCCCCCCCACACACACAAGGAAATTCTTAAATCACTTCAACCAGTTAAGGATGTTTGTAGAATCTGCAAGTAGGCATGTGTGTATGCATGAAAAAATGTGTAAACTTTATTTTCTGATTTTATACTGCAGTTACCAAACACATGGAAGTTTCCGGGAGGCCTGTCAGAGCCTGGAGAAGATATTGGTATGCATCTCCTATTTTTTAATAAGCATGGGAATATTGAGAAATTTTGTGTGCTTTTTTTATTGCTTTATAGCTAAGAATTTAAACTTTTTAATTTGTTCCAACCAAGTCAGAAAGTTCCAGACAGATTACTTCAGGGCCAATATGAAACTAACAAAATTTCTATTACACCTTGTTTCATTAGTCTAAGTAATACCATTAAGAACATAATACTTCTTCCCCTTAGGAGTAGACTGCTTCTAGACTCATCTGTGAGAAACAGAACAGCTTTGGATATTCATCGTTAAGCTAATTTTGAATATGACTAAAGCTGTTGGAATTAAATGATGAGAAAACACAAGTTCTTAAAATACACTTTTTCCTACAGAGAAATGAATGATAAAGCTAATTATAGTTGCAGTGATTCAGTTCTTTATGAAAACTTTATTTTGAATACTAAGGAAACCAATGCATATTTGAGAAGTAGCCTACTAACAACTCATTGAACTCCTATTTAAGACAGTAAAATCAGGTATAATCTAAATATTCTTTATGTTGCTGGATGTGCACAAACTAGTATTTTCTTTAAACCATTGTATCAAATTCAGTGTCTTTTTTTTTTTTTTTTGGCCAGTCCCAGGCTTGCACTCAGGGCCTGAGCACTGTCCCTGGCTTCTTTTTGCTCAAGACTAACATTCTACCACTTGAGCCACGACACCACTTCTGGCCTTTTCTGGGTATGTGGTGCTAAGGAATTGAACCCAGGGCTTCATGCATGCAAGGCAAGCACTCTACCGCTAAGCCACATTCCCAGCCCCTCAGTGTCATCTTACTCCAGTTGTTTGTAGATACCAATATTATTTCTTTTACCAGGATTTTTTTTTCATGCCAGTACTAGGGCTTGAACTCAGGGCCTCCTGCTCTTGCTGGACTTTTTGCTCACAGCTGGCGCTACCTCTTGAGCCAGCCTCCAGTGTGAGGCAGGATTTTCTGGCTGGTTAATTAGAGATAGTGGTCCGGTAGCTGAATTTTTCTGCCCAGGCTGACTTCAAACCATGACCCACAGACTTCAGCCTCCTGAGTAGCTAGGGTGACAGCCGTGAGCCACCACCAAAGCCAGCTCAGGATCTGTAATGTTTACATCCCCAACTCTCTTCAGTCAACAGTTATATCAAAGCAGACTCCTCAATCTGTTTTACTGAAAATTGTGTATGTTCTTGAAACCTTATTTTAAAAATATTACATAGATATGCACATAGATAGCCAACTCCTAACAATTTGAATAAATCAATTGCATATACACACACACATATATATATCTGATTACATATAAATAAATACAAACACATGTGTGTAACACAAGCCTGGGTTCAGTGCACGCTGACCTTTTGTGTGCCTTCTGGCAGATGCTCTGCAGACTAGGTCATAGGTTCTTTTCTCAACTGGGACGATGATGAACAACTGTGATCGCAATCACAGCACTCAGGAGGCTGAGTCCGGAGGATGCTGAGTTTTCGGCCAGATTGGGCTGTAGGACTGTCTCACAAAGATGCCAGAGCTCCTAGTGAGAGCCTGTGGACCAGCTGACTCTGTGTTCTTGCTCTGGCGGGCTTGGGGAGCTCCCCCGTCTGAACCAGGCCTTGGCGAATGAGCAGATTGTTTCTCTTTGCACTTATCTGAAGCCTCTGAATTTCCTATATATTTAGATATAAACGAAGAAGAAACGTTTCCAAGCCAATTGAAGTGGAGGCTTAAGTTACCCCCGGCCTCTTTCTTTAAGCCCATCTAAGTTTAAAATGCACTCCGTTTCTGAAGTATTTGTGCTTCTCAAAACATCCCACCTATCCAGAAATCCTATCTACTTTCCTCACTCCAGAACAATTTAAGAAAATGAGCAGCAACTGGCATCGCCATACTTCCTGGAAGTGTGGAATACTTCCCCCTCCACTACATCCGGGAAGCGAGGTCTAGATGAGGGCATTTCTGTTTTAAGAACACAGCACAAAATAACATTTGGGGGTGGTAGGCAGCGCCCCATGGCTGAGCCGTGCTGCCGGTCCTGTGCCTGCCCGGCAACTTCGGGGCGCACACCAGGTCCTGCTGGCCGCTCTGGCTTCCCATCCCCGATGAGCTGATAGGCGCAGGCCGAGGCCCACACAGGGCATCCAGCATCGCCGTGGTGGCAGGATCCAGCAGACTCCTTTTGCCACCGGGGTTGGCCTGGAACCTCAGCCCTCCCCATGTATCTGGGAAGGCCTGTGACATACTTGGCATACTGCATCCTCGGACAGCTTAACATTTATACTGGGGTTTTATTAATTCCCTGTAAGCAAGTAGTTAACTGAGAAACTTGTTTGCTTGGAATCTTTAACAATACTATGTAAATGAAAATGTTGTATAAAACAAAATACAAGACTTGAGTAGAAAAGTACCTCTGTAAGGCCTAATAGTCAAATTGCCACCTTCCTAATGAGTCTGACTGCACTGATGCAAATGATCTCTCCAGCAGCATATTCTGCAAAGGTTTTTCTTTTTCACACTAATCCTAGTATTATTACAAAATAGAAATAGCAAATATAAACTTCATTACTGTCCTATAATTAAACCAATATGACATGTTTCAACATGTATCTCTTGGGGTTTGTTTTTTTCGTGTCAATCCTAGGGCTTGAACTCAGGGGCCTGGGCCCTATCTCTGAGCTTTTAGCTCACAGTTAGAGCTCCACCTCTTGAGCCACAGCTCCACTTCTGGCTTTCGGTTTGGTGCTTAATTGGAGATAAAGAGTCTCACAGACTTTCCTGCCTGGGCTGGCTGTGAACCGTGATCCTCAGATCTCGGTCTCCTGATTAGTTAGGATTACATACCTAAGCCACTGGCTCCCAGCAAAAACCACAAAACCTCTAAGTTCTTCAATACCTACACACTAAATGTTACTTCAGTTTAGGTTACAGTCTGTCAAAGGCACAGGAGAATAAATCGCTTTATCTTTTTTTTTTTTTAATTGAAATTCACGTTGAACTCCTTGGAGAGATTTCCATTTTGTGGTAGAAAGGGCTTCTGCCTCAATTCTTGTCAGCACTTTCCATTTTCAATCTAGCCTCTGCTGTGCTGATTCAATTTAAGCTGATCAGAAGTATAGACAGTGCCAGTTTCAGTCACCTGCTTGGGTGACTGCGGAACCACTAGCCCAGTGTGTGCAGCCGTGGTGTACAGTCGGCCTAGGCTCGTGAGCTAAGGCCAGCTTCTGGTTAGTGGTACTGAGAGCTGACCAGGATCCACACGGTTACTTTTCAAAGCATTTAAGGAACAGAAATGCACATTTGAATAAGCATAGAGAGACTGTATAAACTTCTAAGAGTCACAGTCAATAATAGTTAATAACAAACAGGTAGAACAGAATACAATTATTTTTCTAAGTATTCTCTTAATCTAGATTTTCTTCCTTTATTCTTTCATTTTTACCAACTCCCTTTTCTTTGGTGCTTGGAACTGATGGCTATTTAGGGGCAAGGTAATGAGGAAATATGTTCGAACATTAAGTACGGCTTGTACACATGTGTTTTAAACCCTTGACAGCTGTTTTTACCTTTTTGGGAAACAGAGCATGAAGAGGTTAGAAAGATGTGACCCTCAAAATGCACAAGGGGCTATGCCTCCAAGGAGCAAATAAATGCTCCGTTTCTGAAAAGTGGCTTAAATGGAAAGCAGTAAAACCAACAAAAACAACCAGTCTGTATTCAGAATGTCCAGAAAACAAGTTTGTGTTGCTTTTGAACTTTGAGATCTTCACTGAAGATCTCTGATGACGTCTGAACAAGTGCGATCCTTACTCTCTGCTCATCCTGGTATCCAGGGGACACGGCAGTTCGAGAAGTGTTTGAAGAGACGGGGATAACATCAGAATTCAGGTCCCTCCTGAGTATTCGACAGCAGCACAGGAGTCCGGGCGCTTTCGGGAAATCAGATATGTATGTCATCTGCCGCCTTAGCCCACGCTCGCTCACCATAGACTTTTGCCATCACGAATGCCTGAGGTGCGAGTGGATGGATCTCAATGCCCTCGCCAAGACCCAAGATACCACTCTCATCACCCGCAGAGCCGCCAGGCTGCTGCTCTATGGGTCCAGAGAAGGGTTTGACAAGATTGATCTCACCATGGAAGAGCTGCCGGCAGTGTACCCGGGCCTGCTGTATAAACTCTATCACAAACACCTGCCAGACAATTACAAAACCATGACAGGAATAGATTAAATCCACATTCATGTGTCCTACAAATGTTTCAACCAGTCACACAGATAGATGAGTGCAGAAGACATGAGAGTTGGGGTGGGTTAAATGCCTGATGCTATTGTTTTCTTCCTGTAGATGATTTCTATGATAACAATTTGTAAACACACATTTTAATCCTCTTAAAAATCAAACAAATAATATGAAAAATATTGTAGCTGTAGCTAATCTTCACTGGTTGCCAGCAGAAAAACTGTGAAGGACAATGGTTAACTATTTACTATTATATTAAAAGTTATCCAACAGTTATCCAAGTTTAATGGATATATGTTCTTTTTCATTAACAAATTTCTTAAATATACCTTCATGTGGAATGAGATTAGACCATACTGTTCAAATCAGCTCTTTGCAGACATTGGAAGAAAAAGTATAGCTTTCTGCCCAGGTCCTGTTTTGGGTCCAAGTTTGTACTGCCCAGTTCGTTTCAACGCCACATACCAGCTGGAGTATTTCCTTGACCGGTAAGTGTTGTAGTTATTTGATTCCAACCGCTCAAAAAAGAAACACTCATCGGTAACACATTTCTGAAAAACAAAAGAGTTTCATATTTCCATATTAAATGCTTATAATACAATGTCAGTTTTGCCCACCCAACAGCACTGCTCTAGGGCTCAAGAAGAAAGTCAAATGAGCAGAGATCAATGGCAGAAAAGGGCCAGCTGGGAGCACAGATCTCTGGGATAGCACCAAGCATGTGTCTTCTGTAGAACCCATCCAGAAACCATTCTCCGGGCTCTGCAACTACAGGTAAGATGTCAGCAGAGGCCCATGGACAGTACAGCCATTGTACCACCCTCGTTCACACAAAACAAGCATTCTGCAAGATCCCCTTGAGGCCGACCCAGCAACTGAAAGGAGACTATGGACAGCCCACAGCCGTCCAGCAGATATGTGAGGTAAGTCAGCACTTCCCACTTCACCAGTCAGGAGTCATATTTTCGTGTGTGTGTGTGTGTGTGTGTGTAATTTCAGGAATCATTTTCATGTGTGTATGTGCGCACCTGCGTGCGTTTTTGTTTTGTTTTGTTTTTCCAGTCTTGACTTTAGAACCCAGGGCCTGGGCACTGTTCCTGAGATTTTGTGTTCAAGGCCTAGCGCTCTACCACTTGAGCCACAGCTCCACTTCTAGTTTTCATTGGTAGTTAATTGGAGGTTGAGAGCCTCGTGGACTTTCCTGCTCAGGCTAGCTTTGAACTGTGATCTTCAGATCACTACCTCCTGAGTAGCTAGAATAAAATTTCTTCTAAGCTACGAAAAACATAAATTGTTATAGAAATTAGAGTGCTGGAAGTGGAGGTATGCTCAAGAGATAGAGCTCCTGCTTTGAGCAATAAAGCCAAGGGAACACACAAGGCCCTGAGTTTAAGCCAGTACTGGCACACCAAAAAATAAAATGGCTGTTACATAATACCAAAAATATATTGATTGACTCACAGTCCATAGGGTTAATCTCCAAATACTAATACACAACGAAAATGAATGTAGAACATACTGATTTCTGGTAGGAGTAAAGGGAACTCTACTTTTCATTTCAATTCAGCTCTGTGAGGGAAAAAATACCTACTTTCAAATAGACCTGCAAATAATATTCCAAGTAACGATGTCTAGTAAATACCACATTAGTAGGGAAATATTTTAAAAAAAATCAACTTCAGGGGTAAATACTTTAAAACCAAAAAAAAAACCATTTGTATTTTGTAATTTTATGTAGTAAATATATCATTATGTAGATATATGCACATATATCTATGTGGTATATACACTTAATATGTGATTATGTAATCTAGATTATATTGTATATATTGTATACTGTAACATTAAATTTTAATTTATATTATATATAACATATACCCTGATGTTAAAAACATATATGTCCCATATACATTTTAAACATTTGAATTTATATATAAGATTTATATATAAATGTTCTTATGGGGGAGGAGTATAACTGAACTTAAAAAGAGGGACTGGAAGTATTAGGAGAGAGTTTAGATTGTGATATTAAATAACAAGAGCACATCAGACTCTATTAAGAAAGTGAGCTTTGGGCTGGGAATATGGCCTAGTGGCAAGAGTGCTTGATCATATACATGAAGCCCTGGGTTCAATTCCCCAGCACCACATATACAGAAAATGGCCAGAAGTGGTGCTGGGGCTCAAGTGGCAGAGTGCTAGCCTTGAGCAAAAAGAAGCCAGGGACAGTGCTCAGGCCCTGAATCCAAGCCCCAGGACTGGCTAAAAAAAAAAAAAAGAAAGAAAAAGAAAAGAAAGAAAGTGAGCTTTGAGTTACTCCTTCAAAGAGGTGAAGGAGTTAACCAGTGAAGTTAATCCACGAAGAGCACAGGAGAGGGACTCGTCAGTACTAAAGACAGGGCCACGGGGGATCTGAGGAGTAGTAAACTAGACTAGCAAGGATGAAACAGGGCTGGAGACGAAAGATAGGCTCAGAGAGGCAGCAGTCTGGGAGGAAGGGGCAGATCCCAGGGAGATTTGGAGACTGACTCTGAGACGGCGTCACGTAGCTGGCGTCAGTGGCCTGCAGTCCCAGCTACTCCAGGGGCTAAGGTCTGAGGCTCACGCAGAAAAGTCTGTAAGACATTACACTTAGAAACTACCAAAATGCTGGAAATAGAGCTGTGGCTCAAATGGTGGAGGCCTAGCTGAGAGAGAGAGAAAGAGAGAGAGAACACACAGGAACAGGGAACAGTGCCCAGACCCTGAGTTCAAGTCCCA
Source organism: Perognathus longimembris pacificus (assembly GCF_023159225.1). Taxonomy (NCBI): domain Eukaryota; kingdom Metazoa; phylum Chordata; class Mammalia; order Rodentia; family Heteromyidae; genus Perognathus; species Perognathus longimembris. The sequence continues at coordinate 2,167,296 of NC_063184.1, read as the reverse complement.
GGACAATACCACACACACCCAAAATAGTCACTGGGGGCTTTCCAGCAGAGAAGTCACGTGAGCTGACATTTCCAGAGCCGCCCAGGCTGCAGAAAGCACAGGGAGCCAAAGCAAAGGGGAGACAGCCTTTAGCGGCTTGTTCAGTAACACAGGCAAAATATCCATCAGCTTGGGACTATATTTCAGAGGGGGAGTCAGAAGCGTTTCCCAATGGACCAAATGTGCAGTGAGGATCACAGCAGCCACCGGCTCTGCCAAGACGATGGCTCTGCCTATGGGAGAGGAGCCCGACCCAGGGCCATAACCAGAATTTACACCCACCAGGCAACAGACAAGTCACTTAGCTTTCTTTCCTCTTGCTAATAACCACAGAATGGGATCAGGAAAGTACTAATATCAGAAAGTGTGCTGGGCATGATAACTCCAGTGAACCATTATTAACTATCTATAAAGTATGGAACATGAAAATGAAGGAGGATGAGCACATGTGAGAATGACATAAACCCGCCAGGCTTTGGGGATGAGTAACTGCACCTCTTTCCCCAGAAACCAGCTTAGCTCGGGGTCCTGTGATGGGGTCACAATAAACATGTGTTGATATGAATAATGATTTTAGGGTGGGTTCTGGGGGAATCTGAATAGGAAAGAATCTGATTGGATTTTGAAAATCAACACTTTAAATAGTCTTAGTATTAAGGAAGGGAAGAAAAAAAAGAGAGAAAAGAGAATACTTCAATAATTATCTATATAATACTCCTTCAAGAAGGAGTCAAACCACAAGGCCCCATACTTTAAATTAAGATTCTTAGTAATGTCCTTCCCAAGAGTGCAGCTTGGGAAGGGGAGTAAAGATTAAATTTGTATTCACACATGTAATCCTAGCTACTCAGGAGACTGAGATCTAAAGATCACAGTTCAAAGCCAACCCAGGCAGGAAAGTCTGTGAGACTTATCTCCAATTAACCACTAGAAAACTGGAAGTGGCTCAAAGTGGTAGAGCACTAGCCTTGAGTGAGCTCAGAGACAGCACCCGGGTCCTGAGTTCAAGCCCCACAACTGACCAAAATAGTTCAGGGACAGTACCTAGGCCCCAAGTTCAAGCGTTATGACCAACAACGACAATAAAAATTTACAGTGAGGACAAAGTTTCTCAGGTGACCAAGGTGAACGTGTCAGTAATCCATCATGAAGACAGCATGTCCCCTTTTCTGCTATCAGCAAAAGGAGAGTTTACTCCATGGCCTTGCTCTCAAAGCCTATCCAACCATGAGAAAACAGCAGGCAAATCCAAATGGAAAGACAGTAACATTCTAAAAGAAAAGGTGACCAATATTTCTCAAACTGTAAACAAAACCAAAATAAGTCTAAGAAACTGTCTACAAGAATAAGTCTACAAGAACTTTGAGAGATACAGTGATTAAATCTGGAATCCTGTAGAGACCATTAGGTAAAGCTAAGGAAACATGACTGAAATGTTACTTTTTTTTTTTTTTTGCCAGTCCTGGGCCTTGGACTCAGGGCCTGAGCACTGTCCCTGACTTCTTTTTGCTCAAGGCTAACACTCTGCCACTTGAGCCACAGCGCCACTTCTGGCCATTTTCTATATATGTGGTGCTGGGGAATCGAACCCAGGCTTCGTGTATACGAAGCAAGCACTCTTGCCACTAGGCCATATTCCCAGCCCTGAAATGTTACTTTTAATACATCAGTATAAGCCAGGTGCTGATGGCTCATGCGTGTAATCCTGGCTACTCAGGAAGCTGAGATCTGAGAATCATGGTTCAAAGCCGGCCGGCTTTGAAAGTCTGTGAGACTCTGATCTCCAATTAACCACCAGGAAACTGGATATAGCACTGTGGCTCAAGTGGTAGAGAGCTGGCCTTGAGCTGAAGAGCTCAAGAAAAGTGCCCAGGCCCAGAGCTCAAGTCCCAGGACTGACAAAAAAAAAAATCAGTATAGTTCCCATTTACAATAAATGTACCACACTAATAAAAAAAAAAAACTAGGTACAAAAAATATATACAAATGTTCCATACAATACTTCTATTAAAACTATTTTATTAATGAACTTAACCTTAATTGAACATTAACATGAACCAAATGCCATGAGAGTATTTGTATTGTGTCTATTGCTGTATTCTTTTCTGGTGCATATTAAGTGATCAATATTTGCTAAATTAATGAGCAAACAAAATGAGAGTTTATAATAAGAATTCAATGGACTGTGAGATCTAAATAAGCTACAAAGAAATAGGACCAGGAAAAACCCAGTCTAGGAGTTAAAATATAGGTTTAACTACAGTATAATTTATTAACCCAATAAGTTCCTGAAGAAACCAGAGCAGATAGGCCTTTCCAAGAGCTTGACTGTCCTAATGACAGACATCAGTGGAACAGGAAACTTAGGTTCCAATTTTGCCTTGATCCCTCATTTGTATGTTTGCTAAATTTCTTTCAACTTCACAGGGTCTCATTTCCCTCATTTTGGAAAGAAGACTGGATTAGGATGGTGGCTCACACCCATAATCCTAGCTACTCAGGAGGCTGAGATCTGTTCAACACCTGGGCAGAAATGTCCATGAAACTCTATGTCCAATTAACCACCACAAAGCTAGACATGGAGGTGTTGCAACAGAAGCAGCTCTGAACAAAAAAGACAAGTGACAATGCAAGACCCCAAGTCCAAGCCCCAGTACTGGCTAGCACACATGCAGACAGACACATGCACACACACACACACACACACACACACACACACACACACACACACCTGGGTTTGATGATCTTTAAAACCCCTCCCAATCTCCAACAGTGTTTTATGCATGCAGAGAGACAGAGAGAGAGGGAGGCGGAGAGAGAGAGAGAGAACACACAAGTTAAGTTTTCCTCCCACAGGCTTCACTGGCCTCACAGTTCTAGTGCAGGGCTCAATTTTAGATTTGAACCTTATGGTCATTTCCCCAGGCTCCGTTTTCTGGGTTGTTTATTCTTTTACAGTACTTTGATTTCTGCAATTTTGGCTTATGAAGGAGTTTGCTTAATAGGAATCTGAAAATGGTTTAGCTTACGCCATTTCTGAGAATTATAAGCAGATATGATGTAAGTAGCAGTGCAAAACACAAAGGGTGAAAAGCTAAAAGCGAATTTGGGCTTAGTCTTGTAACATAGTTTATATAAAATGATTAGGACTGGTTTCTAAAAGCAACAGTAATTATCTGACATTTGATCTAGTTTTGATGATGATGGGGGGAGGTCTGTGCCTGTCCTGAGGTTGGAACTCTGGGTCTGGGTGCTATCCCTTAGCTTTTTGCTCAAGGCTGGGGCTCTACCACTCTGCTTCCAGCTTTCTGGTGATTTAACTGGAGGTAAAGAGTCTCACAGATTTTCTTGCCCAGGCTGGCATGAGCCACCAGTGCCAAGAAGTAATTTTTTTCTTTGGTCGGATGTGGGGCTTGAACTCATAGCCTGAGCACTATCTCTGAGCACTTTCTTTTCTTTCTTTCTTTCTTTTTTTTTTTTCCAGTCCTAGAGCTTGGACTCAGGGCCTGAGCACTGTCCCTGGCTCCTTTTTGCTCAAGGCTAGCACTCTGCCACTTGAGCCACAGCACCACTTCTGGCTTTTTCTATATATTTGGTGCTGAGGAATCAAACCCAGGGCTTCATGTATATGAGGCAAGCACTCTACCACTAGGCCATATTCCCAGGCCCCCCGAGCACTTTTTGTTCAAGGCTAGCGCTCTACCACTTTTAGCCACAGCACCACTTCTACTTTTCTGGTGGTTAACTGCAAAAGAGTCTGTCAAACTTTTCTGCCTGGGCTGGCTTTAAACCCCAATCCTCAGATCTCAGCCTCCTGAGCAGCTAGGATTACAGGCTTGGGCCACCAGTATCAGGCTCTGGCAGTATTTTAATCTCTTAAAAATGATACACAGAAAAAAAAAAAAGATATACAGCTGGGCTCTGTGGCTCACACCTGTAATTCTAGCTACTTAGCAGGTTGAGATCTAAGGATCTCAGTTTGAAGCCAGCCTAGGCAGGAAAGTCTCTGAGACTTACCTTCAATTATCCACCAACAACCCAGAAGTGAAGTTGTGGCTCAAGTCACGGAGGGCTCTGACCTTGAGTACAAAAGCTCAGGGGCAGCACCCAGGCTCTGATTTCAAGCCCCAGGACTGTTGTACACACACACACACACACACACACACACACACACACACACTCATCTGGATAGCTAAACCCTTGACAATCTATTTTCACTACTGTGTTAAAGAATTCATGTCATCATTGAAGCACCTCAGATGGGCACTGGCAGTTTACACTTGTCATTCTAGCTATTCAGTGAGAGGCTGATACCTGAGGTCCATGGTTTGATGCCAGCCCAGGTAGAAAAATCTTTCAGTCTTATCTCCAGTTAAACACAAAAAGCTAGACACGGAGCTGTAGCTCAAGTGGTAGAGTGCCAGCCTTGAGCACAAAAGTTTAAGGGCAATGCTCAAGCCCAGACTTCAAGCCCCAGGACCAGCAAAAAATAAAGCCTTCAAATAAGAACATTTAAAAGGTAAAACATTTTACAGTAAATATATATATATATACATAAAATCATCAAAGATATTTTCTACTTTACTATTATGGGTCAACACAAGTTACAGTCGAATACTTTATAGCATTATGTAGAAAACAGTGTGCAACTTTCAAGTGGATAAAGACTAGTAAAGGCTTTTTGTACACAAAATACTCGGGTTTTTGTTGATTTAAACTTAAAACTTACAGTTAGCCTCACTGTGTGTGTGTGTGTGTGTGTGTGCGCGCGCGCGCGTGCGTGTGTTGGTCCCAGGGCTTGAATTCAGGACCTTTTGTTCTTGCTTGGCTTTTTTTGCTCAAGTCTGGCATTCTACCACTTGACAACACGTACACTTTTGGCTTTTTGCTGGTTAATTAATGATAACAGTCTCACATACTTCCCTGATCCTCAGATCTCCACCTCTTGAATAGCTAGAATTACACACATAGGCCACTGATGTCTTGCTTATTTGGTGATTTAAACTTGAAACTACAATTAATCTCATTATATGCAATTTGTAACCTAAAATTTTGTGAACACTTAAGAAATCTTAGGGGCTGGGGGTATGGCCTAGTGGCAAGAGTGCTTGTCTCATATACATGAGGCCCTGGGTTCAATTCCCCAGCACCACATATACAGAAAATGGCCAGAAGTGGCGCAGTGGCCCAAGTGGCAGAATGCTAGCCTTGAGCTAAAGAAGCCAGGGACAGTGCTCAGCTCCTGAGTCCAAGCCCCAGGACTGGCCAAAAAAAAAGAAATCTTAGATCCTAATATTTGTTCTGGGATGGTATTACTCAGAGCAACAAAATGTATCCTTTGAGATGGAGTGAGGAGTCTGTTGTGTATTAAAGAACTACTCAAGGCCGAACCCCCAAATAGAAGCTTTGGCAGTTAAATAAGAGTTGCTGTCAGAGCATGCACCGTTCCTAGGTTGCAGGGAGAGACTCAAGCCTTCAGAAATGTTTTCACACTGCCCCCGAGCCCCGCAAAATGAAACTGCCCCCAGCCCTTTGCCTGAATGCGTTGACGACCACTAAGCGGCAAAGCGGCCATAGTCTCCTGTACTCTCAACCTGATGCAACTCAACAAAAGCTCTGATGTGTTGGAGGCCTTTCTCAGAAGATACTAGAATGTTCTCTAGTCACTCCAAGAATCACACCCAGGAACCCAGCACTGTATTCCACTACCACAGTCTGAACTAAGATGAGGGAGGCAAAGACTAGGAGGGCTTCTACCTTGGTCGAGCGTGGGTTCTGGAACCCCGGCTTCCCCAGGGTGAGGCTTATTTGCATCCCTGTGTGATAGATAGCTACTCATCGGGACCTAGAAGCTGCTAGTGACATTTCAGTGTCTCCAGAGAAAAATGTGCCTCTTCAGCTTGGGAAAGGACACTGAAGATGGACCGGCCCACCACCCAGACCCAAGGAAAAGGGGCAGACTTGCAGGCACCCAGCACCCAAACTGGGTAGCAGGCAAGACTTAAGGTTATGGTGGGCACCTGGCAGATAGGGGCTCTGCGATGGGGTCTGCATCATGGATCTGTGGTTACAGCAGCCCAATTGTGATTAGTACTGTTTCTCAGATCTGGAACTTTCCATTCAAGTTGTCCCTACATCGTTTGCAATACAATAAATGTCCAAATATTGTTACATTGACTCTTACTGAGTCAAGCAGGTAGAAATACATTGCAGCATGAAGAATTAACACATATCTGAGGAGACAAGAAATGTGTAAAACTATATAACTTGAGCCTACCGTAGTTCCTTCTTCACTAAGGAAAATGCTAGAATGCACAGCTAAGAGGCCTTCAAGATCTATGGGCATACTCAATAGTTTAGGAATCTACCAAGAGAATGGGGCAGAACTGTCTACATTCTAACTTGTAGAAAATTCTATTACTTGTTTGTTTGTTTTATGCTGGTCCTGGAGCTTGAACTCAGGGCCTAGCCACTGCCCACCCCTCAGCTTTTTTGGTCAAGGATAGCACTCTACCTACCATTTGAGTCCCAGCTCCACTGCTGGCTTTTTGGTTAATTGGAAATAAGAGTCTCATGGACTTTACTGCCTGGGCTGGCTTTAAACCACAATCCTCAGATCTCAGCCTCCTGAGTAGTTGGGATTCTAGGCCTGTGGCGCTATCACTATAATAGTGTTCCAGCCCATGTTCGTGTGTACATGCACACGTGTCAGTACTGGAACTTTGGTGGATTCCCCAACTGTTAGAACACCTCTTGAATTGACAGCAGATAGCTAGGGGAAAAGGAGCGAAGGAAGTGGGATTTCCAAGCAGCCAATCTCTTCAAGCTCTTCTTTTTTTTTTTTTTTTTTTTTTTGGCCAGTCCTGGGCCTTGGACTCCGGGCCTGAGCACTGTCCCTGGCTTCTTCCCGCTCAAGGCTAGCACTCTGCCACTTGAGCCACAGCGCCGCTTCTGGCCGTTTTTCTGTATATGTGGTGCTGGGGAATCGAACCTAGGGCCTCGTGTATCCGAGGCAGGCACTCTTGCCGCTAGGCTATATCCCCAGCCCTTCAAGCTCTTCTTAACGGGCACACCCCATCTGCTCCCCCGTGCTAAGCAGCAGTGAGATACATCTGTGATCAGCAGACGCCTCGTCTAAGCTTCAATGCATGCTTCCAGGTAGTTGGTAGATTTTCCCTAGGGAACTCAAACCAATATAGGTCTAAATTTGAATTGTATTGCATTTTCCGACAACTTTCTTTTCCTCCTCCCCCTTTGTATCCACACCAGAAACCGGGGAGCCATCTTTGACTTTTCTCACTCTTCTTCAACCCCTAACTCTAGTCACTCCTCAGTCCTCTGTCCTGCTATTTCTGCCAGGTTCTCAGCATCAGTGGAGACATTCACAGTGGCTTTCTAACCTGTTTTATAGATAGATGGATCAATCAAATAGATACATAGATAGATAGAATCTCTGTTGATTTCTATGGATATGCAATAGGTCTATCTATGGTCTATATAGATCTCTATATCTCTCTATATGTCTCTACACATATATATATATAATGTAGATACATCTATCAATCTCTATAGATGGAGAAATATATAGATATATATTTATTTTATATATATAAATATAATTAAATCTTTGTGAAAATCCACTGAGATATGTTTTATCGTGTGGGGAAATAGAATAATTTGCCCAAGAACCCACAGCTACTAAGTGGCAAGAGTAAGCCCACCGTCTTAGCAGTCCATTCTACAGATATTTTATATGACAACCCAGCTCTGCTGGCTCACACCTATCATCCTAGCTACTCAGGAGGCTGGGATCTGAGGATCGTGGTTCAAAGCCAGCTAGGAAGGAACATCTATAAGACTCTTATCTCCAATTAACCACCAAAAACATCCGAAGTGGGGCTATGGCTCAAGTGGTAGAGCACCAGCCTTGAGCTGAGGAGCTCAGGGACAGCGCCCAGGCCCAGAGTTCAAGCCCCACAACTGACAAAAAAAAAAAGTCAGAAGTGAAGCTACAGCTCAGTGTAGAGCAGCAGCCTTGAGCACGAAGACTACCGGACGGCACCCAGGCCTGAGTTTGAGCCCCAGTGGCACTGGCACATACAGAAGTTTCATAGGAACAACTCTAAATAATGATCACAATTGTATGTGTCATTCACTGTTGAGCTTTAAAAAGCCACATCATATAGGAAAATGTTTTTAAGAAAATGTATTTTAATATTTTTGCAGAGTAAAATACAGAAACTGAGAACGAATGCTACAAACCAAGAGCACCTCAAGGTCAGCTCCCCACTGAGAACCCCACACGTGCTGTGTCCCCCTCCCCGTCCCCCCTCAGAACCCCACAGGTGCCATGTCCCTATCCCCATCCCCCCCTAAGAACTCCCCATGTGCCATACCTCCCCCTCCTCAGAACCCCACACGTGCCGTGTCCCCATCCCCATCCCCCCTCCTCAGAACCCCACACGTGCCGTGTCCCCATCCCCCTCCTCAGAACCCCACACGTGCCGTGTCCCCATCCCCCCTCAGAACCCCACACGTGCCGTGTTCCCCATCCCCCCTCGGAACCCCACACGTGCCGTGTCCCCATCCCCCTCCCCCCTCCTCAGAACCCCACACGTGCCGTGTCCCCATCCCCCTCCTCAGAACCCCACATGTGCCGTGTCCCCATCCCCCTCCTCAGAACCCCACACGTGCCGTGTCCCCATCCCCCCTCAGAACCCCACACGTGCCGTGTTCCCCATCCCCCCTCGGAACCCCACACGTGCCGTGTCCCCATCCCCCTCCCCCTCCTCAGAACCCCACATGTGCCGTGTCCCCATCCCCCTCCCCCCTCAGAACCCCACACGTGCCACATCCCCATCCCCCATCCTCCCCTCAGAACCCCACATATGCCGTGTCCCCATCTTCCTCCCCCCCCTTCAGAACCCCTGTGCCATGCCCCCCGCCCCGCACCCCTTAAGAAGCTCCAGCACTATGTATTGTGGGGTGATCATGGGGGACATTATGTAACACCTCCAGCAAAGCCCAAACCATCATCAGTGCGGGAAGGTCATTACTGTGGATGCAGAGACCGGCCGGGAAGGATGCTACTCACGGATGCCAGCAGCCTCCCGTCCTCCTTCATCGCCAGGTACCGGTTGGCGCACAGGCCCTTGATGGACACCACCCCGCGCGCCTCTGCCTGCAGCTGGAGCTTGACTGCAAGGAACAGGGAAGAGTTACCAGCTAGCACCAGGCGAGGAAGAGCGAGCCCCACAGACCAAGGCCAAAGACACCCACCCAAGCAAGGGAATGATGGACTGAGCCACAGGGTCAGGGCAGGGGAGAGGCAGGGCGCGGCCTGGGCTGGGGGGGGTGGAACCCCCTTTCCCCGACACACCCGTGTCACAGTGAGCAGGAGGGCAGAACGGACAAGTGTTTCCCTCAGAAACCCATTGCTCCCATGAGCAATTCACACTGCTTAAAGCGAAGCTACTGAAGTGACATCGAAATAGAATTTGTGAGACCCCCTATGTTATACCCTAAACTCCTTGAAACTTGTTTCTCACCAATTCCTCACAAATAAAAGATGGTTTAGGAAGTGGAGTGGCTCAAGTGGTAGAGTGTCAGCCTTGAGCACAAATAGCCAAGCAAGAAGGCAGGGCTCTGAGTTCAAGACCCAAACCTGGCACACACAGAGCTGTTCTCTCTCCATCAGCAGGCTGCCCAGTTCACAGCATAGCACTGGCCCCGGCCGACCCGGCCCTGCCTGACCTGCAGCATTGTGTCTAGGAAACCATTTCCCTGCCAGGCCACCTGCCGTTCAGATCCCAATGGCTTTTAGTATCCCAGAGCTGAGAAGCATCCCAACCAATTATCTCCATCAACAGAACATCTCTGCCCGTCCATCCACAATCACATGCCATGCCTTCACCCCTGACCACGAGTCCACACCCACAGGACTTCCCGAGTGGGCTCCCTGGGACATCTGTGAACAAAAGGGCCTACTGTAAATAAGGCTGCAGTCCTGTTGTTCTCAGGGAAAATACTATTTCAAAGACACAGACCTTATATAATTTCTCAGTCTATCCTGTTTATTCACTTGTACAGTAAAGATCGATCGGATGACTCTTGTATGTCAAGAATGGAGCTATTTTGAGAGAGAGAGAGAGAAACTGCCCTGGAGCTTCAACTAATGGCCTGGGCGCTGTCCCTGAGCTCTTTTGCTCAAGGCTAAGTCTCTCACTTGAGCGATAGTACCACTTTCAGTTGTATGGTGGCCAACTGGACATAAGAGTCTCGTGAACTTTCCTGCCCAGGCTGGCCTTTGAACCACAGTCCTCAGATCTCAGCCTCCTGCATAGCTAGGCCAGCACCTAAGATTGGATCTATTCTAGAGCTAGAAATACACATGACTGCAGTCTACAACCTCTCCTCACGAAGCTTCCATTTTAGTGCCTCTTATGCCAGAAATCAAGTTGTTTCTCATCAACGTAATCTCAGTCCCAAGCAAATGAAACTCCTCACCCAGTATACCAATGTGGTCAGGAGACATTAGCATTGTGGCTCAAGCCTGGGAGACCCAGTCAGGAGGATCATGAATTCAAAGACAACCTTAACCTCTGTGATGATTCCAGAGCATCAGGGAATCACTCCACATCCTTCGATTCCCTGTGGCACTTGCTGTGTGTGTGATGAGGACCCCGCCCTGGCAGCCCGGCTTCCTCCCAAGGCCTTGGGAAGCTGCAGGTGGAAGTCAGGAGACACAGCCTGCTGTCTGAGCAACTGGCTACCTCCTGGTCCTGATGGCAGTGGACAGCTGGACACCGGACTTTGGATCCGCCGTGGCCAGTGCTGCACCCCCACAAGTTAACTTCGGATCAGTGGTGGCCAGTGCTGTACCCCCACAAGTCACTGTGGATCAGCGGTGGCCAGTGCTGCACCCCCACAAGTCACTGTGGATCAGCAGTGGCCAGTGCTGCACCCCACAAGTCGCTTTGGATCAGTGGTGGCCAGTGCTGCACCCCACAAGTCGCTTTGGATCCGCGGTGGCCAGTGCTGCACCCCCACAAGTTAACTTCGGATCAGTGGTGGCCAGTGCTGTACCCCCACAAGTCACTGTGGATCAGCGGTGGCCAGTGCTGCACCCCCACAAGTCACTGTGGATCAGCAGTGGCCAGTGCTGCACCCCACAAGTCGCTTTGGATCAGTGGTGGCCAGTGCTGCACCCCACAAGTCGCTTTGGATCCGCCGTGGCCAGTGCTGCACCCCCACAAGTTAACTTCGGATCAGTGGTGGCCAGTGCTGTACCCCCACAAGTCACTGTGGATCAGCGGTGGCCAGTGCTGCACCCCCACAAGTCACTGTGGATCAGCAGTGGCCAGTGCTGCACCCCACAAGTCGCTTTGGATCAGCGGTGGCCAGTGCTGCACCCCACAAGTCGCTTTGGATCCGCGGTGGCCAGTGCTGCACCCCACAAGTCGCTTTGGATCCGCGGTGGCCAGTGCTGCACCCCACAAGTTGCTTTGGATCAGTGGTGGCCAGTGCTGCACCCCACAAGTTGCTTTGGATCAGTGATGGCCAGTGCTGCACCCCCACAAGTCGCTTTGGATCCATGGTGGCCAGTGCTGCACCCCACAAGTCGCTATGGATCTGCGGTGGCCAGTGCTGCACCCCACAAGTCACTGTGGATCAGCGGTGGCCGGTGCTGCACCCCACAAGTCGCTTTGGATCAGCGGTGGCCGGTGCTGCATCCCACAAGTCGCTTTCCTCCTGGAGTTTCGCCGTACATGTGCATCAGTTCGAGGACGCCCCCTCCACCCTCTGGTCTGCCTCGGAGTGAGTGGAGCCCCGCACACCAGCAGCGCTGTGCAAATGCTTGTGCTCGGAGCTGGGCTGTCGCCCCGAAGGAAGGGAAAGCTCGTGTCCACGCCCAGCGGTGCGTCCTGCGTGGAGCGTCCTGTGGCTCTGTTCCCGATGGCCACGCTCAGCTGTCCCGCAGGGCTCTGCGGGGCACCAGATGGACTGCTGGACTGACAGACACCAGGAGCCTGGAGGAAGGGGCCTGCAGGCCTTGGAGGCGTGTGCGCACAGGAGGAGGCACCCCAAAGCCTGCACGCTATGCTCGCAGCCAAGGAACCGTGGCGACCGCGGCCAAGCGCAGAGCACCACCCCAAAGAAAGAGAGCCCCGGCCCCTCTCCAGCAGCCCGGGAGACCCCGCGGCCGCGGCCAAGGAAACCTACATTGTTCTGAAAAGGATTAGCCGGTGAGCACTTAGGGGCAACCAGTCCAGCACCCCTAAGACACGGGGCCCCATGACTCCAGACACAGGGCCCCCAACTCTGGACACGGCCCCCCCTTCCCCCCCACCCCCCCCCACCCTGGCTCCGGTCGCTTCCTGGCTGGTTTCTTTTCTTTTCCAGGGCTGTTCCCTCTGCAAAGGCCCTTGGCTGCTTTGGGGAGGCCGGGCTGACAGGGCTCCAGGCCCTCCCTCCCCTCCCCTCCCTCCAGGCCCTCCCTCCCCTCCCCTCCCTCCAGGCCCAAGACCTCATGTTCATCGGCAGCAGCCGGCCTGGTGCAGAACAGAGCGGCCTTGTGTGCCCCGCGGTGGGGGGGAAGGGGAGGCGGGCACAGGGCGATGGGGGGGAGGGGGCGGGGGCGGAGGGGGGAGGGGGCGGGCACAGGGCGGAGGGGAGACGCCATCCAGAAGGTTCTTCCTCCTTCCCCGCAGTCCAGGCCCGGCTGCTGAACGCAGCAGGGAAGCAGCTTTAAAAGCGGCGCGGGGCGGAGGGGGGGGGGAGGGCGGGGAGGAGGGGGGAGCTCGGGGCGCAGAGCAGCGGGGCGGGGGGGGGGGGCGCCCTGGGGGGGGGAGGGACGGGGGATGAGGTCGGTGGAATCCTCCAGAACGGGCTCTCCCGGCACACGGGGCGCCTTACTCTCCGCCGTTCCGCTCCGCACACGGCGCCCGGCCAGGACACCACCGAGAGCGCCCGCTGTGCAAGGGTGGCCCGAAACCACGCCACACGGTTCCACCACACGGTTCCACCACACCGGGAAGGCAGAGAGAGGGGAGGGAAGGAAGGAACCCCATGCACATGAACCCCACGTGTAACCACCTGCAACACTCGCCTTCCCAGTCTCAAGGTGTAGAGCCAGAGTCCTCCACGCCTGGTGTGGAGATGACAAGCCCCGTGCACACGACCCCCGTGTTATTACACACGACATCCGCGTGATTACACACGACATCCGCGTGATTACACACGACCCCCGCGTGATTACACGCATAACATAAATAGATTTTAACTGTTCTAATACCGGGGCTTGAACTCAGGGCCCGGGCGCTGTCCCTGGGCTTTCCTGCTCGAGCTTAGTGCTCTGCCCCTTGAGCCACAGCGCCACTTTGGGCTACTTTGGGTGGTTGAGATGAATGTCACAGACTTTCCTGCCCAGGCTGACTTTGAACTACGATCCTCAGATCTCAGCCTCCTGAGCAGCCGGATGAGGGGTGAGGGCCACGGGTGCCTGGCGAATCTTGGGTGTGTTGGTGGACTGTAAACGCGGGGCCATTAGTGAGCGATGTGATGCAGCGCTGACAGCGTCTCCCCTGAAACCTTTGCTCTTGGGATCCAGCAGAGAAGAAACACCCAGGAGACCCTCAGCCTCCCCGCTATCCCTGCTGAAGAGCCAGGCACCAACACTTTGGATTTCCCCGTGGCATCGCCTCAGGCCTGCTGTACATTAGAGAGCCCGCCGCTCCCACGGGATCACAAGAACTTGCTGCTCCCACAGGATCACGAGAGCCCGCAGCTCCCATAGGATCACGAGAGCCCGCCGCTCCCACAGGGTCACACAGGATCACGAGAGCCCGCTGCTCCCACAGGATCACAGGAACTCGCAGGCCACGCAGCTCTAGGACATATGTTACAATTCATAAACACTGAAGGCCGGCACCTGTGTCTCACACCTGTAATCCCAGCCACTCAAGAAGCTGACGCTTGAGGATCGTGGTTCAAAGCCAGCCGGGTAGGAAAGTCTGTGAAACTCTTTATTTCCAATTCCTCACCAGAAAACCACAAGTTCTGCTGTGGCTCAAAGTGGTAGAGCGCTAGCCTTAAACCAAAGAGCTCAGGAACAGCTCCCAGGCCCCGAGTTCAAGCCCTAGGACTGGCACCGAAAAAATAAATAAATAAAATGCAGAGAGGGCAGGGTGGGCTGAGGCCGGAGGCAGGACGAACAGCCACCGGGCCGTTGGGACCTTCCCAAGTCCATCCCAGCCCCGCCTCTGCCCGCCAGCGCTCGCCCCTCGCCACAGCAGGAAGCGCCTCCCAAGTCACATGGCTCGGCCTAGAGTCCGGCCTCGTGGTTCTCACGTCTCCCATGACAGGCCTGATGGGAGAGCCCCCCCTTTTTAGGATCATCCTCTTTCTTGACCGTTTCTAATCATTCCTGAACACTGGTCCACTGAGTCCAGAATTTGAGGCATTAAAAAAAAAGATCCTTAAAGTCCACTTGTGAGAATTCGTCTGGTCCACGGTCTTCAGGCAAAGCAAGCGTGGTGACAGCGGGTGCAGAGTCCGGGCTCCTCCCCTCCGCAGAGGTCAGTGACCCTGCCCCGTCGCCGCCTCATTCCCATCCAGCCACAACAGGCGGCTACAAATTAGACCCAAGGCCTTAAATATCACCACAAGGGAAGCAGGAAGACACGATGGGTGGACAGAAGGGACACTGCTGGTCAAGACCAGCGAGCCAACACCGGCCAACGGCTCGCTCTCGTCATCCTAGCTACATTGAGAACTGTGGTTCAAAGCTAACCCTGGAAGGAAAGGAGTGAGACTCAGCTCCAATTAACCAGTACAAAGCCAGAGGGGAGCTTTAGCCCAAGATGTAGAGGGCCAGCCTTGCACAAATAAAGCTCAGGGACGGCACCCGTACCCTGAGTTCAAGCCCCAGGACCAGCACAAAGAAAACTTTGACACAGGCAATCTACTGTATGAGCTGTACAAGGGCAAGGAGATGGATTAAAAGCAAGAAATGAGGGGGTCCCCTCTTCCCCAGAGGCCACCTTCTTGTTCCAGGAGTTTCCATGTGAATGTCCGCTTCAGCCCAAATCTTCCCTTCCTTGTTCTTGCTTTGCTGGGCTTTTTCTCTCCCTTTCCCTCCTCTCTTCTTCACTGCCTTTCTGCCCACATCACTTCATGTGTTCTCCCTGCCTCCTCCAGAAGATTCACGAAACCTCTACCTGTGGCTCCCATCCCTATTCCTGGCCACTCGGGACATGGAGATCCTCACATCAAGGTTTGAAGCCAGCCCAGCCTGGAAAGCTTATGAGATTCTTACCACCAATTACACACTCAGCAAGACACAAGTGGAGCTGGGGCCCAAGTGGTAGAGTGCGAGCCTGGAGCAGATAAGCTCGGGGATAGACCTGGGCCCTGAGTTCAAGCCCCAGAACTGGCAAAAGAAAAAGGGAGAGAAGAGGGAGGAGGAAGAGGGGGAGGGGGAGGATGAAGGGGAAGAGGAGGGAGAGGAGGAGGAAGAAGAGGGAGGGGAGGAGGAAGAAGAAGAAAGGAACAGGAAGAAGGGAGAAAAGGAAGAAGAAAACTAAAAGAGCAAACAGCAACTACCGCTGGAAATAGGTTATAATACTCGTGGGGAAGGCCACCCACTTGGCTTCAAGCAGCCAAGAGTGGTATCCAGTTTCTCAGAGACCATCAGGTAAAATCACCGGGCTTTACACAAAAGCAGAGCTCTTCCTGACTTAGTTACTGAGATTTCTCAAGAAAACTTGAGTGGACAGACACTATGTAACGACATAAATCTGTGTGTGCGCCCCAGTCCATGGCTTGAACTCAGGGCCTGAATGCTGTCTCTGAACATTTCTGCTCAAGGCTGGTGCTCTACCACTTGAGCCACAGCTCCACCTCGAGGGTTTTTTTTTTTGCTGGATAATGGAGATAAGTCTTGCAGACTTTCCTGCCCCAGCTGCCTTTGAACCACAGTCTCCTGAGTAGCTAGGATTACAGACATCAACCACTGGCGCCCAACCTTAAATCACTGTCTTAAAATTATTTCTGTAGTAATAATGTTCGTGTTTAATTGATACGTAATTGTTCATATCTATGGACCTCCTGAGACATTTAAGTACAAGCACACATGTGCAGTGATCAAGCCAGGATAAGTGACCCCACTCTGTTCTTGGACATTTGTCATTTCTTTGCATCCAGGAAATCCGCTCAACTATTTGGAAATACACCCTGTCATGGTAACAGGTACCTTACTGTGCTACCGCGCACCGGAAGTCGCTCATGTTCAACTGCACCCCAGGACTCCTGCCTTTTCTCCATCCTTTCCTTTACCTCCTTCTCAGGCAAACAGTGTAGTATGTGTGCAGGTGCTAAGCTTTGAATGAGGGCCTCAAGCTTGCTCAGTTGGTGTTCTACCACTTCAACCATGCCGCAAGCCCAGCTTTTTGCTGGTTAATTGGTGATACATAGGCTTTTCTTCCTGGGCTGGCTTCAAACCTTCCTCCTCTGGATTTCAGCATGCTGAGTATCTAGGATTTCAGGTGTGAGCCACCAGGGCCTGGCACACATTTCTTATAATTAGGAGAGAGATACATTTCCTAGAGATCATCTTCACAAAGTCACTTACCATAAATTAAGGCTCACATCAGCACACAATGTGGCAAACACACTTCACAGTGACATAGCTCACAAGTGTTATCTTACTGAGAAGTCACTGGAAGACACATTTGAACATCTCTAAGGTTCTATCCTCTTAGTATATTTTGGACCATGCCTATGGCGATATCAAAAGCTACGTAACTCTTGCTGCGAAAAGCAACCTGACACCTGGCTATCGGCATCTAATTTTAGCGCTCAAGGAAACCTGAATCGCACCCGCGGGGGGGGGAGGGGGGTCCTGGGTGACAGCTCCCCATGGGGAGGAAAGATGAGCTCTGCACACTTGAGACCACTTCCCGCGTATATGTCAATACACAGGAGGACTTACTAAGTTCTGCTCTCTGGCCTCCCAGGAGGGCAGAGAACCTCTGCTTCAACTCTTAGCTTCTAACAAAAACGCTTACCTGCCTGGCACCAGTGGCTCAAGCCCGTAATCCTAGCTATTCAGGAGGCTGAAATCTGAAGATCACAGTTTGAAACCAGCGCAAGCAGGAAAAGTCCATGAGACTCTTATCTCCTACTGAGCACTAAGAAAAGCCAGAGTAAAGCTGTGGCTCAAGCGGTAGAGGGCTAGTCTTGAGCACAAAAGCTCAGGGAAAGTGCTCAGGCCCTGAGTTCAAGCCTCAGGACCAAGACACACACAGGAAAGCACCCACTTTTGTAGGTGACATCCAGAATTTAGGCCAAGATTCTCCATGATTCCACAGCTTAAAAACCCTATACTTGTACACCATTAAGCATGGCCAAAAAATAATTTCAGTCTGGAAAATCTTCAATGTGAATATATCAAACAGACATCAATTGCTTATTGTTTTCAAGTCTCAGTAATAGAGTGAAAGAGCAACTAGTCCTGAATAAATTCCAAGAAAAATTAGCTGAATTGGAAAACATATATGTAAATAAGTAAATAAGTTCTCTGCTATATGAGGATACTACTTTGCTTTTTAGGAGCGAGCTTTAGAAGTCTAGTAAAAATCATCACAGTGATTTACATATCAACCTAAAGCATGAAGACATTTTGGTGGTCAGCAGCTTATTAAAAATACTTTAGGGGCTGGGAATGTGGCCTAGTGGTAGAGTGCTTGCCTAGCATGCATGAAGCCCTGGGTTCGATTCCTCAGCACCACATAAACAGAAAAAGCTGGAAGTGGCTCTGTGGCTCAAGTGGTAGAGTGCTAGCCTTGAGCAAAAAGAAGCCAGGGACAGTGCTCAGGCCCTGAGTTCAAGCCCCAGGACTGCCAAAAAAAAATTTAGGGTTCACACAAAAGCTCAGTGGTAGAGTGCTTGCCTAGCATATGAGAGGTTCTTGTTTCATCCTCAATGCTGCAAAAATAAGCAGTATTTTCCATTTTTGATCACGATAATACATCCTTATTGCCATTTCTTTTTGCCAGCACTGGGGCCTAAACTCAGTGCCCTGCACCCTTGCTTGGATTTTCACTCAGGCTGGCACTCTACCACTTGATCCACACCATCGTTTCTGGCTTTTTGCTGGTTAATTGGAGATGAGAGTCTGATGGGCTTTCCTGCCCGGGCTGGCTTTGAACTGAGATCCTCAGATCTCAGCCTCCGAGTAGCTAGAATTACGGATGTGGGCCACCAGTGCCCCACTCCTTACCTTTGGTTAATCTTCCAAAGAGAAAGCTTCCAGTTTATTAACTGTTAGATTGTGTGTGTGTGCGTGAGAGAGAGAGAGAGAGAGAGAGAGAGAGTGTGTGTGTGTGTGTGTCCTGGGGCTTGAACTTAGGGCTGGGGCCCTGTCCCTGTGTTTTGTTTCTCCCCCCCCCCCCAAATCTAGCACTCTACCACTTGAGCCACAGCTCCCTTCCCAGCTTTTTGGGTGGTTAATTGGACAAAGGAGTCTCACAGATTTTCCTGACTAGGTTGGTTTTGAACCATGATCCTCACATCTCACAGACCCTGAGTTAGCCAGTAGTGCCTGGCTGATGTTAGATTATTAATCATTTCTATGTGAGAAGTTGGTCTGGAGAGCTGCGTTTGGGCTATAGACTCAGAGATTGAAGAATATCAGTAAAAGCCACAGACTATATGGTGGGGATTTTTTTTATTGTTAAAAAAAAGTTGTCAGAAAATTGGCATTAAAGGTAAAAACAGAGTACAGCACAAATGTCAAGTCTGAGAGTGTTCACTCCTTGTGAAAAAGAATGGTCTGAGCCAAGGGTCGGCAGAATATGTAAAGGGCCAGACAGTGAAGTTTTAGGCTCTTAGAGGTATCCGCCCATTGTGCAAAAGCAGCCACAGGCAACTAAACAGGGGGCTGTGTTCCGATACACCCTGTCACACAGCAGGCTGTGCGCAGAATCCAGTCCCTCAGCCACGGCTGAAGACATTAAATTATGAAAAACTCACTTCTGAAGAACATGTTCTTCTACAGAAGACTGTTGTGAGAAATTCTGTCAAATATTTCATCGACATCAACAACACATTAAGCACACGCAGGTTACTACACGTCCTTTATACTATCTACTTCCCACTTTTTCTATATTCTCAGTATTGCCAAGACATCTGGGATTCTCTTTTCAGGACTCATGGGAAGCACACGAACTGTACTTCCAGAGAGCACCTTTATCCCATGTGTTGGTCTCCACAGGGACCAAGAATCCACTAGCAGTTCAGCTTCCCAGGGCTTTCTTGCTCGCATGGGCTTGTCCTTGTACGCTCCCAGGGCAACTGCTCACACTCACCAGGGACTGCTCACGCTCACACTCACCATGTTCTCAGGGATGACCCAGGGATGCTTCCAGAAAGAATACCAAATTATGGAATTGGACCACAATTATGCAATTAGTCATCGGGACCAGGTGGATAGTTATCCTGTCAAATGCCCCGTTGGATGGTGTCCCTCTAGGACCCACGTGTCACCATGCGAATAGGCACGGCCTCGAAGGCGAGGAGGGTGAGATGAGATCTTTAAGGGCAGGCCCTCCTCCCATCGCCTGCTGTCCTTCTGAGAGGAGATTCAGAAAAGGAGACGGCAGGACATGGGCCCCAGGGAAAGGCCGCGTGAACTGGCCACGAGAAGGGCGGCCACTGCCCATCCAGGGGGGAGACCTTAGGAGAAATGAGATCTGGCAACACCTTCCTCTGTCGGCCTCCAAGATTTGAGAAACTAAGGTGCTGGTGCCCAAAGCCAGGCAGCCACAGGAGTGGTTTTGGGCAAGCACAGCACGCTGGTCCTGATGAGTGCACGCAGAAGGAAGAGGCACTGGTACGCACTAAGGAAGAACAGCAGCCACCAGCAGGAGCGAGCCCGGGGGAAGCAATCCATTCCACCAGGCGTGCACAGGACACCGGGGCTGGGGAGCAGGGAGGCGCAAAGAACCTAACGCAGGGGAGTCCAGGGATCACCGGGGGCCACGCAGATGAGAGGTGAGGCCACCTATGCACACGCGTGGCTACATGTAGACGGGCGTGGATGTGGCTAAGCACTTTTGCCAGTCCTGGAGCTTGAACTCAGGGCCTGAGCAGTGTCCCTGGCTTCTTTTTGCTCAAGGCTAGCACTCTACCACTTGAGCCACAGCGCCACTTCTGGCTTTTTCTGTGTATGTGGTGCTGAGGAATAGAACCCAGGGTGTCATGCGTGCTAAGCAAGCACTCTACCGCTAAGCCACATTCCCAGCCCTGACATATATTTTTAACTGCTATTATAAAGGTGATGTGCAGAGGGGCTATAATTACGTAAAAGTCAGGGAATGAAGCCACCATAAAGCCAGACCCTACCTCAAAAATAACCAAGTGAAAATGGGGGTGGAGGCATGGCGGGAATGGTAGATGGCCAGCTGAACCATCAGCCCTGCTAGCATGAAGCCCTGAAGGAGAACACTTCAAATCATTCCTTCAAATCACTTTCACTTCCAATCGTTGCTACATAACTTACGTAGAATTCTTGCGGTGAGCCTACGTTCTAAGCAGGATGATGTCTAGAAGCCGGAACGGCCGGTCACTCTGTCATGGACAGAAAAAATGTTTTAAAAAGCCAAAGGGAGGGACTTTTTCCTATCTGTGAAATTGAGGAATAACATTTGTTTCTACAATTCAGTTAACAGTTGGGTGTGGTGGCTCACTCCTGTAATCCCAGCTACTGAAGAGGTAGGAACTGAGAGGATCTTGGTTTGAGGTCAAACAAAGGGGTGGGGGGAAGGAGGGGAACGGACTCTATTTCAAGGAAAAGAGCTGGGCGTGGTGGCAGACGCTGGCCACCCCGGCTATGAAGACACAAAGAGGACGGCAGCCCAGGCTGGCCTAAGAAAGAAAACTGATATCTTACACAAAAAACAGCTAATGCAGCCAGGTGGCAGTGCTCATGCCTGTAATCCCAGCCACTCCGGAGGCTGAGATATGAGGATCACAGTTCAAAGCCGACCTGGGTGGGAAAGTCTGTGAAAACTTTTATTTCCAATTCACCAGACAAAAACTGGAAATGAAGCTGTGGCCCAAGTGGTAGAGCACTAGCCTTGAACAAAAAAAGCTAAGGGACAGAGCCCAGGCCATGAGTTCAAGCCTCAGTATCCATAAAAATAAATAAGTAAATAAAGACAATTCAGACAAAAAAAAAATCTCTCCAAATTTGTTTCTACAAAATGGAAAGTATTATATATCAAATACAAAGTGCAAACACATACTATCCCATGAGGCCAAAGCATGAGTGATCTTTTCTCCTGAGTTCCCATTCAGCCAGTGAATAAATGACACAGACACACACACACACACACACACACACACACACACACACGTGAGCCAAGGCTAGAAATAACTATGAAGAAAGTCAAATGAGACTAGGTAGAGTAAGAAAACCCTAGCTAAAAATAGAAACAGGTATTGGATTAAAAAGTATTATGTATGTCACATGTAATATCTATGGTAGCAGAGAATTAATTTTATTTCTGTGAGTACAGAGGCTTGGACTCAAGGTCATACAATCTCACCTAGCAATTATCATTTGAGTCACATCTCTACTTCTGGATTCTTGCCAGGTAATTTGAGAGAAAGGCTTTCATGGACTTTCCTGACTTGGCTGGCTTCGAACTGTGATCCTCAGATCTCAGCCTCCTGATCAGCTAGGAAAAGAGGTGTGAGCCACTGGCACCTGGCTACTCTTACTTCTAACTCAAAACAAGATGCTCATCACATATGTTTCCAACATAATTTTTTTCAATAAAAGTATTATTCAACTCTTACTCCTTTCCATTTCCTATTTTTGTAATGACCATCAAATTTAAAAAAAAAAACCCAACCCCTATGAATTGTTTTCTATTTGCAAAGTGATTCAGCATAGGAAGGAAGAGAATGAGTGTGCGCATGGGCCGTCTCCCCACCCATCCCTTCAGACATCACATCACAAAGGGTGTCCCACACGCCACGCTCGAGTGTGACACGGGGTTGTGAACACTGGCTTACGCCTCTGCATGAATACCAACATGAAACAACGGGTGCCATCTTGTCGCAGCCAAAGAGGACACTGACAGCCGTGCCAGACAATTCTCAACCCTAACTTATAAATGGTTCTCTGATTCTGCACCTGTTTTTTGAGAGTTTGAGTTCCGGGCTTAGGCGCTGCCCCTGAGCCTTTTCACTCAAGGCTGGTGCTCTAGCACTTGAGCCACACCTGCACTCCTGGCTTTTGGCTGGTTAACTGAAGAGTCTCACAGACTCTTCTGCCTGGGCTGGCTTCAAACGGTGATCTGAGGTCAGACCTCAACCTCTTGAGTAGCTAAGATTACATGGGTGAGCACCACTGCCCGGTACTGGGTTCTGCTTCCTGTGGTTGAGGCTGTGGGGAACGCCTGGCCTAAGAACAGGGGAAGATCCAGACATAGACAATCAGGACGAGGAAGACTGTTCACTCTCTCCTAGAGAACTATGAGTATATGCACACAAATGCGGGCCAAGGGCACCAGAGCGTACCCTGGAGGACAGGCAAGTGGAAGAAGATGAGCCAGGAGCCCATGGGTGAGAGGAGCGTCCCCACGGGTGGTGATGAAATACATGCGATTCCTGCCATGTCTCAGGCAGACAATAATGCCACTGGCAGTGCAGGCTGGCCAGGCAGAAGCCGCCACGATGAACCAGAAGGCAGCTAGTGTTCCCATGTAAAACAGGTCATGCAGGGGCTGGGAATGTGGCTTAGCGGTAGAATGCTTGCCTAGCATGCACGAAGCCCTGGGTTCGATTTCTCAGCACCACATACACAGAAAAAGCCAGAAGTGGCACTTGGGCTCAAGTGGTAGAGTGCTAGCCTTGAGCAAAAAGAAGCCAGGGACAGTGCTCAGGCCCTGAGTTCGAGCCCCAGGACTGTCAAAACAAACAAACAAAAATAGGTCAATTAGAAGAAAGGGTACTGACCACAAACGATAGAACCACACTATATAAACCTTCAATGCTTTTAAAGGAAAACAGAATTGCTAATAAAAGTACCCTTCCTACAGAATAATTCACCTTTCTACAGATTATCCTATGAAAAGCCAAAATCTAGCATCTAAGGTTACCAGTGTTTTCCAAATATAACTTGGTGTGTGAAGAGAACTAAATGTTAGGACTGGAGATGTGGCTTAAGGGGTAGAGCACCCGCTTAGCAAGCATGAAGCCAAATAACCGCCAGGGGAGGGTCACGCCGAGAAGAGGGAGAGGGAGAACTAAGCACTGTACCACACATGGCCAAGCACTCAATCCATGGGCTCTCAGCACCGGCTAACATTCAGCAGTTAGGGAGCACTCCTTGAGTTAAAGGTATGAACTTTGTGTGTCAGTATCCGCGCTTCAACTCAGGGCTTTTTGCTCTTGCTTGACTTTCTTCATTTACAAGTAGTGCTTTACCACTGAGCCCTGCTTCCAGTCTGTCATTTTGCTGGTTAAATGGAGACACAAGTCACTCAGACTTTTCTGCCCTAGGCTGGCTTAGAGTTCAGAATTCTGTTACATAATGAAACTTTGAGGTTAGGTTAACTTTTAGAAGTCAACAGCCCTTTGAATGTGTTCACACACACACACACACACACACACACGCCCCTTTAGCTTCCTGTAAATGAATGAGTGGAGCATGAAGTTACACACTGGACAAGTCACCTTGTCCGGGAAGAGAGACAGAGCTCAGCTCAAATGAGACATGAGCTAAACGCTGAGGATTGGCTCTGTCCACTCCAGGCCCTCCAAACTTCTTCATACTAAAAATACTGGACGGGATGAACCTGGCCATCTGGTCCCTAAGACCCACAGTCCGGTGAGGTGCTCTAGCAGCAACCATTTTCTTAACTGGTTCCAAGTTCTGATGGTTATAAATAACCAAGCTTAGAGGGTCGTCACTAGAGGCCAAGTCTGATAGCAAAAGATAACATAAAAACCAACCTAAGAGATTTTATAACAAAACAACCATGGTGCGACAGTGGTCTTTTGGTAATAACCCAACATTAATAAGTATCATTCCAAATTACTCTGCAGAACGAATCACACCATGCATTAACTACTGAGCATAGAAAGTCATACAAAGTGCAAGACCTGTTCCTTGATTTCAGAACACAGAAAATGAGAAGTTCATAAAAGGAGGCAAGGGCCAGGCAGCAGGGGCTCACGCCTGTAATCCTAGCTCCTTAGAAGCATGAGATCTGAGGACGGTGGTTCAAAGCCAGCCAGGGCAGGCAAGTCCATGAGACTTAAAAACAAACAAACAAACAGAAAAACCCACAAAAAACCTGGAAGTGAATCTGTGGATCAAATGATAAGAGTGCTAGCTTTGAGCAATGAAGCTCAAGGATAGCACTCAGGCCTTGAATTCAAGGTCCAGGGCAAGCATACTCCCCCCCCCCCCCACACCCCCCCCCCCACTTGTGTGGACAGAAGTGCTGCGGGGGTGAGCATGCGCTCTAGCCTCGTTCCATTTCGCCATCACAAGCCATGACCAGGCCAAGCTCCTCTCGTGTGAGCTTCAGAGAACAGGGGCCCAAGCAGGGTGTTCGGAAAACCAGCCAAACACTGGAACTGGAAAAAGCTGGCTGGTCTGTGACGAGAATATGGTTTCCATCTTGTCCTGAGGGGTGCTTGTGGTTTAAACACAGGTGGTCCAATAATGTGAGCCCCAAATTGTCTGTGTGTCTGTCTGTGTGCAGGTCCTGAGGCCTGAACTCAAAACCTGAGTGCTGTCCCTGAGCTTTTGTTGCTCAAGGCCAGCGCTCTACCACTTGAGCCACATTTCTACTTCTGGGGTTCTTTTGCTGGTTAATTGGAGATAAGAGTCTCCCAGACTTTCCTGCCCAGGCTGCCTTCCAACCGCGATCCTCAGATCTCAGCCTCCCGAGTAGCTGGGATTACAGGCGTGAGCCACTGGTGCCCAGCTCAGATTGTCGTTCTCAACATCCCTCAAGGAGTTTTTCAGAATCAATGCATAGATGAATAAAGCCCATTTTTTTTTGCTTATAATACATAAAAGTGGTTTTGTTTTCTTTATTACATCTGCAACATTTTACTTGCCAATTAAGCCTGAAAATCAGGGCCATCCATGTCTCATCATCAGAAAGAGCCTCCTTAGAGGGCGGTTGCTGTGTGGCCATTGTGTCCCTGTCCAGGTCTAATTACATAAATGCCACTTCATAAACACAACAAAGCCCACAGGGCATGGCATTTGGGGGTGCTGAGGTCACTTGGCGGCTAAGTGATCTCCGTGGGCCCTAAGGTGTGGTAATATCTGTGACTCATGAATTGTCCTTCTGTGGCGGCGACCTAGGACACGATTGCCAGGATTAAATAAGCTCTTGGGTGACTTCATTTGTTTACTGCAGGCGAGCAGCATTACAGTAAATATCCTGTGGCTGGCGGCCCAGAGCGGAGCCCACTTGCCAGATATTCGCAGGGGAGGGAAGAGGATCTGCTATCACGGAATAAATGGTCCCATTCACACCAGGGCCCAGGAAGGCGGCTTTCTCCCAAACCACCAGGAAGACAACAGGGAACCAGCAAAGACTCTTCCAGGCGCTGGATCCACAAGGGAGAGGGGCCGTGGGGTGCAATGAGGGATGGGAGCATAGGGAAGGGTGGGGGAAGGCAAGACACCATGTACCCAGCTCAGCCCCAGAGCAAGTCAATAGGTAAACGCAGACACATGATCACTTCTCTGAGATTCTAGATGATGAGACCCGTGACTGGGGTCTGAAGCTTCCTTTCAAATTTCTTAAATTATATAAATCTACATATCTTATATACAGATATATAGTTCATATTCATATGTATATACACTCACAATTCTGTGTATGTGCCAGTCCTGGGGCTTGAACTCGAGGCCTAGATGCTGTCTCTGAGCGTGTTTGCTCATGGCGAGAGCTCTACTGCTTGAGCCACAGCACCGCTTCATTTCCGCTGGTTCACTGGGGATCAAGAGTCTCTGAGGGTGTTTTCACACCACGATCCTCGCAGGGGTAAGGCACGGCACTTCCACCAGCTATTCTTGGGGGTGGAAGGCGGGCAGAGGCAGTGCACAGGCAGTGCACAAGACTCCAGCCACCAGGACCACCCCTCCCATTCCACCCCCCACCAGGGGGCCCCGGACTGTCACCCCTGCAGGTAAACCTAGCACTTCTCCCTTGGTGTTCCCTAAATAACAGCATCTGGAAGAGACTGAACACCAACATCTGGGCATTGGGCCTCCCCTTCCCTGCCCTGAGCTGGGAACAGTGTGCTGCCTGACATAGAATGTTCTGGAAAGTCTTACACGCTCAGGCGTTAGAGGACTCTTGTGGTGTCTCCACATTCCCACGGACGTGTGTCCAGGCCACCGGCCCCCAGCCCAAGGAGCACACCCCGCAACCACTGGTAACATCTTTCTTCTCTTTCTTCTGTGTATTTTGTGCCAGCACTGGGGCTTTAACTCAGAACCTGGATCCTGTCCTTTAGCTTTTCCACTCAGGCCTGGCCTCTACCCCGTGAGCCACAATTCCACTTCTGGTTGTTTTTGCAGATTAAAGAGTCTCACAGACTTTCCTGCTCTGGCTGGCTTCCAGCCCGGTCCTCAGATCTTAGCCTCCCGAGTGGCCAGGACTACAGGTGTGAGCCTCTGGTGTCAGAGGCTTCTATACAGAATCTTGCAGGGCAATGAGGAAGCACCCCGAAAACAGCTCAAGGTAATGCCCACATGTGGAGCAACACCCAGGGAGCTGGTGTTCAGCCCCCTTCCAGAAAGTTCTCTTCCCACCTGCCTTATACCTCCTGACCCCCTTTGTACCTGAGCCACATCTCGTTATTCGGACCACTGTCTTGCTCTCAAGTCCACTATGTCTGGTTGGCTTTTGGGGGAAGACTCCACACTGACACTTTCAGACTGCCTGTGACCATCTGATCATGGCTGACGCCGGCCCTTCCGAGTTTTCTTTTATACCTTAGAAGACGGTGGGCAGAACGCCCAAGCTAAAGGGCAGCATTCCAATGGCAGATGCTAAGTGGACTGGACATAACAGCTCGATGGAGGAAGCCAGCGGAGGAGGCTGATTCATTAGCTCACTGGGAAAAGCATGGCTGCCATCGACTCTGCCTTTGTTCCTCCCGTTTATCATGTCCACAGCACTGTTCTCCTGGTCTCTCCATCATCAGCCTCTCTCTGGTCACCTCCCAGCCTAGCTTCCACGTGTGAGACAAACAAGCTACCTACTCTCATGCTCCCATCCAGAAGCAGAGGATTCCACCGCGGCACTTCTGGCTTTGTGCTGTTAGTCTGTAATGTGGTAAGAGGTGTCCCAGTTAATTGTGTAGTTACTCAGAAGGCAAAGATCCACAGGACTGGACTTCCAGGATAGCCCAGGCCAAAAAATCCAAGAGATTTCCATCTCCAAAATAGCCAGCAAAAGCAGCTAGAAGCACAGCTCAAGTGGCAAAGCGCCCAAATGAGAGGCTCTCGCTCAAACTCCAGTACTGCAAAAGAAAAAAATTCTAGCCTAACTAAGCTGGATGAACTATTAGTCATCTCTTCACTGTTTATCAATGGTGGGGCTTGAACTCAGGGCCTGAGCACTGGTCCTGTGTTCTTTAGCTCAAGGCTAGCGCTCTACCACTCTGAGTCACAACTCCATCTCCAGTGCTCTGGTGGTTCACTGGGGATAAGCGTCTCACGGACTTTCCTGTCTGGGCTGGCTTCGAACTGTGAAATGCGATCCTCACATTTCAGCCTCCTGACGAGCTAGGACTACAGGTGTGCACTACTAGCACCCAGCTACATCTCATCATTTTTACTCTCTTGCCTTTAGCTAGTGATAAAGTTGCCAGTACCACAAATGTTAGCACTAGTGGCATTTAAAGTGAGAAAACCTTTGAGTGGGAAGCCTGCCCTGTGCCTTGTGGGACAATTAGAAGCATCCTTGGCCTCCACTAAATGCCCTGGTCATGACAACCGATCTAGCCCTCTGGAGACTGAGGCAGGAGGCTCTTGTCTGATGCCAGCCTGGGCTACAAAGAAACGCTGTCTGAAAACCAACGAGGGTTACAGAAATGAAAAGGCAACGCAAAGTTAAAAGGAAACAGTGGCTGCGTTTGCAAGGGTGGTAATATAGTATGCAATGCATTTTTTTTGTGTGTGCTCATACTGGGGTTTGAACTCGAAGCCTCAGTGCTCTCTCTTAGCTTTTCTGCTCAACACTAACACGACCACTTGAATCACCGCTCCACTTTGGCTTTTTGGTGGTTAATTGGGGGCTTTCCAGCCCCTGCTGTCTTCCAACCACGATCCTCAGATCTCAGCCTCCCAAGTAGCTAAGATCAGAGGCGTGAGCCACCGGCACCTGGTTCCACATGATTTTACTAGTAACTTAAAGAAATCCTGCAGCTAGGAAGTGGCATGGTAGCTCAGGTGATAGAGCGCTGGCCGTAAGCTGAAGAGTTCTGGCCCAGAGTTCAAGCCCCAAGGCCACCACCACCACCAACAACAACAAATCCTGCAACCAATAGGGCAGAATATTCGGTACAGCTCCAAACATGAACTATTCAGGAAGATAATAAAGCTGTTTTTTTTTAAGCCATAAAACATGCTTTTTAATAAAGTAAACAATGGCGATACTAGAACAGAATAAAAGGAACTGGGACCTTTATGGGACATGAACTAACCAGCTGGGCCAGGGCAAACCGCAACGCCCAGTGTCGTGAAACCTGCTCCCTGCCAACACTGAACCAGGTGCCCTGAGACAATCTTCTCCACTCGGTGAGGGGACTGGTATTTTTTTTTCTTTCAATTATGGCAAGCCTGAAGAAAAACGAAGACCTGCTTCCTTAGCCTCTGGCTAGCTTGAAGACACTGAAAATGAAGTGACAGTTCAATAAGAGTGGCCAGTCCTGGGGTGGCAGAGCTGGGGCGATGGGAAATGCGCAAGGCTTAGAGGACTGAGGGGGATTCGGGAAGCTTCTACCAAGAAGGGGGAATCGGACGGACATGGCTCGACGCATCTGAGCATTCTGCGATGTGTGAGACGCGCGCGCACAGAAAGAACAGTGGGCCCCTTCGATGCCAGATTCGACGCCCATGTGTGCCGCCCGTTAACGAGGAAAGGAAAGCGGGGTCGGCGGTTCAGGCCTGCGAACCCCGCTAGCGACTCAGGAGGCCACGGTCTACAGATGGGGGTTCAGGGCCAGCGAGCGCCGCCTCTCAGCTCCAATCATCCATCAAGCCCGCGGGCGGGCCGGGCCGTGGCGGTGGCCGTGGTGCCCGGGACGCAGCGGCTCCGGCCGCTCGCTCGAGTCGGGGCCCCGTACCGTCCCGTGCGTCCCCGTGGCGCGCACCGCGGCCGGGCGTGGAGATCGGGGCGCGCCCCGCGCTCTCCCCGGTGAGGGTGAGGCCCCGGTCCGCACGGGGCTCTCCGCGTGCGGCGGGCGGGCGGCGCGCGGGCCTCGGCTCTTTCCCCTTCCCGAGCCCCGACCCGGGCGGCCTCGGCTCGGTGACGCTCGGGGACACGCCGCCCCCCCCCCCCCCGCGCGGCCCCCGGTGGGGTTCCCCCCGCCCCCCAACCTCAACACAAACTCCAACTGGGGGGGGCTTCCAACAACCAGCGTGACAGTTAACGGGGGGGGGGCGATGCACCCCTGAGGGGACGCCGCCGTCCTCCGGGAGAGGCAACGCGTGCGCTCCCGTTCACCATCCAGCCGCGGCGAGGTGGGGTGGCCCGGCCTCAGGGGCGCGGGGCGGCGGGGCGCGGGGAGGGGGCTCCAGGGGCCCGGAGGACGGGCGCGGGGCGTGGGGAGGGGGCTCCGGGGAGGGGGCACCGGGGACCGGCGGGGCGCGGGGAGGGGGCTCCGGGGAGGGGGCACCGGGGAGGGGGCACCGGGGACCGGCGGTGCGCGGGGAGGGGGCTCCGGGGAGGGGGCTCCGGGGGCCGCGGGCGCGGACTCACCGTGCGGGTCGCTCTTCTCGCGGGCGCCGTCCACGCGGCCGTCGGGGTGGATGCGCAGGAAGAAGCCCCCGTTCTTGCAGTACAGCCGCTTGGGGTCCGCGAAGCTCCCGGGCGGGAAGGCGCCGCCCGCGTCCCCAGCCAGCGCGGGCAGCGACCGGACGCCCCCGGCCGCCATGGCGCCCCGCGCGCCCCGGCCCCGGCCCCGGCCCCGGCCCCGGCCGCGGCCCCCCAGCCTCGCGTCCCGCGGGCGCCCCGCGCCCCGACACCGCCCGCCCCGCCCCTCCCGACGCCGCGCCGCGACCCGCAGCGGCCCCGACGCCTCACGGTGCCGTCGCCAGCGCCAGCGCGAGCGCCGCCCCGGCCCCGGCCCCGGTGTCGGGGCCGCCGCTGCCCCGAAAATGCGGTTACAGCGCGCAGGCGCAGGGCGCCGTCCAGGCCGGGGGAGGCGGGGGGGGGGGGGGCTGCCCGGAGCTTCGCAGCTCCCCGCGCTCCCCGCGCTCCCCGCCTCCGGCTCTCCGCGCCCCGCCTCCCCTCCGCGCCCGGGGACCCCACTGCCCCCCCGCCTCGCCCCCCCAGCACCCCGCTGCGCCCCGCCTCCCCTCCGCGTCCGGGGAGCTGCGCCCCGCCCCCTCCCCCGTACCCCCTCTCCAATGCCCCTACTCTCCGAGGCACCGGCCCCGCACCCTCCCGCCAGCGCAGAGGCCCGGCGGGGTCCTGAGCCCCAGGAGGAAGGGGCCCCAGGAGGAGGGGGCCCCAGGAGGAAGGGGCGGCGCGGGGAGGACCCCGGCCCGGAGATCCCCCACACACACACCCCCAGCGCCCCAGGACGGTGCCGCCCGCGGGATCGGGATCCGCCTGCGCCGGGGCGGGGGGCGGGGAACAGGCTTCGCCAGCCAGCCATTCCCGAGGGGAGGAAATTCCCCACCCGAGAAACTCGAGTTACCCCGGGCGGGCCGGGCGCGCGGCCCCACCCGCGCCCCACCACCCACCCAGGGGCCGAGCCCGGGACCGGGGGGCCGCGCTCCAGACCCGGGGGCAGAGAAGCCCCGCCATAGCTACCGCCAAGCGGCCCGACGTGAGGCCGCGGCCCGGCGGTGGAGCTCCCGCCTCGAGTGGGAACGCCCAGCGTCCAGCCCCGAGTTCAAGCCCCACTGACAGGAAAGCAGAAGTGCCCGCATCCAAGACAAACAGCATCCTGAGCCCAGGAGGAGACCATCATTGCCGTCTCCCACCCCCCCCCCCCCACCCCTCCAGGCCCGAGCCCAGGAAATCACCACTGTCATCCCTCACTCCCACTCCCCCAGGCCTGAGCCCAGGAGGAGATCACCAGGCCTGAGCCCAGGAGGAGATCACCACCGCTGTCTCCCCAACCCCCCCCCCCCTCAGACCAGAGCCCAGGAGGAGGTTATCACTGCTGTCCTTCACCCCCACCCCTCGGCCCAAGCCCAGGAGGAGATCATCACCGCTGTCTCCCACACCCCTCCCCCCAGGAGCGCTTTACACACGCGTGTGCATCTAACCCATTGGAGACAAGCACCCAGGACTCAGCCGCCCCGCGGAGCATCGGGTTACCTCATCCCCAAGTGCTCGTCCAGCCAGGAGGAGACCACTGAAAACACAGGCGACATTTGACCATCACAGCCAGCTGGACATCAGCCCTGTATCCCTGGCCTCTCGGGTGGCCGAGGTCCCAGGGTTAAGGTTCAAAGCCACTGGGGCACACAAATGTTCCAGACTCCTGGACTCATCACTGCGAGCGGGCGAGAGCCCCCAGATCCAGAAACGACAACAGGTAATAGCATCAACCGGAGGCTTCTGTAAGCTGGTTGATGAAGAAAACCATTATTTCTTTTAAGACATTAGGTTGTAAGGACTGAGATTATGAAGGAAAAGGGGAAATGTCTATCACATTACCAGAGAAATCACTTTGAAATTCACAAAAATGGTCAGAATCTAATTATGAAAGATATACTCTCAAGAGCCCTTAAGACTCTCAAGTGTTCTTGGATGGGAACATATCCTAAAATAGCTATGTAAATTGCCTCCAGGTATGCTTAGAAATGTAAGGCAGTACTAGTTTAAGTTTTAGAATAATCTGTGAAACTACAAACAAAAGTGAAAAGTATATTTGACAGAAGAAAACATGAAAATAGCAATTTTTTCCCCTTCAAGTATGGTGCGGAAAAAAGAAACCCACTTTTAAATAGCTCAGAAAGATTGCTGGATCGTTTTAGAAGGAAATTAGGCATTGTGCAGATTCTCAGATTTTATGGGGTCTCTGTGCTTTATAATGTCTTTGAATAACTGTGCAACTCTTGTAAGTTCATAATAACTCATTATGAATTCATAGTTCATCGTGCAAATGAATCATGTAAAAAATGAGAGGTATTTCTTTCCCACTCTAAATAGGGTGTTACCCAGCTTTGTATTGATTTCTAAATTGATTTAAGCATTCCTCTGCTTTTTTATATTCATAGTTCTTTGAATAATTTGTCCAGGCTGTGTAATATATTACTGGTCTCTTCATTAGTGAGTTGCATAATATATTCACTCATAACTATTAGTATTATCTAACATATCATTAATATTATATCAATATCAATTTTAATATACCTATAGTTGGTACAAATGTTTATATTTGTAATATATGTTATTTTTACATTTGTATATTTATATCATATCTAGTTTATACTTACATTTGTTTACACATTGTATTTTAACACATTTAAGTTTATGATAGTAATTATTTTAATAATATATTAATCAACTAATGCATTGTTTCGTCTTGAGCCTTGAGCACAAAAGCTCAGGGTTTTGGGACAGCACCCAAACCATGAGTTCAAGCCTTGGAACTGGAACATACAGACACAAAGTTATTTTTGTGTTTTGTTTTGTTGGTTGTAGGATTTGAACTCAGGGCCTGGGTGCTGTCCCTGAGGTTTCGGCTCATGGCTAACTAGCACTTCACCACTTTGAGCTACAGCCGCTCCACTTCTGGTTTTCTTGTTTTAATTGGAGCTAAGAATCTCTGCAGGCTCGCTTTGAACTATGATCCACAGATCTCAGCCTCCTGAGTAGCTAGAGGAATACAGGTATGAGCCACCAGCTCCCAGTGAGGTGCCAGACTTTGAAGTTAGGCCCCCCCATTTTAGAATCGAACCCTGAGCCAATCAGATTGGTACCTGTGTTCTAATCTTGCTTGCACAGCTGATTGTTGTAACCTTGTTCTTTGCCTTTATAAGCCCTGTGTAATCACAGCTCGGGGCTTCCTCCTAACCTCCGCTGTGTCGGTGGGTAGGACGAGGCCCGAGTTGGCAGCTCGTTAAATAAAGCCTTGCCTTGCTTTTGCATTTCGGAGTGTCTGAATCTCGGTGGTCTTCTTGGGGGTGGTCTTGCGACTTGGCACAACATTTGGGGTTTCGTCCGGGATAGCCCCAGAGACCCCGAGATCCCAGACTCCGAAGGTAAGAAAACAGCGCTGTTCATTTGTCTTGTCCTGTAATTTGTCTGTTTGTCTGTTTTGCTTTTGCTTATACTTGTAGGGCACGAGTCAGTTTGGTTTTTGGCCGGAACTGACCAGGAGGGCCTCCTAAACGAGACTCAACCCGCCCACCTTGTACTTGGGTCTGCTCCTTCTGCTTATCTGGCAGGAGGTTGTGGGCCAACTTGGGTCCACTCCTCCTGTACCCTGGCAGGAGGTTGTGGGCCAACTTGGGAGATCTCCAACTCGTAACTCGGGTCCACTCCTTCTGCACCCTTGCAGGAGGTTGTGGGCCAACTCGGGTCCACTCCTTCTGCACCCTTGCAGGAGGTTGTGGGCCAACTCGGGTCCACTCCTCCTTGCAGGAGGTTGTGGGCCAACTCGGGTCCATTCCTTCTGCACCCTTGTAGGAGGTTGTGGGCCAGCTTGGGAGATCTCCAACTCGTAGCTTTTCTTAGGCCTGTGTGTTTTCCTCCTTTTTTATTGTTTTGTTTCTTTTAGCCTTTTGGACTGAACTTCTGATCAGAGCTATGGATAACGTTCTATCTTGAGGACCTCCATCTAGCCCCCTAGACTTGATCCTAGCTCACTGGAGGGAGGTTAAGGAGATAGCTCAGAACCAAGGTGTGGCCCTTAAAAAGGAAAAGTGGATCACCCTGTGCAAGTCAGAATGGTCCACCTTTGAGGAAATTGAGGGAGCTTTGACATAGGGAGGAAGCATGGAGAAGGAAATGTTTCCCGCTCCATACTCCCCATCCCAGTTAACTCTACAAGAGGAGGACTCTGAGGAAAATGTTTCAGCTGTGCCCTCCGCTCCGGAGGGTCCTGCCCAGTCAACTCGCCGTTGCCGACAGCCCAGGACACAGACGCATCAGCCCCAAGTCCAAGTCCTGACCCGCAGCCGCCGACGGGGTGGATGTAGGGCCAGCCCAAGCCACCCACAGGTGGCAGGGAGTGACCTCACCATGCTGCGTTGTCATCTCTGTGTTGTTTGTAAGTCTAACAGTCTCTTTTGTGTCAAACCTGCATAGCTCATTGGAAAGATGTACAGGCGATGGTTCACAATCAGAGTGTGAGTGTCCGCAAAAAAAGAACTCTAGGGGGACCCCCACCCAGCCTTCTTAAGCAGAAAATTGTTTGGTGCGCTAAAATGTTTTACTAAGACTAAAAATGTTTTACTAAAACTATCAAGCCCTGGAAAATGAGGCTGGAGAATGCTAAAATCATTTGTTAAAGGTTTTTGTCTTAAAATGTACGGCCGATGCTTATTCAGCGTGCTTTAAGATCTTTTGAAAATGTATGTGTGTGTGCATGTGTGAGTGTGAACATGTTCAAGACTGCAGTATGATGCAAAACTAAGTTTAAATTCAAAGGTCTTCATGCCATGCAGTAACTGGGACTGAAGAAAAAAAAAAAAAAGGCTCTTTTGAAACAAGCAGCCCGTAAGCAAAGGGCGGCACCTGGTTTCAGATTGCCTGTGAGCTTCAGTTTTTCCGATGCAGATAAAAGCTAAAGTGTTGTGTTAGTGTTAAAAAGGCTTTGGAAATCAAGAATACATTTCTGTGTTAGAAAGGCTTTGGAAATCAAGAATACATTTCTAGATAAGAAGTTTGGAAGTAAAATTGTCCTAAATAATTATTGCAAAGTGAGAAAGGGAGAATTATGGCTACCAAAATGTTTAATTGCCATTCCAGCTTCTTTGTAGATTTTTTGTAACAGTTTCCAGCAGGCCCACAGAGAAGCACAGGTGATTCCTACAAGTTTGTCAAGATCTAATACTGACCCTTAATAAGTTCCAGGTAAGAGAGCATGCTTAAAAACTACTTCTGTGTGGACCACCTTGTTGCTTATAATTGGAGTAAAGTGGCCCCTTATAAGACTCATTGATCTGAATCTGCGGTTCGAAGCCAGCCCGGGCAAAGAAAGGTCCCTGTGAGAGACTTGTCTCTAATCAGCCAGCAGAGTGCTGGGAACGGAGTGGTGTGGAGCTCAAAAGTGGTAGGGTGCTAGTCTTGAGCTGGAGAGCTGAGGGACAGCACTCAGGCCCTGAGTCCAAGTCGAAAGTCACTCCTGGGACAAAAGTGATGGAGCATCCAGAGGCAATAAGCCACTGCTTGGATGGCAGAGATGGTGTCAGATCCTAGAGTCACTCCTATTTGGCCTTTCAAAAGTTAATCAAAGCCGGGAAGTCCTAGAAGAATAGTTCATAAGCATGCCTTTCCAATGCACATGTCTGTCTACTGGGCAGGAATTTGCCAGTCATCTGTGATAGTGGTTAGTAAGGGTAAGTTTGTCAAATGAGAGGATAGATTAAAATCTCACCCCCCGCATTTACTCAAAGCCCTGACTGGCAGTGAGAATTTTAAGCTCATACATCTGTTTAGTAAAGAAAGCTTGTAGACCTGAGATTGTGTCCTTATTGAGATCTGTTAAAGGCCTGCAAAGGTATATTGTTAAAAATTGCAAGATCTGTCAGCTTGCCAATGCCCCCAACCAACAGATTACTAAAGGAGCTCGCCTCTGTGGGAATAGGCCAGGCGTGTATTGGGAAGTAGATTTCACAGAAATTACAAATATTTGCTAGTTTTTGTAGACACCTTTTCAGGATGGGTTGAAGTCTATCCAACAAAACATGAGACTGCGAATGTAGTGGCTAAGAAGACCCTGAACGAAATCCTACCCAGGAGACTGAACTCCTTAGAACCACGGTGGAAGGGACCCTAGACGGCATAGCCACTTGGGTTCATTGCTTCCACGCCAGGCCAGCTGACCCCTTTGCCCTGGACGACAACTACCGTGATGGAACATGGGAGGTCTCCAAGCACCCAACTCAGCCGCTTCGCCTTCGCCTCAAGAAAAGAAAGTTAGACTGAATATTGTTATAATTTTCTTTTTGCCTTCTTTCCTTACTACCCTGGCTAGTGTTGATGTCATTTTGGCAGCTCACTCCAAAGTGAGGTGACCCCCTTATTTTAGGTAGTTTTGGGCTTGCTCAGGAGTACGGCTATAGCCACCCGACCCTTAGAGCACAGTTGAGAAGTTTATGTATTATTTTGTTGCTTACATTTGGATACTAAACACTATAGAGCTAATGGTAAGTCTGTATAGCTGAAAGTTAATTTTCAGTTTGCAGTAATCCTGCAGTCCCTTGGAAAAGTAGACTAAGGTTATAGGTTCCTGGCTAGGTAAGGTCAACGCCCCTGAGTCAGCCTGAAGAAATTACAGAAGATGGATGATCTTCACCCATCAGCCCCCCTTTAAAATCAAGGGACCAGAGTTGTTTTTGGGAAGATGAGGCAGGATAAACTAGAGACATGCAGAACAGAGGTACAGAGAATATTCTTGTAAGAAATGGTGACAGGCCCTTTGGTTACTACATTGGGTCCTACTGGCCCATGCCTTACCTCTATATCATCCCCTAGACATGCAAGCCATTGAAATGGACAGAATGGAGCCATGATTGGCTCCCAAGGTACCAAAAAGAAAAAGGGGGAAATGAGGTGCCAGACTTTGAAGTTAGGCCCCACCACGTGAACCCCATTTTAGAATCGAACCCTGAGCCAATCAGATTGGTACCTGTGTTCTAATCTTGCTTGCACAGCTGATTGTTGTAACCTTGTTCTTTGCCTTTATAAGCCCTGTGTAATCACAGCTCGGGGCTTCCTCCTAACCTCCGCTGTGTCGGTGGGTAGGACGAGGCCCGAGTTGGCAGCTCGTTAAATAAAGCCTTGCCTTGCTTTTGCATTTCGGAGTGTCTGAATCTCGGTGGTCTTCTTGGGGGTGGTCTTGCGACTTGGCACAACACCAGCTTAGAAAGCTGAAGTGAGAGCATACAGCAAACTGCCCATGTATTGAAATCTAGACCGGCCGCTAGATTATGCTAACAGCCTGGTCTCCACCCTCCTTACCTGGGGTGGTGTATCTCTGGAGTCTGCCATCTACTGATTGAAACTGTTTGGAGAAAAACACCCCTGTGACTGTACGTGTGCAGGTGGCAAGTCCTGGTCTGTGCCCCCTTAGAGATCACTGCATTTACACTGAATGTCACCGGAGCCTGGAGCCAGCCCTCAGGGAAACCCAGGGATGCCTGCTTTGCTTGCTGAAATCCCCATCAACTCAACTTAGTCTGTTTGTGCCAGCACCAGGACTTGAACTCAGAGGTTTCTGTTTGCTTTTTCACTCAAGGTTGGTGCTCTATAAATGTTCTTCACTTATCTCTGCAGCAAAGTCCTGATTTTACCTTTGAAAAGTTTGTGCTTTAAAATAATGCAAGTACTGTGAAAGAGATCCATGCATCAGAAACATACGGTAATGAAGGCACCGTAAGGAGACACTGTTTCTCCAACTTCTGCTGTGATGAGATGTCCTCCTCTGCCATTCCAAAGAAAGGAGCTGCGGAATCTCCTTACAATCAGGGATCCTATTCACAGCCCCAAAGCGCCCTTTCTTCCCCAGAAATGCAAGGGCCCGGAGGACAAGACAAGCAAAGTCCTGTTCCCTTGCTTGTTTGCAGGGCCCTCGTAAGGGATGAGCTCAGCTAGCTGTGCACCTATGTGTGTGTGCGTGATGTGCCACTACCGGGGTTTGTACTCAGAGCATGGGCACTGTACCTGAGCTGAAAGGCGAGTGTTCTACGAGAGTGACTATCGAGGCATGCTGGCCTTCTGAATTCTTTGTCCCATGAGCTCCATCAATGGCTTCAGGTATTGAAAGTGCCACTGCCGATGCTGTCCATAGGGACAGACTGCCCCATAGCCACCAAGTCCAGTTCTTTGCCTAGGTGCCCCGCGGAAGCGTGGCAGGGGGGCTGATGAGCGGATGGAAGGTGGACACCGTATATGGCAAGTTTCAGCCTGTTGAGTGTCCTCAGCCACCTGGTGTAAGGATGGCCATGTCCCCATGCCCAGGGACATGCAGCCTACACGAAGCTCTCTTCCCAGTAACACCCCTTCCCCCTTTGACTGTTAAACTGTCTTGGAGTTGGAAAGGCAAGGGCACTGTGTGTGTGTGTGTGTGTGTGTGTGTGTGTGTGTGCTGGTCCTGGAGCTTGAACTTAGCCTAGTAGCTAGGCTTACAGGCATGAACCACCAGCACCCCAGCTGAGGATAGGTTTGGTAAAACCTGGCTTTCATGCCAGTCCCAAGTATGTGATGGAGGCATGAGCTTTGCTGGCGCACCTCAACTCGTTGGCTTGGTTGTCAGATGGCGTTCGGAGGGGAGGGAGCGGGCATGATGGAGAAGCAGGCTTGAGGGCAGAGGCCCTGGGGGAGCCCCACCCTGCTGCTCTGCAGGCCCACCCTGCCACCCTAGGGAGGGCTTCGTGGGCACCAGAGGTGTGGGCCAGCCCTGATAACCAGCCAAGCAGGCAGAACACTGCCTGGGCACGGCCCTGGTTGGGCCACAGGTGTGTTCAATTGAGGAGCCTGGGACTGCCCCGAGGGCTGATGAGGCAAACCAACACCCAAGGACTGCAGAGGGCCCACGGTCTTCCTCTAGCCGGACTCTTACACCTGTACCGGCCGTGCCCAGCAGCAAGCCCCCTTTGAGACCCGCCTGTCCCATCTCTTCCCTTGCAGTTCTGCTTCTCCTAAGAAAATCGAAAACTAGAGACCAATATGCCATATGAATATAAACATAAAGCTCTTTAATGAAATACAATCAGTTTCAGCAACCTTCAGCAACAGAGAAACTGTAACTATTTACTAGAATAAAGCAAGGAAAACTGCAAGATCATCATCAAAGATACTGGCAATCTGTTTGAGTCTCCTCACTTTCATCTTTCAAGAAAACACAGCAAACAAAAATGCAGCCCAACAACATGAACTCCAAAGACACAAAGGGCCCTTACCAAAATCCTACAACTAATATGATATTTAATAAACAACTGAACTCTTTCTCCTAAAAGCAGAACAAAAGGAAGATGCCTATTCTCACCATGCCTACTTGATGTTCTCTGAAGGCCCTGGGCAAGAAAAGAAACAAGGCGTAAGATTACAAAGGAAGAACCATGTTTGGAGATGGCATTATCTTATGTGTAGAAAATCCTAAAGAATCCACTATAACTCTTAGAGTTAGTAAGCTCAACAAAGTTGCAGGACAGAGAGCAATAAACAAAGACTATCTGGATTTCAATACATTAACAAAATCTTAAAATTAAGAAAACAATTCAATTTACAATAACAAAAACACTCAGAGTAAGTTTAAAGAAGTGAAAGACTTGTATATGAACTACAAAACACTTAACAGAAGAATAGATAAATGTGAGAAACATTCAATGTTTACAGACTGGAAGACTGAATATAATAAGAAAACTTTCATGTTGACCTACAGATTCATGCAATTCCTGCCATTCTGACTTCTTTTGTTTTGAGGAAACTGATAAGGTGATACTAAAATGTGAAAATACAAGAAATCTAGAAAAGCAAAATAATCTTGAGTAAGAACAAAAGTAAAGTCTCACAATTCTGATTGTAAAGCTTACTACAAAGATATGGTAGTTAAGACAGCACTAGCCTTAGGATAGATATATAGACCAGTGGAATTAAACTAAAAGTCAAAAAGTAACTCTATACAACTAAAGTCCACTGATTTTCAACAAGTGTTAGCTCTATTTAATGAAGAAAATATTTTCACAAATGGTGTTGGTATAACTAAATATACACATGAAAAAAAACAGTGTGCAGGGTTCCTACCTCACACCATATATAACTCAAAATAGGAAGTAGATCATCAAAATACTGAAGTTAAAATGACAACTCTTGGAAGAAAATGGAACTTGCTATGACTTTATATGAGGTGACTACTCCTTGGATAAGGCATTGAAGGCACAATGAACAAAAGAAAAAGGGATGGATCATACTTGGTCAAGATAAACACAATGCATACAGCTGGGTACTGATGGCCCACACCTGTAATCCTAGCTACTTAGGAGGCTGAGATCTGAGGGTCTTGGTTCGTGGTCAGCAGGGGCAGGAAAGCCTGTGAGACTCTTGTCTTCAATAAACTACCCAGAAAAAGCCAGAAGTGGTGCCGTGGTTCATGTGCTAGAGTGCTAGCCTTGAGCACAGAGAGGCTAAAGGTCAGAGCCCAGTCCCTGAGTTCAAGTCCCAGATCTGGGGAAAAAAGAATGCAAGAAAGAAAAAAAACCAACAATGCATAATACAACACTATCTAGTATATACTCTATACAGAACCTAACAACTCAAGAATAAAAAGACTAGCACATAATTTAGGAATAGAGGAAAGACTCAAACAGGTAAGTCTGCAAAGACAATATGTACAAGAACTGTCAGTAAATAGAGGAAAGTAATGGCATCATTTCCAGAAGAGAACTACAGCTCAGAACTAATGATGCCAGCTCATACACACTGGGAAAACTACAATAAAGCAGGATGTGGGGAAATTGGAATCCTCACATGTTGTTATCGAGGTCAGACACTGACACAGCCTCTGTCAAAAACTAATTCAAAAAAGTAAGCAGAGTCATCAGCACACGAGCCAGCAATTCCACCCCTTCCCAAGCGCGCACCCAGGGGGGATGAAAATGTTAAGTTCCACAAAAACATGGACACAACTCTTTCTTCATGGTAGCACTGTCCATAATAACAAAAAAAAGTCCACCAAAATGTGGACATGATGTGAAATATTTATTCACAAAGTGACAACTTGATTAACTTTCTTTATTCTTTATTAGATTATTATGACTTAAACAATAGTAACAATAGTATTCTTCCTTCCTTCCATCATGGGCTTTGAACTCAGGGCCTGGGTGCTGTCCCTGAGCTCTTTTATTCAAGGCTAGTGCTCCACAACTTTGAGCCACAGCACCACATCTGATTTTCTGGTGGTTAAATGGAGGTAAGAGTCTCGCGGACTTTCCTTGCCCAGGCTGGCTTTGAACCACGAATCTCAGATCTCAGCCTCCTCAGTAGTTAGGATTACAGGCGTGAGCCACCAGCATCAGGCACAATAGTATGTCTTTAAAAGATATTTGAACAGAAGAAATGAAAGGTGGGAGGAAGGTAGCCAACAAGAGAAGGGGAAGAGGAAGAAATACAGGAAGAAAGAAGGGAAAGAAGGAGGAAGGAAAGAAAGAGGAGGGTACAAGGAAAAAGAATGAAGGATAGGAAGGATGGATGTAGAAGTGGAGGGAAACAAAATGGGAAAGACAAGGAGGAAGGAAGAAAAAAAAAGGAAAGAGGACCGAGGATGAAGAGTGGAGGATGGAAAGAGGATAGATGGTGGAAGACGGCGGGGAGGTGAAAGGAGAGGGGAAAGGAGGATGGAGGATAGAGAGAGAAGATCGAGGAATAGAAAGACGATGGAGGGTGGAGTAGGGAGACAGGATGGAGAAAGGGAGGGAGGGAGGGAGATGAAGGATGGAGGCTGGAAAATGGAGGGTACAGGCTG
Source organism: Perognathus longimembris pacificus (assembly GCF_023159225.1). NCBI lineage: Eukaryota > Metazoa > Chordata > Mammalia > Rodentia > Heteromyidae > Perognathus > Perognathus longimembris. The sequence goes on along the minus strand of NC_063184.1, from coordinate 2,125,335 downwards.
CTGGATGAGTATGGGGTCTAGAGGTTGGAGGATGGATATTTGAGGCTGGAGGGATGGTGACCCTTCACCAAGGGGGAGCATGGAGGATGTAAGAAGGGAAGGAGGATGAAGGAGAGGAGGGAGGTTGGAGGAGGTTGGAGGACGGGGAGGCATGGTGGGAAAGAAGGAAGGAGGAAATGAAGATAGAGGGAGGGAAGGAGCAAGGATGTCATTTCAGCTGCATCTCAGGTTCCAGGGATTTCTCTCTTCTCTTCAAGTGAAGCCGTGGTCCTGACTGCTGTGTATTGTTCCAGACCTTTGTACATCCTTGCACTCAAGTAGCAACAGACAAGGGGCATTGTCGGGACGTGTGTACATATGACCAGCTTTGTTTTCCAGCAACTTCCGTTCCCAGTAGATGCATGTTTCAGGTTTTTCATGGTGGTTACGTGTGGGTCCCCCTTACTGGCCTCACAGCAGTAATAAGCCCCAGTTTAGCATACCCACACAGCCACTGTGGCCCGCACAGAGGCTTCGGCCTTGAACCGTGCTGCTCTTTCTGGGCCTGTGAGTGAGGAAAAGCCCCCCGTTGGCACCTGTGCCCTTTGGTCTGAGCTGATCTCTGCTGTTTGCAGGAGGAAGAGAAGAGTCCATGAGAACCTTCCTGTGGGGGGGGGCACGCTGCCCTCCCCACAAGAACTGTTGCCTCCCTGCCATCTTAACAGCACACAGCCAAGATCGCCTCATGCCTGTTCTGTCCAGCGATGAAAAATTCCTCCAGGAATTCCTCCAGTGGTTCACTGGGCCACCCCTGTGACCTGTGGCCACCCCTGTGACCTGTGACCACTTGAACTCAGCAAACGCTCCTGGCCCCCTCCCAGTTCTCCCGATGCAGTCCGAAGCCAGTGTCTGCACACCTCAAGAGGGCTGGAGGGAAACCCAGTGCTATCTTCCCACGGCTGCTGTGGAAATCATCTTCCATCTTCTCTCTCTGCCCTTCACCACATCTCTTTATTTGGCAAGTGGGGCAGAGTGGCTGAACCCAATGTGGCTCTCCCACACTCTGGTTTCAGTAACACTCATACTCTACGCACAACTGAGCTGAGGCACACACACATTTCAGTGCATTATCCAGGGATTCATTGCGTCACAGCCAAATTCATTTCCCCAAATGACTGTCCCGAGTGACAAGAGGCTGAGATCTGAGGATCAGAGTCCAACGCCAGCCAGACACGCAGGTTCCTGAGACTCTTACCTCCAACGAACGGCCGGACTGTGAGAAGTGGGTTGTGGCTCAAATGACTGAGCAAAGCGTTTAGAGACACTGCCAGGCCCTGAGGTGAGGCCCCAGGACTGGCACCCCGTATCCCTCCTCCCAACACACACACAAAGTTACACTGTCATTTCCCAGTTCCAACAAAATAAGCCCTCACAAGGACGGTTTGAATCTACAGCTGGTCAAGTTTTCAAACTCCAGTGTTACAAACTGTTGGTAGTAAATGTTATTTAACGGTGACATACATGTATACAAGTTTATATGGGCAGCATACCAACTGTTTTGAAATATACAGTTCAGTATTATTAAGTTCACATTCACGTTGTTAGGCAAGTAATAAATTATCAAGTCTAGCCTTACTATCATGTTCTATGGAACAATGATTTCATACTTTTTCCCTCCCTTTCAAATGAGCTTCAGTATCAGAATCTGCCAGGGATGGAAAGGACTAGTAAGGATAACTTCATTCCAGTTTATGATTTAAAGGTGATGTAAAAGCCAGGTGCCAGTGGCTATATTGCAGCTACTCAGGAGGCTGAGATATGAGGATTACCGTTGGAAGCCAGTGGCAGCAAAGTCCATGTGACTCTTATCTCCCAAAAATCTACAAGTGGAGCTGTGGCTCAAGTGGTAAAGTGCTGGCCTTGAGCACAAAATGTCAGGACAGTGCCCAGCCCTGAGCTGAAGCCTCAGGACCAGCAATAACAACAACAAAAGGTGAGATAACAGGCCAAGAAAACTTAGGTCACTTTCCTGTCACCATTACATAAGCCCAGAGCCAGGATACTCAACTCTGGTCTATGCTGACTGGCTGGAAACATAAAAACAATAACAAAGTAACTGCCCAAGGAGCTTGCTGTATTCGAGGTACCCTAAGTTGCAGATACATGCCAATCTGAATGAAAATAACCTGTCATTTGTAGACTTTGTCCCTATGAGAGAAAGGGTGGGTGAACACAGCCATAACATCTAGTGTACATGCATGAAAACAGAATGAGAAACCTCGACCATATATGCCTGGGCTTGGGTGGATGATGGAAGGGAAGATCTTCGTCAAGAGACACTGCACACATAAGTGGCCATGTTGGCTTGAAACCCCTTTGTTCAGCTATTTAAATAAAAAGTATAATCACAAACAAACCAGCCTGGTGCTGATGGCTCACACCTGTAATTCAAGCTACTCAGGAGGCTGAGATCTGAGGATTGCAGTTTAAAGCCAGTCCTGGCAAGAAAGTCCGAGAGATCCCGATTTCCAGTTTACCAGAAAAAAGCCAGAAATTCAGTGGTGGCTCAAGTGGTAGAGCACCGGTTGTTTAAGGGGAAAGCTAAAGGACAGTGCCCAGGCCCTGAGTTCGAGCCCCAGGACTGGAACACACACACACAAAATCTCCGGGATAAAGTTTTTCTTTTTTGGCCAGTCCTGGGCCTTGAACTCAGGGCCTGAGTACTGTCCCTGGCTTCTTTTTGCTCAAGGATAGCACTCTGCCACTTGAGCCACAACAACGCCACTTCTGGCCATTTTCTGTATATGTGGTGCTGGGGAATCAAACCCAGGACTTCTTGTATAGGAAGCAAGCACTCTTGCCACTAGGCCATATTCCCAGCCCCTCTGGGATAAAGTTTTGAGACCACATAAGTAGAAGTCTGCCACCTACAGGTGAAAGGAAAGAAGACAGCCTTGGCCTTTTGGGGCAAGGCTTTGATGGTGCTGTGTTAAAAACTTCATTTGGAGAATAGCTGTCAATCCAGTACAAGACGACTAATGTAGCAGAGATATTTCCTCCTGTTCTCAATACATTTAGTGCAAGTTTCCAGTATATTCTTCTCTATTCGTCCATGGCCCTATGGTGGCTGAGTGGGTCACAATGCTGAAGAGAATTAACTAGAACTTAGACACAGGAACATTTCCTAGCAACCACCACCACGGTCTCTGTCTAGGGCCCCAGTGGCTCCTGCTTTCTGCTGGCATCGAATCTTCACTGCTTGAACCAGCTGAGTGAGTAGTGAAAATCTTCTACTGAAGGAGGAGTACCGGATACCATTTGGGGAAAGTTCAGTGTTACCTCATAGGGTCTAAGAAAATGAATTCCAGATGGGTTACATATTATGTGTCAAAGGTATGCAGACCATAGACGATGAAGCCATCTGGGCAGATGATTGTGAGACAGTCCTAAACTTGTGAAGACGTCTCAAAACAACACTAAGGGAAGGAAGGGAGACATTTTACAAGTATTTAGAAACAAAGAAAAAAATCAGTTTTCTTCCATACTAACAAAAATTTTAAGTTAAAATGTCATTTTCACCTAAATTGGTCAAACAAAATTTAAATAACAGTGTTTAGTGCTAAGATTGGTTGGAGAAATAAAGCTCTTTTGGGAGGGGATAGTCTATTGGTAAGACTTATGTAAGAAAGGCTTTACGTGTTCCTCTTCCTGTTGCTTCTGAGCCCATTACTAAGAAGAATGTATCCAAAATAATGAATGATAGGGAAAATTCAATTACACATGTATTTGTAATAGACTTGTTTATGTCTCCCAGACAGAAGGTGACCTCACCACCTGCTGTGAGCTCAGGGCCTGGGCGCTGTCCTTTAGCTTGTTCCCTCAAATCTGGCACTCTACCACTTGGACCACAGTTCCACTTCGGGTTTTTTTTTTCTGGTTAATTGGAGGTAAGAGTCTCATAGACTTCACTTCCCTGCCTGAGCTGACTTCAAACCATGATCATCAGGTCTCAGTCTCCTGAGCTTACAGGTAAGAGTCACCAGTACCTGGTGCTCTGAGCTAATTAATATACTTATTGATAGAAATTGAGTGCTTTTGGTTATCCTACTTTTGGATTGTAAGAAAAGTTTACTTAGATGTACATGTATACACAGAAGAGTCTTGGAAAACCATATCCCAAATATTAAATAATGGTCACATCATTAATGTGTACAGAGACTTAAAAAAAGAGACCAAGAGATTCCTCTACAGATATCTTTAAGTCTAATGGAATGAAAGAATGGATGTGTGTGTGTGTGTGTGTGTGTGTGTGTGTGTGTGTGTATGTGTTTAAATCCCAGTCTGGAGATAGACACTAATGGCTCATGCTTGTAATCCTAGCTGCTCGGAAGACTGACATCTGAGGACTACAGTTCAAAGCCAGCCTGGGCAGGAGAGTCCTTGAGACTCTTAGTATCCTATCAACCAGTAAAAAGCCAGAAGTGGAGCTGTGGCTCAAATGGTAGGGCACCAGCCTTGAGGAAGAAAAACCTATGGGACAATGCCCAGGCCCCGGGTTCAAGCCCTAGAATTGGCACACGTGCAAACACACACACACACATACACACACACACACACAATCCCAGGATGGAAGTGTGAATAGGTAAAAAGAAAGAAAGTCTATAGTTAAAGGGGAAAATGGCCTAGTGGTAAAGTGCTTGCCTCATATACATGAAGCCCTGGGTTCTATTCCTTAGCACCATATACATAGAAAAAAGCCGGAAGTGGCGCTGTGGCTCAAATGGTAGAGTGCTAGCCTTGAGCAAAAAGAAGCCAGGGACAGTGCTCATGCCCCGAGTTCAAGCCCCAGGACTGGCAAAAAAAAACCCAAAACAAAACAAAGGGGGAAAAAAGATTGGGACCTAAATAAAAGGGCTGAGAAAGAATGGAGGTGCCAGACCAGGCAATAGAATTAGTAAAGTGTAAAGTCAGATGTGAAGTAGGAGCTTGGACATGACCTAGGAGCTGGAGATAAGCCACCAATAGCGTGGGTGATCTGGCAGCTGGCTGTTTGTGAAACAATGTGGCTATCCCAGGAGTCAATCTAAGACAGCTAATAAATTTTCTACTCTAGCTGGGTGTGGTGTGTACGCCTGTAATCCCAGTACTAGGGAGGCTGAGGCAGAGAATGATGAATAAAGCCTTGGCTCTATTCAGTGAGTTCCTGGCCAGAAGGCTACAGAGTGTGAACCCTGTCTCAAATACACACACACACTGAGTCAGCTTAGATATTTTTAGTATATATTCTGTAAGTCCATACATCTGTAGATATGTCTATTTACTAATACACTAGAGATGAGGAAGGCCATCATTTGAGTCATTATTTTAAAAGGGAAAGTGCCTCGCTGCTCACCTGTTCCAGAGTTTTAGGAGGATCCTTAAAGGAGAAACTTCTTGGCTGGGTTCTGGTGATGACATTTGCTTCTGTTGCAGTGTTCTCTGTGGGCTCTGTCTACCCCTCACAGGGTGGGGACTGACTGGCATGCAGGTCTCAACCACCTGGAAGAGGGGAATCCTGTGCTACAATAGTAATGATATTAGTATCTAAATGGCCTTCGGCAGAAATAAAAGGCCCCCCAACCCTGATGCTCACGATTTAACCCAGTGTTTCCTGCCAGCCTCTTCCACCCCCAGTTCTTGAGTTGTATAAATTCTCATTTCATCACCAGTGATTGCATGGAATATCTGCCACCCTCAATGTTAACATTTTCAATTAAAATGGTGTGTGTGTGTGTGTGTGTGTGTGTGTGTGTGTGTGTGTTCCTAGCTCTGGGGCTTGAACCAGGGGCCTGGGCCTTATCTCACACGTTGAGCCACAGCTCCACCTCCTCCTTTGCTAGCTAATTGGAGGTAAGCGGCAAGGACTTTGCTGCTGGCCGGCCTGACCTCGGCGTCCTGAGTGGCTGGAATCACATGCAGGGCCCGGGGGACCTGGCTGCCCCCGCCTATTTCAACAGCAGGGGCCATCTGCAGCTCTGTGCTCTTCTAGAAGACGCGCTACATGCAACGCCCGCCCTGGCGCTTTGGGGGACTGGGGGGAAGGAGGGCAGGGCGAAGGGGTTGGGGTGGGGGGGGCAGGGTTATGGATGCCACATGGCCTCTGCCTGGGTGACCTAGGGCGGGCGGCGCAGGCCCCGGGCGGCCTCCGTTACCGTTGCCTGCGGGCTGCGGGCTGCGGCTGCTGTCCTCCGGGCTGTCAGTGCATGCATTATGGGCGCGGTGCAGGGGCGGGGAGACTTGCCGGGCCTACAGGAGCATGGCGTCGGCGTCGGGAGGGCGGCCGCGGTCCGTGACGATCTCGCTGTCTGTCTGCAGCACGAGGAGCACCAGGTCGAGCGCGCGGCGCCAGGCCTCCAGCTTCGGGGTGACGGCGTCGTAGACCCTGGGGGCCGGTGGCTCTGCGCCCCCGCCGTGCTGGCGCAGGACGTGCGCGGCGGGCCGGGCCGAGGCCGCCGCCTCCGCCACCAGCTGCTGCACGGCCGCGTCCGCCTCCAGGGCCGGGGCGCCGGCATTGAGCCGCAGGGCGGTGAGGTAGCGGCGCCAGCCGGCGGCCAGGCTGCGAAACACGGCCGGCCGATGCCCGGGCGCCTCTCCGGCAAGCGCCAAAAGGCGGGCGATGCACAGCAGCTCCACGGCGCCCGCGCCGGGGAACACCGCGCCCTCGGCCAGCGCCGCCTCCACGCGGCGCGCGCAGCGCCAGAACGCGTCCTCCCGCATGCGAAGCGGCCCCGCCGCCGGACCCGTGAGTACCGCCGTGGCCAACGCCGCGCCCTCGGCTGCCACTGACACCGCCACGGCCGCGCGGTCCCCGCCCAGCTCGTTGCCCGGGGGGCCCCGCCACAGTGCCACCGCGACCCCGGCGCCCACGCAGGCCTCGTGCAGCTGGGACACGTAGAGCGCGGGCGCAGCGCCCGAGGCCTCGGCCAGGGCCCGCAGTGCGCGGCCCGGCACCCCGCCCAGCGCCAGTCGCCCAGCGCGCAGGCAGCGCCCGGCCAGCGCCTCTGACACGCGGCCGCGGGCCAGGATCAGGTCCACGCGGAGCTGGCCCAGCGCGCGCTCCGCGCCCTCCACCCAGGCTGCCTCGCCGCCGGCCCCCGCGCCCCCCGCTGGCCCCGGCGCGGCCCGGAACCCGGGGTGGCGGTAGGTGTGCGTGAGGTCGCCCTCCAGCAACGCCACCCGGGCCGGCCGGCGCTCCAGAGCCTGCACTGTTGTGGCGCAGGACGCAGGCACGAGTGCCACGAAGCCGGGGCACACGCCCGAGCAGGCGGCGGGCGGGCCAGGCACGCAGCACGTGAAGAGCTGGGCCGCATGCAGGGCGGGCGGCGGGCGCGTGCCCCGGAGCTGCAGGCGCAGGGCGGCCTCCACCAGTGCCATGCAGCCATCATGGCCGTGGCTCAGACCGGCCGCCAGCTCCGTCAGGTCGGTGCAGGCCCGCGCTCCGGGCGGGTCCGGGTCCGGGTCCACGCCCTCGCCCTGGCGGCCGCCCCCCCTGCCTAGGTGCCGGCTGCGGCTCAGCTCCGTCCTCCGGCGGCCGGGCCACGCGCTTTCAGCAGTGGCAGCAACCCTCGGGGCGGCATGGAACTCCGGCGAGGTCCTGGGGAGCCCGGGCCCGGTGAGCTGGGGGGAGGCGCTCTCCCCCTGACGGCCCTCTTCCTGCTCTAGGCGGACGCGCAGGTGCAGGGCAGCAGCCTCCTCCGTGCACATGCACAGGCCCTCGGCCATGGCAGACACGATGGCAGGGACGGGGATGCCCAGCTGGAGGCAGTCCTGGGCCGCGCGGCCCCACGCGCCCGCGAGGAACAGCAGGGTGGCGGCGCCGGTGCCGTGGGCGGCATGCTGCGCGCGCACCGCCTCCCGCAGGAGCTGCCCCACGGCGCCGCGTGCCTCCAGGCTCTCCAGCAGCTGCTCGGCTGAGCTCACCAGCGCGCCCGCCTCACCCGCCGTGTCCGTGACGAACTTGGAGGCCCGGAGCGGGCCCAGGAAGGCCCGGCCTGCTTCCGCGAGCGACGACAGCTGCTCAAGTCCTTCGTGCCGCCCGCGGGCGCCCCAGCAGGACACCGCCATAGGTCAGCACCTGCAACGAGAGCGGCCCTTCCTTCCAGGCCCACCCCAGCACCCCGCGGGGCCCGGGCGCCCGTGCTGTACCGGAGAAGAACGCCACAGCCCGCAGCCCACAGTCTGCTGGGAAGTGTGAATGTGGCCCGGGGAGGGGCACAGCCTGCTAGTGATAAAGGTGGCCACACGCACTATGACCAACGCTGGAGCACACGCGCAACAGGCAGCAATTCCACAGGTCAATCCTTAGAATGAATCTTGAAGAGCCTGTCATCCCAGCTCCTCCAGAAGCTGAGATGTTAGGATCTTGGTTCAAGGTCAGCCCAGGCAGGAAAGGCTGTGTGACTCTTTATGTCCAGTTAACCACCTCAGAACTGGAAGTGGAGCTGTGGCTCAAAATGGTAGCGCACTACCAGCCTCCAGCAAAAAGAGCTCAAGGATATAAGGATAGTGCCTAGGCCCTGAGCTCAAGCCCCATAACCACCACCATAACCACCACCACCACCACCAAAAAAAGAATTGAAGGGCAACTTGAAGTCTTAAGATGGAGAGCCCACAGATGTGCAAAAGCATGGAAATATAAAGTAGGTCCTAGGAGCTGGAGCGGGTGCTGACAGCTGACGACGCCTGTAATCCTAAAGGCTCAGGAGGCATCAAGTCCACCTTAGAATGATCCGGGAAATTTTGATCTTCAATGGACCAGCAAAAAGACAGAGGTGGAGGTGTGGCTGGTGTGGGAGAGCAGCAGCCTTGACTGCAAAAGGAAGGCCAGCCAAGCCAGGAGTCCTGAGTTCAAGCCCACCCCAGTCCCAGCACCAGAACAAGCAAACGGGCTGGTTCATGAATAGCTCTATGTGCTGTGCCAAGAAGCTTCATCTTTCCCTGGAAAGGAAACCAGTGGTGCACTGGTGTGTTTGAAGTAAAACCGAAGAAACTGGTTGATGTAGCATTTGAAAGCTCACATTTCTAGGAGTAGAAGACAGGGTTTGAACTTGGCTCTGCTGTTGACTGGCTGAGTAGCCTTCAGAAACTGACTTAACTATTCTGCCCCTGAATTTTCATCTATGAAAGTGGGGATGGCAGAAACTATTTCATAGAGCAATGGGGCGATTGTGCGTGCAACAGGGCCCAGCACTTGAGGTGTGCGATTGTGCACACAACAGGGCCCAACACTTGAGGTGTCGCAAGGGCTTGCTTTAATGATGGTGATGACTATGGTGGTGGGATGACTATGGGTGATGTTTTGGACATGTTGCCATTCTGGTAACAGGGACTGTTACCATGTTACTATTCTGGTAAAGGAATGAATAGCTGAAGGCCAGACTAGTGGTAGAAGGCAAGTTGAGAATCTTCTATGGAGCTGGGCACCGGTGGCTCACACCTATACTCCTAGCTACTCAGGATGCTGGGACCTGAGGAGGTCAGAGCACCTTCACATTCTCATTTAAGATGCTGAGAATCCTAAATCCTGCCTGCCCAGGCAGGTAAGTCCATGAGACTTTATCTCCAATCAACTGTAACAAAGCTGGAAGCGGCGCTGTGGCTTCAGTGCCAGGCTTGGAAAAAAGCTCAGGGACAGTAGCACAGGCCCTGAGTTCAAGCCCAAGGATGAACACATACACATGAAAAAATGATTTGGCCTATTTCTAAGCAGAAAATTTCTTTTTCTAGATGTATTTTTAAGCTTTATGGCTTTAGTCTTTTTTAAAAATGTGGGTGAAATTCCTTTAACCATTTTAAAGTATACAACTCAGTGATAATCACTAGCTTCAAACCATTCCTCTTTCCACCATTCTGGAGGTATTAAGCAACTACTTTCTGTCAAATTCTCTCTCGGCCTTTGGCAATCAATTTACTTGCAGTCTCCATAGTTTAACTTATTCTTGGTATTTTATAGAAGTGGAGTATATGTGACCTTTTGTAAGTTTATTTAGAATACTTTGGTATATGTGATTGATCTGGAGCTTGACCTCTGTCTGGGCTTTGTGCTCTCTCCTGGCTTTTTCACTCAAGTCTGGTGCTCTACCATTTGAGCCACACCTCCATTTCTGGCTTGCGGCTTGTTAACTGAAGATAAGAGTCTCACATACTCTCCTGCCCAGGCTGGCTTTGAACAATGATCCTCATATCTCAGTCTCCTGAGTAGCTAGGATTACAGGATTGAGCCACCAGCACTTGTCTTACTTAGCACATTTTTCAGGTTCATCTATACAGTAGTTTGAGTCTATACTTCCTTTTTTACATTTGAGAACCTTCCCATTGAATGTGGTATATTTTGGATATTCATTCATCTGTTAAAGAACATTTTTTCCCTATTATTATTATTATTATTATTTTTTTTTGGCCAGTCCTGGGCCTTGGACTCAGGGCCTGAACATGGTCCCAGGCTTCTTCCTGCTCAAGGCTAGCACTCTGCCACCTGAGCCACAGCACCCCTTCTGACCATTTTCCATATATGTGGTGCTGGGGAATCGAACCGAGAGCTTCATGTGTAGGAGGCAAGCACTCTTGCCACTAGGCCATATTCCCAGCCCTTCCCTATCTTTTGGTTATTGTGAATTATGCTGCTATAACATTTCTGTACATTTTCCCACTGTTAAACTAAAAAAGGAACAAAGTTACTGATTCATACTGCAGCGCGGATAACTCTAAAAATACTATGCTATGTGACATGCACCAAAGGCCAAATATGTACTGTCCAAATATATGTGTGAGTGCTTGTTTATACCCTTCTGGACATACACCAAAGGGTGAACCTGCTGGGTTGTCGTGCCATTCCTGGGGCTTGAACTCAGGGCCTGGGCACTGTCACAGAGCTTTTTCCACTCAAGGCTAGCACTATACCACTTTTTTTTTTTTTTGCCAGTCCTGGGGCTTGTCAGGGCCTGAGCACTGTCCCTGGCTTCTCTTTGCTCAAGGCTAGCACTCTGCCACTTGAGCCACAGCACCACTTCTGGCCGTTTTCTATATATGTGGTGCTGGGGAACTGAACCCAGGGCTTCATGCATACGAGTCAAGCACTCTTGCCACTAGGCCATATTCCCAGCCGCACTATACCACTTTAAACCACAGCTCCTTTTTGGCTTTTTGGTTGTTAACGAGAGATAAGAATCTCGCAGACTTTTCTGCCCAGGCTGGCTCTGAACCATGATTCTCAGGTTTCAGCCTCCTGAGTAACTGGGATTGCAGGTGTGAGCCACTGGCACTGGCTGGCAATTCCATTTTAAGGAACTGCCAAACTCTTGCAAAGCAGCAACAGCACCCTTGGGAGTGGAATTTGCCCTCTCTTCACTGCACTCAGTCCCCAGGGCTGCCACAGCAGGCTAATACAGAGGGTGGGGCGGGATAAAACAACACATGTTCATGGGCTCCTGACTCTGGGTTCATACCCCTGAAATTCAGGTGTTGGCAGGGCAGGGTCCCCTCAAAGCTCTAGGGAACAACCCTTCCCTGCCTCCAGCTCCTGGCTGTCCCAGCAGTCCCTGCCCTTTGCTTGCATCACCGCCATCTCTGTTCCAAATGGCTCTTTCCTAATCATGATGTCAGTTATCCTCAGCAGGGCTCGGCCTGATCGGGTTACGACCTCATCTGAATAATTATAAAGACTATGCTCAAAGAAGCATGGCAGACTGGTGAGCCAACATTTTTCTGTTTTTGTAAAATTACAGAGTGATTGTGAAGTGAAATCTTACTGACTTGCTTTCTCCTCATATTACATTGAAAAAGGAATAAAATAAGCAGGGTGCTGGTGGCTCACACCTGTAATCCTACCTACTCAGGAGGCTGAGATCTGAGCACTGCAGTTCACAAAGTTATTATCTACTATTAATACAACCTCTAGCTGTCCCTCTACCCATTCTGATAGATTTTTATCCTGTCTGCTTACAGCCTTTCACTGCCTTCCCATTTCCGAAGCCCTCTGTCAGTATTCCTCCTTTCTCTTTTTCTTCCTCTCTTTCTCTCTCCCCCTCCCTCCCTCCCTCATTGGTGGTACTGGGGTTTGAGCTCACTGGCGCTCTACCACCATGCGTAACAAATAAACTGAGCCTCCCCTAGTCTGGCTTTTTGGTGGTTATATGAGATGGAATCTAGTGAATAAGTTATGCTGGCCTCAAATCTCAATCCTCAGCTCTTAGCCTCCTGAGTAGCCAGGATCTCAGGTGTGAGCCACTAAACTAAGCCTTAATGGAGTTTAACATGCACATGCCCACTGATTTCTTTAAGGTGATAGAGCCTCTGTTTATGGCCTTCCTAACACTCCATTTAAACATAAGATAGCACTAGGTAAGGGAAAAAACAAAGCATAAGAAAAGCATCCGAAATGATCTCAAATATAGTCTACATTGAGCTTATGTTGGGAAAAAAAAGGCATTCCAAAGAAAGAATAAAATTATTTAAACAAAACTAATCTATGAGCAAAAGTCACATATTCACATGTTCAAGAGATTTACTTGAGCATTTGAAAAAATGAGTCCCAGTTTCAGTAGTAACTTATAAACAACAGCAAAAAAAAAAAATAGCTTTAGCCTTCCAAAAAGACCGCTTGAATGATCCCGTTAAAGAGACTGCCGTGGTCTGTCTATACTTAACACACACTGAGAAAGACAACCACAAATCCCCAAGCTCTTCCCCTTCCAGAAGGCTGGTTAGAGCAGGATGGAGAATGGTGGTTCTGAAGACTGGGAACGTTCCTGGCCTGGGCTGACACCAGTACCCGTGTGTTCCACATGCTGTCTCGGACTTCACTTCTTGCCAGCTAACTATTTCTTCCACTTTCTAACTGTACTGGAAGAGCAGAGTCAGACTGTTTGACTGGGATGTTAACATCACAAGTCTGCTTGTCCTAAGAACATGTCCAGTCTTGTCTAAGGCACTGGAAGTCATGTTCCTCCTGAGCTGCAGCAAAACAAAACCAGTACTTTTTGATGGCGAGGATTAGCATTTTCATCATCAAAACCAACGATTTAGCCAATGTGGAACAAAACTGCAGTCTAATGGTATCATTTCACTGCTTAAGATCTCCCTTTACTCCTTTGTCCAACACAGGAGCCCTTTCCCTTTTCCTTTTTTGTGTTGGTCCTGGGGTTTGAACTCAGGGCCAGGGCACTGTCTCTGAGCTTCTGTGGTCAAGGCTAATGATCTACCACTTGAGCCGCTGCTCTACTTCCAGCTTTCTAGTGTTTAATTAGAAATTAAAATCACAAATGTTTCTGCCTGGGATGGCTTCAAACTGCAATCCTCAGATCTCAGCCTCTCCAGTAGCTAGGATTCCAGGCATGAGCCCCCAGCGCTGGCTTTCCTATTCCAAGTGTGAGGACAAATGTGAATACAGATGTCACTCGATACTCTCATGACATGAGCATGTTTCCATTACCTTTGGTGCTGACCTGGTTCCGATTTGGTACTGCTTTAGTGAGGCCCTTTAGTTACATCTAAAGATGACTTCTTCATAAAGCTGTCAGAATTTCCTAAGAAAAAGCAAAAATATTAAGATACTCCACTGTGAAAAATATTTATCTTAGAATATAAAGATCTGATTTACCTTAGTATAATGGTTTTAGAATCTAACCTCCAATTAATTTATAAGATTAACACCTTTCCTTTCCTTAAAACTTCATAATCTTGCCCAGGAGAATGTGTCATTTTATTTGCACTTTGTCTATACTCTGATTTGAATATTTTATCCCTTTTTTTCACAGCCTCTCATGCTATACATTTTCACCAGCCAAGGAATGTGTCATTTGTATGTGTGGGTAGTAGGTACTGGTCCTGGGGCTTGAACTCAGGGCGTAGGTGCTTTTCCTGAGCTGTTTGTGCTCAAGGCTAACATGTTCACTTCCAGCTTTTTTGGGATGTTAATTGGAGGTAGGTGTCTTACGGATTTTCCTGCCCAGGCTGGCTTTCAGCCATGATCCTCAGTTCTCAGCTCCCGAGTTGCTAGGACTGCAGGCGTGAGCCACCAGCACCCAGCTTCTTTTGTTGTTCTCTATGTTGTACTGGGAAGCTTGAACTCAGGGCCTTAAACTCTTGCTTGGCTTTTTCCTCAAAGTGGGCACTCTACCACTGAAGCCACACCTCCAATTCCAAAACCCTACATTCATAAGCACATTATAAAATATTTTTCATTGTATTTTTAGAATGCAGTAACAAATAGGACTTGTAGGATTGATATATTGATTAGGTTCTAGTATTTATAATAGCAAAATCAGTTTATTTGTAGCTAGTCAACCTTCGATTGGTTCTCCCTTCTGAATCTTTTTACAATTTTACTAAGAACTTGTAACAAGTAAATTAGATGAAAGACAAAAACCCTTTTCTTCTAGCTTTTCCAAGTTACCTCAAAACTTCAACAAGTTCTGTGATCAATCAGTAGAGAATGCAGAATTCTATGTAAGGTAGCACCTACTGATGTTAGAAAGAATGCTCAGTCCGCATAGGTTTTATTTATTTTATTTTTCATTTTTGGCCAGTCCTGGGCCTTGGACTCAGGGCCTGAGCACTGTCCCTGGCTTCTTCCCGCTCAAGGCTAGCACTCTACCACATGAGCCACAGCGCCCCTTCTGGCCATTTTCCATATATGTGGTGCTGGGGAATCAAACCGAGAGCTTCATGTGTAGGAGGCAAGCACTCTAGCCACTAGGCCATATGCCCAGCCCTCCCCATAGGTTTTAAAAACATCAAAATTCTGACTGTTTCTGAGTCATACTTCTGTATTCAACATAGATAATTTTTTATAAGCACCGTTGAATAAAATTAAGTTGTATGGTTATAACTAAAGTCTACATGTTAAAAGACAATATTTTTTTTTAGAGTACCAATGGTTAGACATTTGAAATGGTTCGAGAAAAGGTCAAATCTGGGACACAGGCAGTGTGTGGGACCCAGTCTGTGGGAGTCCTAGAGTTGGGGTCTCTGGAATCGGGGAATCCTGAGTTAGGGTGTCTGGAGGCATCCTGGGTTTTGAGCATTCTGGGTTTGGGTGTCCAGGGCTGGCCCAGTGTTGGGGTGTCGAGGGCATCCTGGGTGGAGGCCATCCGGGGTTGCAGAATGCTGGGGCTGGGGCATTCTGAGGTCGGGAGGTCGAAAGTCAGGGCATCCTGGACTGGGATACCGGTGCTGTGGCATCCTGGAGTTGGGATGGGCTGTCGGTTTCCCCAGGGTGGGGTGTCCCGGGGGCGGGGCGTCCCAGGGGTGGGGCATCCCTGGGCTGGGGCGTCCCGGGGGTGGGCTGTCTGGGTCCCAGGGGTGGGGTGTCCCGGGGGTGGGGTGTCCTGGGGTCTAGGGTGTCCCGGGGCCTAGGGCGTCCTGGGGCCGAGGCGTCCTGGGCTGGGGTGTCGGGTCAGGTCCCGCCCGGCGGCGGCCGCACGAGCCGGGCTGCAGGCGCGGACTCCGACCCCGCGCGCTCGGGGGCCCCTGGCGGAGGAGGGGCCGGGGCCCGCGGAACGGCCGGGGCCCGTGGAACGGCCGGGGCGCTCACTACTAACCTCGCCGCTCTCCCGCCGCTCCCCGGCCCGCGCGTCTCTCAGCTGCCCTACCTGAAGCGCCGCTCACGCATGCGCAGACGGGCGCGCGGAGCGGCGCGTGCCTCCTGGAGAGAGAGACCTAACTCCACTTAACGGTGGGCGGAGGGCGGCGGAGGCGCCACGCCATTGGCGCAGAGCACCGAGGAGGGCGGGGCAAATCGTCATCTCCTGCCTCCCATTGGGCGACCCGGCCGTCAGTCATTACGCAACTCCGGTGGGCGGAGCTGCGTCTCTAGCTGCGGAGAAGCGGTCGTGGCAACGCGGGCAAGCGGTGGACGCCGCGGCGGCGAGCGCGGTGGGCGGGGCGGCCTGGGGCCGGGCGCGGTGGCGGGGGCCATGGTGAGTGGGCGCGGGGCGCGGGCACCGGCCGAGGCCGGGCCCCCCGGGGCCGGGGAGGGGGCGTGCGGAGCTGGTTACGCCGTCGTGGGGCTCCCGGAGCGGGCAGAGCTCGGCCCGGGGACCGCGCCCAGGCCCCGAGTTCAAATCCCGGCACCTCCCCAGAGCGGTGAGTCCCCTCCCCGGCGTCTTGGATGAGAAGCCCGGGGGGACCCGCAGCCACCCCCGACCCCGACCCCCAGCCGGAGACCGGGGCCGCCGATGGGCTTGCCGGCCAGAAATAGCATGGGGGGGGGGCTTGGAGCATCGCCCCATTGCTGGATCCTGGACCGAAAGTGTGAAGCCCACACACCACACCGGGAGGCCTGGAAGCAAATGTCCCCGAGCAAGGCCAACCCCCCACGCCATCCACATTCCACCACCTGGCCCTGTCTGTCACCAGGCCGCCCTTGCTGCTTTGGGGTCTGCACCCCGAGTCTGGTGCTCGCTGGACGCTGCCCCTTGAACCACACCCAGGCCCTGTTTTGCTCCAGTTAACTCCCCAGTGGGGACCTTGAATGTGGATCCTCCACCCCTGCCTTTGCCGTGGCCGGGTCGCAGGTAGGAGCTACCATACACAACTTGTCTTTTTCTTGCCTGTAGCTGGCCTTGTCTTGAATCATTGTCCTCCTCCACTGCGTTCCAAGCACCTCATGTGATAGGTTCAACTTACTTTGCCTAAAAGGCACACGTTTCCAGGGGGAAAACAACAAAAACCCCACAATCTTAAGTGGAAAGAAAGAACCCGGCCTTCCATCATGGTATTGATATGGAAAAGAACAAGTATTTAGCAAAAGGGACAGGGTCATTCAATAATAAGAAATAGGCTAGTGCAATGTTCACTAGAGTCAAGTGTTTTCGTCACAGAGGTCTCTCTCACCCCCGCGTGTGTCCATTACAGGCATGCGGTGCAAGTTCAGGCCAGTGGAAGAAAAGAGCTGCCAAAGTGGAATTGAACGAAACTCAAAAGCAAGAAATTAAAGAGGCTTTTGACCTGTTTGATGTTAATGGCTCTGGAACCATAGATGTGAAAGAATTAAAGGTTCTGAAATAATTTCTCATTCTAAGACATCTAAGAAGCCATGTCATATATGTGGGACTTTTTTTTTGGGAGGGGGAGCAGGAATCAAGTTCATAGCCTTCAGCCTGAGTTCTACCACTGAACTATATACCCTCCTCCTGGGTGTGTGGGATTTTCAAGTCCTTAATAATCTTCTGAAAGACTGTATAGAATCTCTTCAGTACATATGTCCACCATGCATCAACAAAACAATGTCTCGTTACACATTTGAATTTATATGTGTGTAGGCAAAAGCTCTGGGTGTAACATGATATACTGAAGGGCATGGTAGGATTGGAACTGAGGCCTGCTGACCTCCTTTTCTAGGATCGTGGCTCAGTGTATATTAAAAAGTAATTAGTCAGCCGGGTGTTGGTGGCTCACACCTGTAATTCTAGTTACTCAAGAGGCTGAGATCTGAGGATCGCAGTTCACAGCCAGACTGGGGGAGGAACGTCCCCTGAGACTCTTATTTCTAATAAACTACCAAAAAAGCTAAAAGTGGGAACTGTGGCTCACGTGGTAAAACTCTAGTCTTAAGCAAAAGAAGCTTAGGAACAGCACCAGGTTCTGAGTTCAAGCCCCAGGACCAGAATCAAAAATTAAAAAAAAATAAGTAAAAAGTTCAGGTTGTGATCCTGCCATATGTATTTCCTTCTGATTTCAGATTGCAATGCGGGCCTTGGGATTTGAACCAAAGAAAGAAGAAATTAAACATATGATAGCTGAAATTGACTGCGAAGGAACTGGCACTATTAGTTTTGAAGATTTTTTTGCCATTATGAGTGTGAAAATGGTATTATCATGATTTTATTTCTCAAACAAACACAGTAGCAATGGGAGCTTTCATAGAATTGGAAGCAGGTATTTTAGGGATGGGCAGGTTTAGATAAGAATAGAGACTACAATGACAGAGTATGTCACAACTGTAATAAAAAGACTGGAGTAGAGAAGATACCTTTCTTAGGAAATAATGAGGGTGTATGGAAGGATAGCACAGGGCCCGAATCTGAAAGCCTTATATTTGACAAACATTGAAATCCAGTTTTTGCCAGACACTCTTTTTTGTTTTTGTTGGCCATGGGGCTTGAGCTCTGGGCTTGGACACTGTCCCTGAGCTCTTCAGATCAAGGCGAGCACTCTACCACCTGAGCCACAGCACCACTTCCAGCTTTCTGGTGGTTAATTGGAGATAAGAATCTCATGGAGTTTCCTGCCTGGGCTGGCTTTGAGCCACAATCCTCAGATCTCAGCCTCCAGCGTAGCTAGGATTACAGGTGTGAGCCACCGGCACCTGGCTGGCCAGGTGCTCTCCTAGGGAGTCTTGGAGGCTACATTTTTGTAACAGACCTGAAATAAGGCACCTATTCACCATGCTGTGCCCTTTCTGCTTTTTGTAAATGTTACATTTAGGTACCATGAGTGCAGATGCCAGTACTTTGGAATAACTTGGAAGTTAGAGCACTAAGCTGGGCGTGGTGTGGCATGCCTGCAATCCTAGCACTGAAGGAGACTCAGGCAGGAGGATGTGGAGTTTGAGGCCAGCCTAGACTGGCAAGCCTAGACTAGCAAGATGGGCTCAAAGAACCGAAGAAGTGCGCGGTGAAGTCCAAGCTCACTTCCAGCTGTAGAATTCAAGGATTTCATATGCGCCGTTTGACAGAATAAAGACAAGTGGCAATTTCCCTTTTCTTTTGGTGCTAACACTGCAATTTTTTTTTTCAGAGTGAAAAAGATGAAAAGGAAGAAATATTGAAGACTTTCAAGTTATTTGACGATGATGATACTGGAAGCATATCACTAAATAATATCAAGAGGGTTGCCAGGGAGCTAGGGGAAAACTTAACTGATGATGAACTTCAGGTCAGTCTTTTTTATTTTTGTAATTATAATTTGCCATAATGTATGCATACTTCTATATGATAATTTACAGGTTGGATGCCAGTTTTCAAGATACCATATATAAAAAATAGATTTGAAGCCAGATGCCAGTGGTTCAGGCCTATAATCCTAACTATTCAGGAGGTGAGACCTGAGACTTGCAGTTTGAAGCCAGCCCTGGCAGGAAAGTTCATAACACTCTAATTAACCACAAAAAATCCAGAGTGGAGTGGTGGCTTATGTGGAAGAGGGCCAGCCTTGAGCAAGAGTTGAGCAGCAGCACCCAGGTCCTGGGGTCAAGCTCCAGTACCACTACAAACCAGGTTTTGTTTTAAAACTTGAGTTTGAGTGTATATTTCCATATCTACGTGTATCATTATTCATTTTAAAAGTTAGATTTTGTGAGTTATGTTACTATTTTTTTTTCTTCAGGAAATGCTTGATGAAGCCGATCGTGATGGGGATGGAGAAATAAACGAGGAAGAATTTTTGAAAATGATGAAGAAAACTACCCTTTACTAATGCTGCATTTGGTGCCTTCTGGAAAATGGTTGACAAATTGTATTTGCTATCCAGTTCAATAATGTAACATACGAATGTGTTTATTTTCAGTTTTTAGTACACACACACACACACGTTGGCCCATTGATATGGGATATGAGAGAAGCTATGCTCCTACCTATCTGTCGCTGAGGCTATGGCGGCATCACGAAATGAAGCGAGAACTTTCTTTGGAACACGAAAGCAAGCACAGTGTGAATTCCAGCTGCCATGTTTTAAGTGTGCAGGTTCCCAAGAGCTAACATTTTCTAAATGCTGTGGGCCCACACCAGGGGGTTTGCCTAACAAACTGTTACTTGCTCTGTTACTTTCCTTTTGTGTTACCCTAAGGAAACTGAGTATTATTTACTTTTTAAACAATGCTTTAATATGTAAAGTAATAAAAGTGACTGGTGGCTAGATTCTTTGCTGTTTCTCTTCTAATAGTTATTGATGTGGTTTGTATGTGTTCCAACATTCAAGGCAACAGTGGAGCCCTAAAGAGGTGGTTAGCTCCTTCCTTTTCAGGGTTAGTGCCTTTTAAAGGAACCTGCAAAGCCCAGGGAAACGGTGTGTGTGTGTGTGTGTGTGTGTGTGTGTGTGTGTGTGTAATGAAATTTTACTAATAAGAATTCTGATATTGTGACTTTCGCATGGAAATGAACCTGGGAACTATGTTAAATGAAGTAAGTCGGGCTCAGAGAGACAAAGGACATAAGTTTTTTTTGGTATATGGAAGTTATATCTAAATTATATGTAAACATATACGAGGTCATATGCATAAATACACAAGCATTCACTAAAATATATTCCATATTATGTGGTATTTATGTGTATACCAAACTTGGAAGGATTCCAAGTGATACATGGTATAACTCCTTTGAATAACTGACAGTTTAACAAAATGTATACCAGGACACTGGAACATGTGTTTTCAGTGGTACATCAAGGAGAAAAGGCAGACAGATGGAGAGAGGAAAGGTGAATATGGTAATATTCAGTGTACACACACACACACACACACACCTGAAAGTGGAACCAGGTCACTGGAATATTGGATGGGGTGGAGAATGATGGAAGGGGTAACTGATCAAGATGCACTGTACTCATAAACTGACATGTTGAAACACCTTTGTACAACTATTTAAAAAAAATCGGGCTGAGAATATGGCCTAATGGCAAGAGTGCTTGCCTTGAATACATGAAGCCCCAGGTTCGATTCCTCAGCACTACATATATAGAAAACAGCCAGAAGTGGCGCTGTGGCTCAAGTGGCAGAGTGCTAGCCTTGAGCAAAAAAGAAGCCAGGGACAAAGTTCAGGCCCTGAGTCTAAGTCCCAGGACTGGCCAAAATAAATAAATAAAATACAGGCAGATGCTGATGGCTCATGCCTGTAATTCTGGCTCCTTGGGAGGCTGAGAACTGAGGACTGCCAGCTCCTGTAGCCAGCTCCAGCAGGAAAGGCCGTGAGATTTGTATCTCTGTGTAACCAGCAAAAATTCCAGAAGTGGAGCTGTGGCTCAAGTGGTAAAGTGCTACCCTTGAGGGTAAAAAGCTCAGAGAAAGCACCCAGGCCTTGATTGCAAGCCCTAGGACCAACACCAAGGAAAGAAAGGAAAGGATGGAAGGAAAGGGGGAAGGGAGGGAGGGAGGGAGAGAGGGAGGGAGGAAGGGGGAGGGAAGGAGGGAGGGAGGAGATGCATTGTATTCATACACTGATATGTTGAAACATCTTTGTACATCTACTTTTTTTAAACAAAGGGGTGTATGTAAGTCTGTGATGTGGGCAAGGAAAGGTAGTGCAGATAGATACTAGGAAAATCAGAGGCTCATTCTCCGCGGTGATAAAGTTGTCATTTGCTGTTTCATAGGTGATCACTTTCTCTGAACTGTTTTCTGCTTTCTTGGTCATTTGTTAAATGAGATGTGAGTGTAAATCTGTTGAATTAGCAGTTGAGCCCAGCAGGCTGGAGAAGGGACGCTCAGCCACGAGGGGGCGCTGTGGTCTTGTCTCAGGTTGGGTGAATGAGGATGTGGTTTGATTGATGCTTGTTTGGTTGCTTGACTATTCACTAGTGTAAGGTTTTAAGGAAAGATCAAAGCAAACACCATCACTTACTAGAACAATTTGGGGATAAACGTGAAGGCACGGTGTTATTCTTCAACCCAGTTCCTTGCTATCTAATTATTTCTGTTCATGAAAAGCCCTCTCATTTGCTCTCTGTCTCATCTTCCCCAGCTCAGAACCTTATTCTGCTTGTGCTAATGTGATTCATCATCATGGGTAAGTTTGTTTTTGTTTTTGATGTGTGTGTGTGTGCGCGCATGTGCACATGCTGGTCCTGGGGCTTGAACTCAGGGCCTGAGTGCTGTGCCTGAGCTCAAGCCTAGCACTCTACCACCTGAGCCACAGCTCTACTTGCAGATTTTTGGTGGAAGTCTCATAGACTTTCGTGCCTGGGATGGCTTCGAGCTATGATCTCTCTGTCTCAGCCTCCCGAGTAGGTAGGATTATAGGCATGAGCCACCAGCACCCAGGGAAGTTTTATTTACCCCCCCCCCCCAGGCACTTGTCTGTGAATAAAAAAAAAATCTCTCTAATGAGAGATGATTTCTTACGTTTCAGTCTTGTGGACAGTCTATGAATCAAGAGGGAATTTTTGGAGTCAATTAAACCATCGATTTTCATTTCTGTAATGTGTCACCATTTTCCTGGAAACTCTTACGAGGTAAAACTTTTCCTAGCCAGGTTCCCCGACAGCTCAGCCACACACGGACTGCATCCCGCAAAGCCAGAGAGCTCAGGGGTGTTCTTGTTTCCATGGTAACTGTCTGGGGACCAAGCAAGTACAGGTAATTCATCTGCTGTAGGATCCTGCCCAGAAGGAACTCAGCGGTGAAGGAAAACCCCTTTTAGTCAGAAATTTTTCTTTAGGAGGTCAACACCTCTGGAAATGTAATGTAAAATACCCAATCATTCCTTTACGTCTTATAAAGAAATACTATCGTTTTCTTACCTCGGGAATTTTACATCTGTGTGTCATAGTGAATGCATTTCCCCCCTTTCCACCCCTTCTCTCGCCTCTTTCCAAGTCGGTTGTCAATGGATGCCGTTTGCTTTTTCCCATTGTGACGTGACGGCTCTTACCCAGCAGGAACTGGAACAATATCTACCGATTAAGATGAGTCGTTTACTTGTGAGCAATTCCATATGTACACATGACTTGCAGGCAGCATCAAGCTAGCTCTGGGCATTACCCACGGTGAAAGAAGTATCTGAGCAGGTGTCAACATGGAGTTGACCAGCTTTCCAGTTCCTTCTGCCTTAGAGCTTTATCCCTTAATCTCCAGGACTGGATTTTCTTAGCATTTCTTTTTTTCATAGTCAAATGCAGTTGTAAAAACACTAGAGTCAAATGAGATTATTTTTCTCTTCAAAATTTTTAAAAATTTCATTCATTTATTGTCAAAGTGATGTACTGGGGGTTACAGTTTCATATGTAAGGCAGTGCATACATTTCTTATCCAACTTGTTACCTTTGTCCTCATTTTCCCCCCACCTGCCCCCTCCCCATTTCCCTCCCCCCATGAGGTACAGTTTGCTTACAGCATATAGTTTTGTATGTATTGCTGTTGCATTGGTTTGTCTTTTATCCTTTGTCTCTCCATTTTGATATTCCCCTTCCCTTCCCTTCCCTAGTTCCAATTTTTTTTAAAATCACCTTTGTCATGAAAAGTTAAGAAGTCACTAGTGGGCTGGGAATATGGCCTAGTGTAGAGAGCTTGCCTCGTATACATGAAGCCCTGGGTTCAATTCCCCAAGCACCACATATATAGAAAACAACCAGAAATGGTGCTGTGGCTCAAGTGGTAGAGTGCTAGCCTTGAGCAAAAAGAAGCCAGGGACAGTGCTCAGACCCTGAGTTCAAGCCCCAGGACTGGCCAAAAAATAAAAATAAAAGTCACTACCTTTTGTTGGAGGGTGGTGCCAGCTCATTCTGCTAGGTCATATGCATATACCTAATTTAAATATTCATAAGACGGGCTTGAGGTTATTGCAATCTTCAAAATAAAACAGATGAACATTTGGACATTTGTAGACACCAAATTGTATTCCTGAAGATGGCCACACCTTAATTTCTACTTTCTAGGAACTATACTATATAAAAAGGGATCTCAGACCTTTGAAAAGACACACACAGAAAATATGTATCACATTTTTGTGTGTGTACCAGTGAACTCAGGGCCTTCTGCTCTTTGCTTTCTTTTCTTTTCTTTTTTTTTTGTTGGTCATGGGGCTTGAACTCTGGGCCTGGGCAGTGTCCTTGAGCTCTTCAGCTCAAGCCAGTGCTCTACCACATGAGCCACAGCACCACTTCCTGTTTTCTGGTGGTTAATTGGAGATAAGAGCCTCATGAACTTTTTGTCCTGGGTTGGCTTTGCACCTTGATCCTCAGATCTCAGCCTCCTGGGGAACTAGGATTATAGAAGTGAGTCACCGGTACCTGGTTTACTTTGCTTTTTTGTTCATGGTTAACACTCTACCATTTGAACTATGCCTGCAGTCCACTTATTTACTGGCTAATTGGAGATGGAGTCTAGGAGACTTTTCTGGTCAGGGCTGGCTTTAAATTGAGACGCTCCAAATCGCAGCCTTCTGAGTAGCTAGACAATTTAAAGCATGAGCCACAGATGAATAGTACCAAGCTACACTTTTCACTTTCTGTCCCTTCCTCCCTTCCTCCCTCCCTCCCTCCCTCCCTCCCTTCCTTCCTTCCTTCCTTCCTTCCTTCCTTCCTTCCTTCCTTCCTTCCTTCCTTCCTTCCTTCCTTCCTTCCCTCCCTCCCTCCCTCCCTCCCTCCCTCCCTCCCTCCCTCCCTTCCTTCTCTCCTTCCTGCCAACACTGGGGCTTGAACTCAGGCCTCAGTGCTGTCCCTTAGCTTTTTCACTGGAGGCTGGTGCTCTACTACTTGACCCACATCTCCTCTTCCAGCTTTTTGCTGCTTCACTGCAGATAAGAGTCTCATGGACTTTTCTGCCCAAACTAGCTTCAAACCTCAATCATCAGATCTCAGCCTCCTGAGAGGCCAGGATTACAGGTGTGAGCCACTGGTAGCCAATCCAACTCTTTCCCTTTCTACCAGCATAGTGGAACAAGTGATGGCTTCTCTGGCTCGGTCTGCCAGTTGGGGGCAGCAAGCACTGAATTATGGAAAGACGAACTTTATTACTTCAAGGTTTGGAGGAGCTGGTAGGCTCTGGCTCATAGTAGCTCTGATTTTGAAATGTCAGGGTGGTTACAGGTTTGAGGTCCTCACCGTGGATTGAGGACAACTGGAAGCGTCTTATGATCTGTCCTTTTAGCTCTGGACTCAGGCAGGCTTCATTTGGTTGCACTTGGTTCTGCTACTTACTACTTGCATTTCCCTTTTTCTGTGTGTGCCAGTCCTGGCACATGAAGTAGACCAGGGTCTAGATGGTGCTGCTGAGCTTCTTTTGCTCAAAGGTGAGTGCTCTATCACTGGCTTTTTGGTAGTTTATTGGAGATAAAAGTTGGACAAAGTCTCCTGCCTGGCTTGGCTTGGTGATCCTCTCAGTGAATGTCACTTCTTCCTCTCTAAATGGCTGAGTGGTGTCTGCCTGTCAGCGCATTTCAGTGATCAGATGCATGGACTGGTGATTAGCTAGAGGTGCTCTTCGTGTAATTTGCTTCTCTCACTATCCGTCTCCACACCCACCTCCTGTCCCTGGCTGGTAGCTGCCTCTGGGTAAGGGTGCATCTGTACAGACAAAAATGTGTTTGGTTTGTCAAACCAGGCCTTTGATTGGTCCTCCCTTGGCTCCGTACCTTGTTATTGCTGCAAGAAATATATTTAAACGTGAGTCTTCCACAGTCAGTAACATGGTTTTAGATTTTTTTTTTTTTGGTACCAGTGCTGGGGCTTGAACTCAGGGTCTGAGTTCTGTCCCCAAGGGTTTCTCCCTCCCTCAAGGTTACCACCTCTTCCACTTGAGGCCCACTTCACTTCCAGCTTTTTTGGTGCTTACTTGGAGGTAAGATTCTCATGGACTTTCCTGCCCTGACTTGGAACTGGGATCATCAGATCTCAGCCTCCTGAGAAGCTAGGGTTACGGACATGAGCCACATGTGCCCGGCTCAGTCTTAGATTCTTATGTAACTCATTAAGTCCTAAGCTACCCAGGAGACCAGGTATGGCCTGCTGTAGCTCCTTATATATTGTTATATCCCTGTAGCTCCTTATAAATAGTTATATTCCCTTAGTTCCTCATATATTGTTATATTCCTGTAGCTCCTTATATAGGCACACTGTTACCAGAAACTGTCCAAAATGCTGCTCAGTCATTTTAGTCTTTGCTTCTAGTAAAATGAATAGGATGAAAGAAAAGGAAGATTGAAACAAAGAAATGTGATTGTTTTTATGTTTTACCATCAAGAGTACCTCTTTTAGTTAAAATGAAATCATCCAGCTGAGCATCGTCAAATTTAAATTAAAAAGTCGTGATTATTGATTTCTGAACTGAGCTAGGTTTTGCTTGATAACATCTACAAATGTTATCAGCCACAGGCAGCTATTCTTCATACTTTCACACTGTCAAACACAGTAGATTTTCTAGAATCTTACTATTCTGAGATCTCTGTGTGCATGTGTGTATGTGTGTGCCTGCGTGAGCGCGTGCACGTGCAGGCATCACAGTCCTGGGGCTTGAACTCAGGGCCTAGTTGCTGTCCCTTAGTCTTTCCCTCAAGGCTGGTGTTCCATTCCCGGCTTTTTGCTGGTTAACTGGAAGTCTGAGTCTCACAGGATTTTCCTGCCCTGGCTGGCTTCAAACTATAACTCTCAAATCTCCTGACTAGCTAGGATTGCAGGTGTAAGGTTATAGAGCTTTGTGTTTACACGAGGACATGGTAGTTCAATTATTCAGCAAACCTGTATTGTTTAATTACATAGCTAAAGGGCTTCTGCCTTTCTTTTCCATCTCTTTAGTCTAAAATCTAATAGAGGAAGAAATAAAGCAAAACAAAAGAAGTGTTTTTCTGTTTCTTCCTATTCCCTGCTACTTAACACTGGCCTCTCTTGGCTGTCACATTAGTTAGTGACACCAACTGTGAAGCAGATCACTCTGCTAAGTTACCAGCTTTGACCTCCCACAGTGAGTCACATGACATGCCTTATTACTACTTGTGACTAGGCAGCCAAGGCCACCAAAAGCCTAGGATTCATTGTGAGAGCACCCTGAATACACAGCCCAATTCACACCACACTTGAGGGACCAATCAAAGCAGTGTACCCTAGGTTTGTCACACCACTCAAGGTCCATTGTGGACATTCTGCTCTGGGGGAGAAAGGGAGGGAAGGGGGAGAAGAGAGCTCAACTTTTCCAGCCAGTTTGTTCTTGTCCCAGGATGCAACATCCCAACACATCCTACAGTGATCCTTCTTCTTCCTCCTTCTACTTTTCCTCTTCCTCCTCCCTCATCCTCCATCTTCTTCATCTTCTTCCTTCTCCCCCCTCCCACTCCTTCTTCCTTTCTCCTCCTGCTCCTCCTCTGTCTTCTTTTAGGCAGTGCTGAGGTGTGAACTCAGGGTCTTGTGTTTACAAGGTTACAAGGCAGGTGTTCTTACCGGTGAGCTGTGGCTGGGGCGCCTCCAGTGATTCTTGAAACCTACAAAGAAGAAACAGAGAACTGAATCAGTCCAAGACTATTTGGAAAACTGTTCTACACGGACACTACTTACTCTATGATGACATCCACAACCACAAAACACTTACAAATCTGCTGTATTTGCCCTTCCAGGAGGAATCCATGGGAATTAGAAATGTCTTGGCTCATTGCTTCCCAAAATTTGGTCAGTCCACTCAATATCTGCCTGGATTTTCCTGATCACCAGGTTGCTAGTACTTTCTGTATTGGTGTGGGTAGCCCTAGGTAAATAATGTACTTAGAATATCTTTGCTCACACATATGGCTTTTACTTACATATATGCATATAACATACACACACACTCACACACACACCCTAAGAAGAGCTAGAAGAGAGGTGAAATAATCTAGGAGTCCACAAAGGCAAGGTTAAAGGTGACAAAGGAATCATTATTGCAGCATAATTAGGAGACAGGCCAGAGAGGAAAGAAAGAAGAAAAACAATACCAACAAACCAAATCAGCACCAATGGAGAGCTGACTTGGGATGCCGTGGTGACCAGAGAACAGCCAGGAGACAGGACATGAACATGGAGAGACCAGTGGCATGGCATGATGATGCCTCAGCTAGTCTGGGCCTAAATAGGATCAGGTCAGGGGGCAGGGTCACAGGACACTCAGTACCAGGCGCTGGACTGATAGATTTGGTAACTTGTAGGCCAAGTGCCCGCCCCTGTCTCCAGGGATTCAGGCGAGGCACCTCCATCACCTGGTAGGCGGTGACTTTACCTTCCTCTACCATGAAGACAAGATTTCACCATGTGGCAAACATGGTGCCAGCCAGACCCAGTCTCCCTACTTGAGGAGGCAGTGCACTGGTTTCTCTTTCACACATGAAAGTATGAAGAATAGCTGCCTCTGTGTGTGTGTGTGTGTGTGTGTGTGTGTGTGTGTGTGTACACTGGGACTTGAACTACAGGACTTGTGCTCTCCCCTCGTTTCTTAGCTCAAGGCTGGAGTTCTAGAGTTTGAACCACACCTCCACTTCAGCTGGTTTTTGCTGGTTAATTGGAGACCAGAATCACTCAGACTGTTCTGCTCAGGCTGGTTTCGAACCAGGATCCCCTGATTTCAGTCTCCTAAGCTAGGATTACAGGAGTGAGCCACAGCCTCTGTGCCAGGATGACAATGTGCAAGGTGTGGGCTGGGAGAGGCAAGGGGGGGGCAGGCCTTCTCTCCCAGCACACCTTCCCCCTGTGTCAGTCTCTGTGGGCTCTGAGACTTCATTCCGCCTTTGAGCTATGACAACAATACAAAGCATGCTCCTCCATAGGAAACACTTCTTCCACGAGGAATGCATGAGCTTGCCCCACAGATGCCTGCAAGCCCATCTGAGCAGCCGAAGGCCTTCAAGAGCACCTGCTTTTAAAATGGCGGCGTCATCTCAATAAAATCCCAGACACATGCACACTTCGTGTTTGTATGAGAACCATATTTGATCCCACAAAAATGTATTTTAGTGACTGCCTGAACCATCTGACTGGAAGAGTGAAGGATGGATACTGATTTGAGGCAGTGATGGTATTTAAACCAGCTACTGAGTACTCCCATTTCCAAGTAATACTCTGTAGCACTACCAGAAGAATCTTCAAGAGGCTGCTGTAGGTTAGTAGCTTCTCCACTTTGTACAAGATGGGCAGTGACTGAGTAAAGCCAGCGACGCTGCCGTGTGCCTTGCTTTCAGTGAAAGGCAATGCCGAATTAGCAAGTGAAGGGAACTCTCTCCTTTCTCCACTTGTTTCCTTCAGTGGAGAGAACCCTTAGAAAGTTCCACCAAGGGAATTTTCAGGGAAACAAACAAAAAACCCTCTATATTTACTTTTAGTTATTTGTCGTATATATTATTTTTTAAACTTTGGTGGGGTTTTTGGTGCTATAGAAGATTCTTTTTAATTTTTGGTAATGATAGTAGGGGTTGCATTCAGGATCTGGGCAATGTTCTGAGCTTTTACACTAATGCTGGTGCACTACCACTTGAGCCACGGCTCCACTTCCAGCTTTTTGGTGAGTCACTGGAGATAAGAATCTCATGGACTTTCCTGCCTAGTGTGGCTTTTTAAAATTTGGTCGGCTGTGGGGCTTGAACTCAGGGCCTGGGCACTGTCCCTGAGCTCTTTTGCTGAAGGCTAGTGCTCTACCACTTTGGGCCACATGACCACTTGTGGTTTTTGAGTGGTTAATTGAGAGAAGACTCTTATGGGGACTTTTCTGCCCCAGCTGGTTTTGAACTGTGGCCCTCCCATCTCAGCCTGCTGGGTGGCTATGATGATGAGCGTGCGTCACCAGTGCCTGGCTGGTCTTGGTTTGGTTCTGGTGCTGAACAACTGCAGCACACCTGCATGGCGTTGCGTTGGACTCCATGATACACCTCAGAATTTCCACTGTCTTCGGATGGAGGGGCTTGTCCAACCCCTGTGCATGCAAAAGCTGCTCTCCACAGCCCGCTGATGGTCCAGCCCTCGTCCCTCCCTCCTGGTCACTGTCCCAGGACAGTTCACACCCCTGGGCCTCCCGGGAAGTCCTCCCCACCCCTCCAGGAAGGCCAGGCCCAAAGCCCCAGCAAGCTGGGAGAGGACACCTGATGCAGGAACTCTTTCTTTTGTGTTGCTTTTATACCAAAGTCTGGCAGTGTCTTGACAACGAGATGCTAATTTATGTCTTATGTTGGCATTGCTCACGCCTAGCATTGGGTGAGTCTAGAGGAGTCCAGCTGTGTTTGCGGGACTGAACACTCCGCCTCAAGATGGTAGCCCTCACCCTCCCTGTGCCTTTAACATCATCATCTCCTCACTATACCTCTCCTCCCCTCCTCTGCCCTTCCTGAGTAGTGAGGATTGCAGGTGTGAGCCACAGGCACCTGGTTAGAGAAGCACACTTTAATTTGTAAAAACATAACCATTCCTGGCTGTGAAGAGCCTGTGTGTCACAAACTTACTGCCCCTCTGATCTTGTGATGGCTAGGCTAGCTTATTCTAGATGGTTCCATACTGGAAAGAAGTATTTCAAATGTGAATCTCACTTAAATCTGCAGTCAGGAAAGTAGACGGAGCCTAATCCGTCATGTCGGAGCCAATTTCATTCTCTCTCCCTCTCCTTCCTCCCTCTTAATTTCCCTATCTCTCCTCCCTCTTTCCTCCCTCCCTTCTCATTCCTCCCTTCTGCCCTCTTTTTTTTTTTTTTTTTTTTGCCAGTCCTGGGCCTGAGCACTGTCCCTGGCTTCTTCCCGCTCAAGCACTCTGCCACTTGAGCCACAGCGCCGCTTCTGGCCGTTTTCTGTATATGTGGTGCTGGGGAATCGAACCTAGGGCTTCGTGTATCCGAGGCAGGCACTCTTGCCGCTAGGCTATATCCCCAGCCCTCCTGGCCTCTTAATTTCCCTCTATCTCTCTCCTCCTCCTCCTCCTCCTCCTCCTCCTCCTCCTCCTCCTCCTCCTCCTCCTCCTCCTCCTCCTCCTCCTCTCTCCCTCCCTCCCTCCCTTTCTTTTCAGTTCTGTTTCTCTGTAGAAGCCTAGTTAATACACATATCACCCACGGTGTAGAATTCTCTGGAGAATAAACCATACTGTCTCTTGGACGACTCCACCCCGTGTCTCTTAGGAGAAAGGCAGTCATCACGAACCGTGGAGAAAGAGAAAGGATCAAGAAGACAGGCGTAACATTCACTTTGGTAGATACTAATTTTGTAGCAGGATACAGGATTGTTTTTTTAGTGTGAACTAGTTTTAGTTCCTATCCTACATTGAGAAAAGGTAGGGAGAGATGAAGGAATGGAAATATTAAAAAAAAAAAAAACAAGTAAAACAAGCAAACAAAAAAAGACAACCCATTCAGGATAAATCAAGAGGTTAGCCAAGCCCCTTTCTAGTAAAATGATATTCACTTGTAAGAAAAGCAACCACAAAGGTTTGTTTTTGTTCTTTTCCCACTCTCTCTGTGTCTCTTACAAATAGGATTGGTACACAGTCGATTTCAAAGTTATATTTAAAATTTCTATAGTGAATCATCTTCACAGAAATGGTAGTGAATCACTGTTAAGATGTTTTAAGTGCTTAATGTTTTTTTTAAGCATTCAATGTATTTACCAAATGCTACTAATTTAAGAAAGCTGAATACTTTGACAAGTATTTAAATGAGATATGAAGGAATACCGGGATTTGATATTCTTGGACATACATAGACTGGATAAGATCAGGTAAAAAAGGCCTTGAATTTGGAATAATCAAAAAAAAAAAATCTAGGGCTGGGGATATAGCCTAGTGGCAAGAGTGCCTGCCTCGGATACACGAGGCCCTAGGTTCGATTCCCCAGCACCACATATACAGAAAACGGCCAGAAGCGGCGCTGTGGCTCAAGTGGCAGAGTGCTAGCCTTGAGCGGGAAGAAGCCAGGGACAGTGCTCAGGCCCTGAGTCCAAGGCCCAGGACTGGCCAAAAAAAAAAAAAAATCTAGGCCCAAGCCCAAGTTGTAAGCGAAGCTATTTGTTATAGCGGAACCCCAATCATCATTCTATCTGTGACACCCAAGCACTGTTAGGACCATTGGGCGGGGGGGGGGGGGGAACAGCAAAAAAGGAAGAGGGAGACAGAAAGAGACAAAGAGAGGGAAGGAGAGGGGGAAGGAAGAGGAGAGACAGGAATAGAAAGCAAGAGAGGGATGAAGAGAGAGGAAGGGGGAGAGGCAGAGAGGGAGAGGCCCAGGGAGAGGGTGGGGTGGGTCCCAGCCCCCACCTCCAACCGCCAGTTACAGGCCACTGGGCCTCCAATACCTCGTTTCCTGCTCACTCAGTTGGGCCAGCTGATTTCTCATTTAAAATGACAGACTAAGCGCGGCACTGGTGGCTTCAGGTCTGTTATCCCAACTGCTCAGGAGCCTGTGATGTGAAGATGGCAGTTCGAAGCCAGCCCAGGCAGTCAAATCCTTGAGACTCTATCCCCCTTTGACCTGCACAATGCCACATGTGGAGCCCTGGCTCAAGCACTAGAGCTCCAATCTTGAGCAGAAAAAGCTAATGGACAGTGGCCAGGCCCTTAGCCTAAGCCCCAGTCCAGATGCACAAACACAACATATGAAATTCGTATTTACTGCTGGGTGTAGATGTGCAGACCCACAACTTGAGCATTCGGGAGGCTGAAGAGGGAGGACTGAAAGTTTGAGGCCAGCCTAGACCATATTGGCAGGCTTTGTCACAAACAAACGATAATATATCTAAAGTTAATATGATCTCTTTCTCCTTCTTCTTCTTCTTCTTCTTCTTCTTCTTCTTCTTCTTCTTCTTCTTCTTCTTCTTCTTCTTCTTCTTCTTCTTCTCTCTTCTTCTTCTTCTTCTTCCTCTTCTGTAGGTCCCAGGGCTTGAAATCAGGGCCTGGGTGCTATCCCTGAGCTTCTGTGCTCAAGGATAGTGCTCTACCACTTGAACCACAGCTCCACTTCTGGTTTTCTAGAGGTTAATTGGAGATACGAGTCTCATAGACCTTCTTCTTGCCTGGGCTAGCTTTGAACCTCAATTCTCAGATCTCAGCCTCCTAAGGACTATAGGCATAAGTACTGGAGTTTTAACTCAGGATCTCACACTTGCAAGGCAGGTTGGTTCTCTACCTCTTAACCAGATCCACTAGTCCTTTTTGCGCTCCTTATTGATCTTGTTTTATGATCAAGTGAACTTGGAATGATGTCCTCGTGTTCGTGCTTCCTAGAATCTCTAGGAGGGCAGGCAGGAAGCATATACCCATACTGGTAGAAGCAAAAGATTATCTATGAAGATTAGTTCAGATAAAAGGATATTTTAATCTTTAAATAGAAAAAACTCATTCGAACTTAAATTACAATAGAGTTGATGATTGATAATTTTACAGAATAAAGTAACAAGCCTTTCTGAACTTAAAAGTAATTATAATATTCTATTGGTAGATATCTTTTTCTGTTTTGTTTTGTTGCTTTCCTTAGTTTTTATAACAGGAATAACTTTAGAAGGGTAAATTAAAACAGAATAGAAATATATTCTCTCTTCTAACCATTAATTTTTTGATGTTATCACTTGGATTTAATTCTGATTATTTCATAAGACCACACATATCAGATGTAAGTCCATTAAATTTTAAGAGGTGATGTTGGAGGTTAGAACATGGAATACAAAAATCTTTTTTTAAAATTTTTATTGACAAACTGATGTACAGAGAGGTTACATTTCATACGTTAGGCATTGGATACATTTCTTGTACTGTTTGTTACCTCCTCCCTCATTCCCCTCACCCCATCCCCCTTTCCCTTTCTTCCCCATGAGTTGTTCAGTTCATTTACACCAAACAGTTTTGCAAGTATTGCTTTTGTAGTTGTTTGTCTTTCTTACCCTGTGTCTCTCGATTTTTGTATTTCCTTTCAGTTTCCTAGTTCTAATACCAGTATACACGGTTTCCAATGCACTCAGATAAGATACAGAGATAGTGCAGGTACAACCATAGGAAGAGGATACAAGAAGATCATCAATAATAGAAGCTATGGTTACACATAGCACGTTGAAAGTAGTTACAACAGTGATATAACAGTTGTTTCCATAACATGGAGTTCATTTCACTTAGCATCATCTTATGTGTTCATATGGGTATAGCTATTGGGCTCTTGTGATCCTCTGCTGTGACTAGCCTAAACCTGTGCTAATTATTCCCCATAAGGGAGGTCATAGAGTCCATATTTCTTTGGGTCTGGCTCACTTCACTTAGTATAATTGTTTCCAAGTCCTTCCATTTCCTTATGAATGGGGCAATGTCATTCTTTCTGATAGAGGCATAAAATTCCATTGTGTATATGTACCACATTTTCCTGATCCATTCGTCTACTGAGGGGCATCTTGGTTGGTTCCATATTCTAGCTATGACAAATTGTGCTGTGATGAACATTGTTGTGCTGGTGGCTTTAGTGTGTTCTTGTTTGTGGTCTTTTGGGTAGATGCCCAAAAGTGGGGCTTCTGGGTTATAGGGGAGTTCTATGTTTAGCCTTCTGAGGAACCTCCATACTGCTTGCCACAGTGGCTGAACCAGTTTACATTCCCACCAACAAAAATCTTATAAGAAAGAATTCCAGAACATTGAAAGCAGTTTTGGAATCTGAAAACCAAAGACTCCCATTAGGAGAATAATTTATCATTTTCCCATATTTAAATCAAGCTCTTTAATAACTTTCCTATTTCTGCAGAATTTCCTAGAGTCTGAACTGAAGTAGTGTTTTCCCCCCTTCTCCTGCTACCTCCGCAGGTCCCCAGATACCAATTTTCTCACTTTATCGTAGCTAGTTCCTCACTACATATCTTTAAAAAATGATCCTAATTTCCAGGAGAGAAAAACAGAGCCGTCTTTTCATTGTTGTATGTCCAGTCCTAAACAGTGTGATCACACAGAAGCATAAGCACAGGCATGAGCGATATCCAAGTATATGTGTTATTCAGAATAGTGATCGATGATAAAAATTTCCTCCAGACAAAAGTCATAGTGATGAACTGTTACAAATTTACCTTTTATTTTTTTCAAATTATAGACTCTTTTCCCTAAAGTTAATAAAAGCAGAATATAAGCATGCCGAAAGAAAAAATTCTGCATTCTTTCAACATAGGGTAATAATAAATTGTCCTTTCTTGCAGTCACATGTAAACGATACAGCAGCACGCTTCCGACAGACCTTACTTAGACTGTGGCAGATTGACTCCTGTTCAAGACATCACAAGACATGTCCTGAGGTTCATTCCCATTAGAGTCTCGCCGTCCCCCAGACAACGGCTGCTCCCATCTGAACACTTTCTTCTGTGATGATGATGAGAACAATGAACCTTAGTTTTCTGGACGACAGTTGCAGAATCTTTCTAAAGTTTATGTGGGGCTTTCCTTATTCTGCACCATCAGGGGACATTTTCTACTCCTTATGCTTTTGTCATGATCAAAGTATTTTTCACATGGTATACAAGCTGTAAGAGCCTCACTTGGAGGAATCTTGTTGCTTGCTTTTTTTTTTGGCCAGTCCTGGGCCTTGGACTCAGGGCCTGAGCACCATCCCTGGCTTCTTCCCGCTCAAGGCTACCACTCTGCCACCTGAGCCACAGCACCACTTCTGGCCGTTTTCCATATATGTGGTGCTGGGGAATCGAACCGAGAGCTTCATGTGTAGGAGGCAAGCACTCTTGCCACTAGGCCATATTCCCAGCCCATTGTTGCTTGTTTTTTAAATTGATTCTTAGAGCTTAATTACATTCAAATATGTAGTAAATACTAAATCAACATCTAAAAAGACAAAGACTGAAAAAACGTAGGGGTTTTTAGACCAGTAAAATTAGTAAGATTCTCATACAAAGATTGCTACCCCCACAAATACCATGAAAGACATAAATTAAGCACTCTGGCAGGCCAAAGGACTAATGTCCTGTTCTGCACACTGCCATCCTCAACTTCTCCAGTCAACGCTCTGACCTGTGAGGTCGGTGAAGCACGGCTTCCAGTGGCCGGTGAAGTTGTATGTTGTGTTCCTCTCTCGTCATGACACCTGTAGAGATGAGTGTCTATTGGTATTGGCTCAGCAGCTCATGTCAAAGCTGAAGTCTCCATGTTCTATCACATAAAATGCTCAGCATCGGCAGTCCAGTCAAGAAAAGAAGTTCATTTCCACAAGCATCATTTTATAGGCTCATATGCACAGAGCTATTGAGCATTTGTGGTCCTTTCCTAAGAACATCCTCCCTTGGTCTCCATGTGTGAATGCTTGGAGTCTTGTTTAATGTATCATGCCCAAGTCTAATTTTTCTGTCTTTTACCCATTGGATTTACTTGTAGATTTATGGTCACATTTTAACTATTATACATGAACCATGTAGTTTATGTTTCTCTGGGTCTGGCTCAATTCACTTAATATAACTTTTTTCAAGTCTGTCCATTTCCTTCTGAATGGGGCAATGTCAATCTTTCTGATGGAGGCTTAGAATTCCATTGTGTATACAGTAAATGAAAATGAGAGGGTTTTTTCAGTGTACTGCTTGCAGTTCTTTCTTTCATTTTTTCCTTTTCTTCTGTTCCCCCCCCCCCATCTTTTGTAATTGTTTTTCATTTGTGTACCCTTGGTCTTGTATGTGAGTTTATCTGATTTGCGGAGGGGAAGGGGAATCACAGAGACAGTGGGACAAAGGGTGAAGAAATTCAGCAGTGAGACTCACCAGACACTATGTTGGACATGAACGTGATAACTTGAGGGAGGGTTGAGGGAAAAACTGGGAGAAAATGAGGGCAGGGCAACACGGTTCAAAAAGAAATGCACTCATGACCTGATGTATGTAACTGTAACCCCTCTGTACATCACCTTTACAATAACAATGAAAAGATTTTAAAAAGAAGGAAAAAAGACAATGCCACTTGAATCTGACCCTTCTTGTAAGAAGCTTTTTCAAGAAGCATCATTTCCACTTGCAAATCACTGGCCTAGAACTTTCTTTCTTTGTGTGTGTTTTCTTATGTGGTTTAATATTAGAGTAATGTTAGCCTCCTTGAAATGTTTGGAAGATTTTTTTCTTAACTCTTTACTTGATTAACTTACAAAGAATGGATTATAGTTCTTTATATTTTTAGTAGAATTAAGTGAAGCTACCTGGAATTTTCTTTGATGAAAGACTTTTTATCCCTGATTCAATCTTGTTATTACTAGTGTGTTCATGTTTTCAGTTTCTTCATGGAAAAAGAAACAATAATCCTTATCAAAAAATTTTAGTCATTTTAATTCAGATAAAAATAACTCCCACATTAACTGTAGCTCCCAGTGTCCTCTACAAGCCTGCAAAATAATTGCCTTTTGTTTTGCTTTGTTTTTTGAGAGAGAGAAATGAGCGAGGAATCTCTGAGTCGTTTTCCAGGCAATCACCCACACTTTTCTCTAATGGTTAGGAGTTTCAGCATTTCACAAGTGAAAAACAGCACTTAAAAAAATTGAGTACAAAACCTGAATTTTGAAGATTAGAGTTGAAAGCAGCAGAGAACCACTGGTAAAAAGACGGTGAGCCAGAAACCACTCAGTGACCCCAGCCCCTGGCAGACATCCTCGGGGCGTCGCCTTGGAAGCCTTCCACGGAGAGCAATCCAGTCTGCTCCATCAAACCCACGCAGAAGGTCCTTAGCCCTTGAGCAATTTCCTTCCTTCTTCTCACCCCATTGCATCATGGAGAAGAACAAATCCCCCAGCTCAGCCCACAGGAAATGTAACAACAAAAAAAGAAAATATTAAGACAGATACGAGGATATTACATAAACAGACACATGTGTGTATCACACAACCTACCTGATCTGTGTACCAGAAAAGCCAATCAGTTCTTAAGCCTATGGAAAGACATTACTTAAGATATTGAAATTACAAACCTTGTCAATTAAGATGTGAGCTCTCTCCTTGAAACACTCAGAATGTTCCAAAGAGAGGAGTAAGTTACAATGTAACTCTGAATTTGAGGTAGAATTGTAGGCAATAGGAAAACCACAGTAGAATTCCCAGTTCACTCCTAGCATATTTTCATTCACACACACACGCGCACACACACACACACACACACACACACACACACACACACACACACACACACACAATGCAGATGCTTTTCTTCTTTCACTCAACGTTTTTTCTATTTCTTTTATGCCAGCACTAGAACTTGAACTTAGGGCTTAGGCACTGTCCCTTAGCTTTTTCCACTCAATGCTGGCGCTCTACCACTTGAGCCACAGATCGGCTTCTGTTTTTTTGTCTTTAGTTTTTGGTGAGTAGTTGGAAATAAGAGTGTCACAGTCTCTGCTGCCTGGGCTGGCTTTGATCCTCAGATCTCAGGCTCCTGAGTAGGTAGGATTACAGGCCTGAATTACTGACACTTGGTTTTAAACAGTGAATTTGAAATTTACTGTCCTGCACAAAATGTCCCTATGAGTCCACGCAGTGCACAAAATGTCCCCAAGGGCCCACGCTTCCCACACAGCCCTGCCTCCTCTCCCACCAGCGAGAATGCAGTTGTGCATTTTCAAAGATTTTAACCCTTTTCCTCCTGTGAATGAATCCATTTCAAGGGGCCATTAGGCTAATAAACCAATAAAGGCACCATAGTTTATTCTGAATGTTAGCAAGCTATCAACTGCTAAGTTTTTGTTCTTTTGTTTGTGGCACTGACTCATTGTAGAATTTATATGACAGCATTAGAAGAAGGTTTTGAAATGTGACCTGTGATGGAATTATTGTTTTTACCTTATTTTGTAGGATATTTTCCTCTTTCATTTCCTGTTTGTACATCCTAAAATAACCTTATGACCTAGATTAAACATTACCCACTTGGCTTTGCAGTACATTTATTTTAATTAAGAAGACTCCAGAAAACTCAATGTTACTCCCTTGCTTATAGGAGATGACCACAGCCTTTGATGCTGAAGTAAGATTTTGGATTATTTCGTTCTCAATATGAAGCTGTGGTGAGTCCCTAAGTCTGTAGATAATTTCCTTGTTACAAAACAAAAAAACCACTAAAACTGTTAAAACTATCAAGATTGTTTGTATAACACTTAAACTCAGGAATTTTTTTTTCTGGTCCTAGAGCTTGAACTCAGGGCTTGGGCTTTGTCCCTGAACCTCTCTGTGCTCAAGGCCAGCACTCTAACACTTGAGCCACAGTGCCACTTCCAGCTTTTCTGTTTATGTGCTACTTAGGAATCAAATCCAGGGCTTCATGCATGCTAGGCCAGCACTCCACCACTAAGCCACACTTCTAGCCTAAACTCAGGAATTTTTAGAGTCCTATTGAGCTCCCTGGAATTACATAATTTTTGTCTAGTGGTACTAGTGTTTGTGCTTGCTAGACAGGTGCTCTACTACTTGAATCAGGTCCCCAGTCCTTTTTTACTTTAATTATTTTTCCAGTAGGGGTTCAAGGAATTCTATAGGCTGTCCTTGGACTTCAACTTTGATACTCCCAAAGTAGCTAGGATTATGGGCATGAGCTGACTAGGCCTGACCTGTATTTTGTATCTACAAAAATCCACAGCTTTCATCAACTTGTCAAAGTTAGGCTTCTTATTTAAGAAAACTTGTTTACTTCTATGCTTTAGGGCTAGCAATACTGAGAGAACAATCAATTATTTGAGGAAAAATAGATTATCAATGACAAATTCTATTTTGTAATAAAGATAGTGAAAAAGTTTCTCGTGGATGAATTAACCTACGCAAAATAAATAACTATGGAGATACATAAGTTTTCCTTCCTCCCAAAATATGTGCACTAAGCTGGGAAATGGTGGCTCAGGCCTGCAAGTGTAGCTATTCAGAAGGCTGAGATCTGAGGATCATAGTTTGAAGCCAGCCTGGGCAGGAAAAGTCCCTGAGACTCTTATATCCAACTAAGTACCAACACCCCCCTCCCACACCCCATGTAAAAATCAGTGAAATTCTTATCTTCTCCAGGTGCTTACTTCTGACAGCAGAGTTCACATTAGACAACTTAGAAATCAACCCTATGAAGCCCTTAGTTACTTTATCCTTATTCCATATTACCTTCCTTCCTTCCTTCCTTCCTTCCTTCCTTCCTTCCTTCCTTCCTTCCTTCCTTCTTTCCTTCCTTCCTTCCTCTCTTGCTTTCTTTCTGTAGAACTAGAGTTTGAATTCAGGGTCTCTTCCTTGCTAGCCAGGTGTTCTACCCCTTACGTTTATGTTAGCTAAAGGATGAGTGAGATAAACAAATTAAAAGAAATCAAAAAGAAAACTTTTTATCGATGCCTCCCTATATCAAAGGGCTGACAGGTGATTGGTGGAGATGAAGTCTCACCAGCTTGGTTTTTTGTTTGTTTATTTTGCCTTTTTTGTTTGTTTGTTTTGGGCTGGAGCTAGCCTATGATCTCTTAACCTCTGCCTCCCAAGAAGCTTTGAGTACAGTCCTGAGCTAAAGCCTGGTCCATTCTACATTTCATCTAAAACCAGCTATTCACACCCTTCAGCATTCCCCAGGTCTCCACACCTCTCTGCAAATGACATTTCTGTCTTTTTCTTCAAAATCTCGATGGAGCAAACTCCTGCCCATCCTTTAACATCACAGACTTTCCACTCTGTGCATCCATCTGCTGTAGCAGCCAACATATGGAAGGGCAATTATTCACCTCCATGTTCGGATCCAATGTTAATAGTAAATATCTTGATGGGGAAGTGTTGCTGTGGTTCAAGTGGTGGAATGCTCACTAGCCTGGAGCAAAAAAGCTCAGGGACAGCACCCAGGCCCTGAGTTCAAGCCCCTGAACTGGCACAAAAAATCCCCCCAAATGAACAAAAACAAAACAACACAAATATGTTGATGGATATGATTATATCACACATACCTGACTACCAGGACTGGGTCACATTCACCCCACAGCCTCAGTATCAAGCATAGAGGCCTGAGGAGAGGAGGGGCTTCAGGAATGTTGGGTGAATTAATTAATTAAACAAGAAGATTCATGAGTCAGCAAGAGAAACAAAGTAGAGTGGGTAATGGCTCAACCTTTGTATAAAGATCCATGAATTCGCCATGATTGGCATAAAGCTCTTAAAGGGATACTTCATTGCTGGGTATTGGTGGCTCATACCTGTAACCCTAGCTACTCTGGAGGCTCAGATCTGAGGATCACAGTTCAAAGCCAGCCCAGGTAGGAAAGTCTGTGAGACTCTTATTTCTAATCAATCGCCAAAAAAACCAGAAACAAAACTATGGCTCAAGGGGTAGAGAACCAGCCTTGAGCAAAAACACTCTCAGTGACAGTGCCCAGGCCCTGAGTTCAAGCCCCACAACTGGCACACACAAAAAAGGATATGTAAGTGTTCTCACCAGTTGAGAATAGGAAGGCGTAATGCAGCT
The DNA here is from genome assembly GCF_023159225.1 of Perognathus longimembris pacificus. Lineage (NCBI taxonomy): Eukaryota > Metazoa > Chordata > Mammalia > Rodentia > Heteromyidae > Perognathus > Perognathus longimembris. Next base: position 2,084,290 of record NC_063184.1, on the reverse strand, counting down.
CAGGCTTCAAGCCAGGGAGAAACATCACTACCCGGAGAGACTGCTTGCGCCGGCACTCCGGGGAGCTCTCTCACCCTGGCCTGCACTACTACTTTTATTTCTTTCAAAAAACGTGCTAGTGAGGAGACTCAGGACCAGGATGAGTTCAGAGAGATGGGCTTGCTTGGCATCCTCCCCGATAAGCTCGTGTTCTATGCCTGAAGCTTGGAGTCGAAAGTTGGTAAAGCACTGCCCCTAAGTCATCTTTGTGGTCCCATTTGGTCTTATTTGGGCTAATTATTTTCAAGTCAGCAGATGTGATAAAAGCAGAACTTAGACTCACATAGTCCTTACGGTGCACTGAGGACTCAGCCTGGAACAAGGTCTCAACCTCACCTGCACCTTGGCGCTCACTTGGAAATACATGAAGATGGGGGCCGGGGTGTGGCTCGGTTAGGGAGCACGAGCCAGTGGGCAAAAGCGGCAGGTGCCTAGTGTGAGTTCCCGTCTCTGACCTAAAACGAAACAACAAAGAAAGACATGAAGACAAGACGGGAGATTAGAAATGTGGCTCTGGTGGTCAAGGCCAGCCAGTGAGTGCAAGCATCAGATACTGAGTTCAAATCCCTGTCTCAGACAAACAAACAAACAAAAAAGAATAGAAGATGGTTCTGTAGTACAACCAAATATTACAAAATGTTTAGCTGTTCTAAAAGCAATTATATTAAAAATGGAAGTATACAAAATCTTACTAAATGAAATAGAAACGTTTCCTTTCCTATTGTTTCTGTGTGTGGTACCAGTCCTGGCCTTGCCCTCAGGGCCTGGCACTGTCTTTGAGCTTTTTTGCTCAAGGCTGGTGCTTGACCACTGGAGCCGCCCAGCTCTATTTCTGGCTGTTGGGTAGTTAATTGGGGGTAAGTGTCTCATAGCCTTTCCTACCCAGATGGACTTCGAATTGCAGTCCTCAGACCTCAGCCTCCCGAGTAGCCAGGAGTTCAGGTGAGGGACAGGGCCCTTGGCAACTTCCGTACTCTTGTCCTATGATCCTACCCTTCCAAGGCAATGACCAGAAATGTACTTCCAGCAACCTTCTCATTGTGGGTGCATGTCATATAAGTATGTTTGGAAACTATATTAATGTATTTTAATAAGCACATACAACTAGACCTATGCACCTTTATATATATATTATAAGACCATTAACAGAAAGTATAGGACATCCTACTTATAGATGTGTGTATATACATTTATGTTTACCTAAAATTATTCTTGTGTACACACACACACACACACACACACACACACACTATGGTCACTCTGCTATTCCTTGTTATCTGTGAGAGATTGGTTCCGAGACCCCTTGTAGCTCCCACAGTTAGTGGGTGCGAGAGTGAGGAGTGATTGGTGCACACGGCTCGGGAAAGTGTGGACAGAGCCTTGGCTTTGTCAGGGCTGCTCTGGGCAGGGCTGCAGACTTCTCCAGGCCTCAGCCTCCTCTCCCGTGCCATGCGGAAGAAGCCTAGGTACAGATCCAGCGCAGGGAACTGACTCCCTGAAGCTCCAGCAGGAGAACCACTCGTCTTCCTGTGGGAGACAATAGAAGCCTGGTGCCAGCGGCTCACGCCTGTCATCCTGGCCCCTGGAAAGTTGGGGAGACTTAACTCCAATAAACGAACAAAAAAGCTGCAAGTGGAGTTGTGGCTCAAGTGGTAGCGTGATAGTCTTGAGTATAAGATCTCAGGGAGAGTGCTCAGGCCCTGAATTCAAGCCCTAGGGCTGCCACATAAAAAGATGGGGCAGGGGGAGCAGTGGTGTGGTCTTGACCCCATTTAAGGAAGGTTTTCATACGAAGTTATTCAAAAATGGGAGGGGCCACTACACAAGGTGGTGAATTCTGTGGCACTGGGAATATTGGAGCCTCCTAGACAGGAGAATCCGCAAGTGGCCGCCCTGTTTCTTGTCATTGGAAGGTGACTGAGGCAGTCCTGTCCCCTACAGCTGACCGGGGAGGCAGTGGCGCTCCAGCACCGGACAGCAGCGGCAGAGGAGACTCTTAAACTTAATTTGTCTATGTAACTGCAAATTAGAACTAAACTAAGAGCAGATCTAAAATTCTACAGTATTTTTCTAGCTCTCACCATCAGTCTAATCTCACTGTCATTCGTCCTGGATTCCGTAAATACATTGCTCTAAATGGGATATGCTCTTGATTTTTTGAGAAAATGACCCTCTGAGAGAGAAGCACTCCTAGAGAGTTGTGACTCAGGTGGTAGAGTGCTAGCCCTGAGCAGAAAAGCTCAGAAACAGTGCCCAGGCTCTGAGGACTGGCAGAAGAAGAAAAAGAAGGAGGAGGAGGAGGAACAACAACAAGAAGAGAAGAAGAAAAGAACGAGGAGAAGGAGGAGGAGGGGGAGGAAGAAAGAGAAGGAGGAGGAAGAGGAGGAGGAGGAGGAGGAGAAAGAAGAGGAGGAGGAGAAGATCAACCTCAGGTAAACTGAGAAGCGTGCATGCCCCAGGTGCCTGGCACTCAGGGCTGAAGCCTGGGTGCTGAGCAGGCCCCCCCCCCCTTCCTGCCCTTCTGGCGGGGCTGGAGGCAGCAGGGTGGGCCTGGGCGCTTAGTGTGCAGCTGCAGGGGCCGCGCTCTGATCTCTGGTTCCTCTCCTCTCTCCCTGTCTGTGTTGGGAGCTGTGGGGACTCAGCAGGCGTGGTAAAGCACCCAGCTTCAGCAGGAAGAGGAAGTGTGTGAGTTCCTACTTTAGGTCAGGAAGAGGCCTCTGGATTATATAAGCAAGTCTTGAACTCCAGAAAACGGATGCTTAAAGCTCAGAAAATAAAATAAAAGGGGCTGGGGATATGGCCTAGTGGCAAGAGTGCTTGCCTCGTATACATGAAGCCCTGGCTTCAATTCCCCAGCACCAGATATACAGAAAATGGCCAGAAGGGGCGCTGTGGCTCAAGTGGCAGAGTGCTAGCCTTGAGCAAAAAGACGCCAGGGACAGTGCTCAGGCCCTGAGTCCAAGGCCCAGGACTGGCAAAAAAGAAAAGAAAAGAAAAAAGGTGACTGGCCGCGGCCAAGCTTGGTGTTTCCATAGTGGAATATCTAATTCGTATAAATGAATAGGCAGCAACTAAGGAAGAATGGTGACTCTAAAATGGCACCTTTTCCTTCCAAACAGAAACAGGTGCTTGAGGAGCGCATGTGGGGATCCCCAAAGAAGGCGAGAGTCGGGGTGTCGCTCACGGCCGCCCTCCATGCCACATGAGGCTTCCAGGGGTTTCTGGACATCAGAGGCCACGAGTGGAGCCCCGAGCGCAGGCCGGGCTGGCTGCATGGCTGGCCTGGCCGCCGCAGAGCTGTCCTGTCCGGGTCGGGTCCAGAGCACAGCAGCCAACGCTCCCTGAGTGCTGCAGAGTCCTGTGTGTGCAAGAGGCCCAGCAGAGCACAGCGCCCCAACCCCCCCTAACTCCCCAGAACTGTGTCTTCACAAGAGGCCCAGCAAAGCCCTCCAGGAGAAAGCCGTGGTCAGCCTCCTCCCAAACTCTCTGGGCTGACAGCTCCAGGGGTGGAAGCTGGACAAACCCGTTCTATTTCCAGCCGCTCTTCTTGCGAACCATGCTTTACCCACATGAAAGCAGCCAGTGCGCCGTACACAGCCAAGGCTTCGGGACTTTCTGAGCTTGCTCTGACTCACGTCTTGTCTGCCTCTGTATCCTCATTTAAAAAATAAAGTAAACCAGAGACGTGAGGACCCTGCCTTCCAGCACCAATGACTCTCTTCTCTCCACATCCTCATCTTTTCTTTTCTTTTTTTCCACCACCACTTAATATTCTCTCTTTTTCCTTGAAATGGGTGAGGAATTTAGAGACTGAACACATTCAGACTTCCGGAGTCCAAGAATTTAATATAAAGTGCAGTCAGTCAAGTGTTGTGATCTGCTTGGATTTCTTTCTCCTTCTGATTAGGAGATTGTCATGAAATCATCCCAAAACTGCAGTGAGTCTCATGCTGGAGCCTCCTGGATCTAGCATGACTTCAGAAGTCCAGCCTGCGATCACCACCTCCCCCTCCGCTTATTAAAGGACACCTTTGCTTCATTTCTAGCCCCAACCCCACATGTCTTTTCAGCAAGGCTGTTCTCCTGATCATGATCCTGCCCCTAAATTCTCCTCATGTCCACCTTGCTGGCTCCCTGCCTCATTTCCACCCTCTCCCATGATCACCGCCCCACCTCCGCAAGATCCGACTGAAAGCTGCTCTTCTGAGGAAAGCTCCCTGCGGACACCAGTCCCTATCATGTGTCTGGATGGTGTCAGGCGTTTTCTGGCTTGGCTCGCCCTTTGCAGTGCTGCTCGGAGGAACAGCAGTGAGCGGGGATGCACAGAGCAGCTGCAGACACCACGGTTCTCCCAGTGGGGATGCACGGAGCAGATGCAGACACTGCCATTCTCCCAGTGAGGATGCAAGGACCCAGACTGGCTGAGTGATCTGTCCCAGGTCACTCCAGACCGGGGGCCATAACTCCTACCACATGCGCGCTGTGTGTGTGTGTGTGTGTGTGTGTGTGTGTGTGTGTGTGTGTGTGTGTGTGTGCCAGTCCTGGGCTTGAAATAGGCACTGCCCCTAAGCTGCTAGTGCTCTACCACTTGAACCACAGCTCCACTTCGATTTTGTTGGTGCTTAATTGGAGATAAGATTCTCAGGGACTTTCCTGGCCAGGCTGGCTCTGAACCTCCATCCTCAGGTCTCAGGCTTCTTCGTAGTTAGGATGACAGGCATGAGCCACCGGTGCCTGGTGTCAAACACGTCATTGTCATCACATGCCTGTTAGTCTCATAGCTGCTTTATACTAAACACAGAGAAAAGCCAATATTACATAATATGAAAAGAAAAAAAGACAGAATTAGAGCACTGCTTATGTTTATGTTATTAAAAATCATGACTGTTAACATTTGTCATCACCCACTGTGAGGAGGTAATTCAGTTAATTGTATAATTAATAATATAATATGATCAATTCAGACCTCATATAACGGGGAAGTGGAGGAATGACACAAATGGTAAAGTACCAGAAATAGTCAAATGAGAATATAAGGAGTTCAGGACCCATTACCGGCACACACACACACACACACACACACACACACACACACACACACACACACACTCACACACACGAAATCCCAGACTTTCTATAGTTGGCACACATGGTTTCCCTCAGCCTGGCTTCCTGTAGCCGTGTACTGAGTTTGCTCTAACGTGAATGGGTGTAACTACTAGGCCTGGCCCCCAAAGGCCTCTTTTGCAAACCTTCTTGCCCTCTCTTCCGCTGTGCTGGCTAGATGTTGGGCTCCAGGCTACCTGGAAGTCCAAGCTGAAGAGGGTGGAGGCGTAAGAATGAGTTTTGTCCCAATCACAGTTGGCAGAGAGCTGCCTGGTGATTCTGAGGCCCCCTCTGAACTGAGGCGTGAGGAAGGAAATCACTGCCACTGTACAGGGCCACTGCGATTCTGGCCAGCATTTTCTCAATCGGACAGGTGTTTGCTACTTACTTCTTAACCTTCTGGAATAGATGTAGCTCCACTTACAAATAGAAAATGATCACACTAAGTTCATGAGGTCCAGCTAAGATCTGAACCTAGCTCTGATTCTAACTCTACAGGTCTTACATTTCCTTCCTCCCTCACTTTCTTCCTTCTTTCCATCTCTCTGTTTCCCTCCCTCCCTTCTTCCTTTCTTCTTTTCTCCCTCCCTCTTGTTCTTCTTTCTCCCTGCCTATCTGACTCTACATGCCTTCCTTCCCTGCTGCCTCCTGCATGTGCCAGCCCTCCCCTCCCTCCCTTCCTCACTTCCTTCCTTCTTCCTCCCTCCATCCATTTCTTCTTTCCTGTGACCTGACTCTATACACCTTCCTCCCTTCTTCCTTGCAATCTCCCTTCCTTCCTTCTTTCATTCCTTCCTTGCTTGCTTCCTTCCTCTCCTTCCCTCGCTCCATTTCTTTCTTCTTTTCCTCTACCTATCTGACTCTATATGATTTCTTCCCTCTTTCCTTGCATCCTTCCTTCCTTCCCTTCCCTGCCTCCATCTCTTTTTTCTTTCCCTCTACCTATTTGACTCTATGTGACTTCCTCATTTCCTCCCCCACCCCCCCTTTAATTTGAAGATTAACTTCAAGGACTTCCACAGAGATGAACCATTTGCTGCACCTCTGCACCCCACCAACAGATGGCAGTAGCGCCACCCAAGGCTATCACTGAATTGATGAACAGATGGATTAAGTAAAACTGGAAATGAAGACAACCTGTGTGTGCAGAGAAAGGTTCCCAAGTTCTCTGATGCCTTTTCTCTGCTGAGATTCATTTGATGTTATTGGGAATTGTTGCCACTTGTTGATGCTTCTATGGTCTTCTCTGAAAATGAGGGAATTAGTCCTGCATCATTTATAACCAGCATGTTCCTATGGAACCTGACATTCCACTGTTTTCATCTAACACATGTTAAGAACAGCACAACAGCCAAGCTATGGAAGCAGCCCAGATGTCCTACAATAGATGAGTGGATCGAAAAAGTGTACATTTACATGATGACAATTTACTCAGCTATAAGAAAGAATAGCATGATGTCATTTTCAGGGCAACGGATGGACCTACAACAAACTAGGTTAAATGAGGCAAGCTGAGCTCACAGTGACAACGGCGCATGGTTTCTCTGCTATATGGAAGCGAGATCTAAAATACACTAGGATGTAATCAATTATACAAGGCTCTGGGTATTTACACACCAAAGTGAGACCAAAGGACGATACCCCTAGGTGCAACACCGCTGAATATTTAAAATACTCTTTGTCAAAATCAATTCCAGGGAGTGGAAACATTTTTGTTGTTAGTTTTGCTTTTTTATTTTTATTTGGAGGGGTACAGAAAGGGAGAGAGGAAGATGCAGTCTTGCTGTTTAGTAGGTACTGTGTGGAAAATGAGCTATGCAACTTATGGGTGGCGACAAGAGGGAGAAACTGGAGCGAAGCGAAGGAGAGGATGACCTTGTCCAAAAAGAACTGGACTCATCAAGCTGACTTATGAAAATGATAACCCTGCGTACAGCACCTTGATCACAATGATGAAATCATACTAAAAAAATGAAGACTAGGTAAGTGTGCAGTTCACAAGTGGTTCCTGTGTCCCCAGGGGAGACACTATGAAGTACAGGGCACTGACAGCTGTATTCTGAAATTAGTTTCAACCACAGGTAAGCCAAGCTACACTCATGGCAAACTTACACTGCCTTTACTTTTATCTTTGCTTCTGTACATTTAGAACATTTTCCCCAAAGAATGACACTTCATGGTATAGTTAAAATGATGAGAAAAAGAAATGGTTGAAACAAAGGCTCCAAGGCAAGCAAGCAACACGAAGGACTCCGCTAGGGTGTGGATGTGAACCCCACAGAAGAGCCACACTCCCCGGGCTCAGCTTCAAAGGCAGCAGGGAGTGGTTAGATCTTGAGAGCTCTGACAAACCCCTAGCTGGACTCCTAGTGCAATGACTTGCGGGGGGATGGAGCCCAGGTGAACGAAGGTGGTCACCAAAGACCAGCCTTTCAATGACAGTGTTTTGTCCCTGGACCTTCTAGTGACTTTCTGCTCCCTGCCATTTGTTCCTGATATTGCCAAAATAAAAATGGTTGGGGGACTTGGCAAGCAAAAGAGCCACATCAACCAATGAAAAGCTGGGTGCAATGGCGTGTGCCTGTGGCTTACCCATGCGGGAAACACAGACTGGAGGGCCCTGGCCCCGGCTGGCCAGGGCATGCATGGGAGGGAGACCCTATTCAAAAACACCTTAAGGGGCTGGGAGTATGGCCTAGTGGCAAGAGTGCTTGCCTCGTATACATGAGGCCCTGGGTTCGATTCCTCAGCACCACATATACAGAAAATGGCCAGAAGTGGCGCTGTGGCTCAAGTGGCAGAGTGCTAGCCTTGAGCAAAAAAGAAGCCAGGGACAGTGCTCAGGCCCTGAGTTCACGGCCTAGGACTGGCCAAAAAAAACAAAACAAAAAAACACCTTAAGCAAAACAAGTAAGGGAGGAGGTGATGGAAACGTAGTACAGATGCAGAAGGAAGAGGAGGAGGAGGAGGAGGAAGAGGAGGAGGAGGAGGAGGAGGAGGAGGAGGAGGAGGAGGAGGAGGAGGAGGAGGAGGAGGAGGAAAGAAGATCAATACAAGGGTTGATGAAATGGGGATCACTATGGACCTGAGTTCTGGTTCCAAGTTCTGCGCTGTCATTGATTTACAGCGTGGCCCTGGGAAAGCTTCCTAGCCTTCTAGAGACTCAGTTTCTATGTCTATGAAATATCTACACCACAAGACTTTGTTAAACTCAGTAGAAGCCAGAGAGCCCCGATGAGGGTGGTAGGATGACGTATACAAGGTTCCATTAGAAAGGTTTCCATTGACAATAAATTTGTAATAAGAAATTATATGCTAATTATTTTCTCCCATTTACAAAAGTATTCCAAGTTATTTTCTGTAATTATCATATGTTCATTAGAACATAGCCAAATTCCTCTCTCTCTCTCTCTCTCTCTCTCTCTCTCTCTCGTGTGTGTGTGTGTGTGTGTGTGTGTGTGTGTGTGTGTGTGTGTGTGTGTGTGTGTGTATGCCCACCCTGGGGCTTGAACTCAGTGCCTGGGCACTGTCCCTCAGGATTTTTTGCTCAAGGCTATCACTCTACCACTTGACCTACAGTCTCACTTTGGTGATCTGTCTGAGTAGCTAGGATTACAGGGTTGAGCCATCTTTGCCTGGCTCCTGAGCTCTATTTTTGCTCAAGGCTAGCACTCTACCACTTGGGCCATGGCAGATATTCCTGGCTAGCATTTATTTTCGTAATTTTCTCTGTGTCTAACCACTGTGCCCTAGGGCCTCTCCTTTCTCCTCTCCAAAGCACCATTTAGGAACTGTGGAGATTTGTAAATTTATGAGACAGTCACTGACTTGCAAAACCTTGCAATTTAGTAGGTGCAAACATGCTTACCAAACAAACTTCATTAAAGTAAGGTAATACTCATGGTAAAAAATAGTAAGGAATGGATTGGAGGGAGGAAAACTAGTGAAGAGATTGTTCTAATTGATATAAGCAGCATAGATACAGGAGTTGAATAGTTGAGATGGTAAAGATAGAAAAAGAGGGGTTGGGAATATGGCCTAGTGGCAAGAATGCTTGTCTCGTATACATGAAACCCTGGGTTCGATTCCCCAGCACCACATATATAGAAAACAGCTAGAGGTGGCGCTGTGGCTCAAGTGGTAGAGTGCTAGCCTTGAGCAAAAGGAAGCCAGGGACAGTGCTCAGGCCCTGAGTTCAAGGCCCAGGAATGGCCAAAAAAAAAAAAAGATGTAAAAAAGTTATTATTCAGTGATGGTTTAGATTTAGGAAGAAAGAAAAGGGAAGTAGAGTTAACAAAGATGAACTTCGGATTTGTCTGTCTTGCTTGCTTACTTGCTATTCTTCTTCCTTCTTTTTTTCTTCCCTCCCTCCCTCCCTCCCTCTCTTCCTTCTTTTTTCTGTTTTGTTTCTGGTTCGTGGACTTTATTTTTTTATTTTTTATTTTTTTATCTTTTAAAAATATTTTTTAATTTATTTTTTCCTTGATGAGAAGAATGTTTGCTAGAGCACATTAGTATAATGGGTGATTTCTTCTGGTCTCTGGTCCTTAGATTCCTTTTTTATTTTTGTGGTGCCAGTCCTAGAGCTTGAACTTAGGACCTGAGCACTGTTTCTGAGCTTTTTTTGCTTAAGATTAGCATTCTACCACTTGAGCCACAGCTCCACTTTCAGCCTTTTGATAGTTTATTGGAGATAACAGTCTCCTGGACTTTTCTTTGAAGCCTGCCTGGGCTGGCTTCAAACCACGATCTTCAGATCTCAGCTGGAGTAGCTTGGATTACAGGCATGAACCACCAGTGCCTTTATCTTTTTCTTGCAGTATCTTTTAAATGTTAGAAGAGTAGTTTAGTCACATTTTTCCAAATGTATACTGGGCTTGAACCCAGGGCCTTACGCTCATTTGGCTTTTTTGATATAACTGGAGCTGTACCACTTGAACCAAACCTCCATTTCCAGCTTTTTACTGGTTATTTAGAAATAAAAGTGTTACAGGTTTGTCTGCCCAGGCTAGCTTCAAGCCATGATCCTCACATCTTGGCCTTCAAAGTAGCTAGGATCGTAGGTGAGAGCCACTGGTGTCCAGCTCAAATTTAGTCATCCTTAAAGGTTCATTTTTCTGTGCAAAAAAAAATCCAGCATAAAAAGATCACAATACTATAGCAGGCAGTGATTCATATGAGCAAAAAGATTTTAAAGTTTTTTTATTTGTAAAAACTAAAAGACAAAAAGCCTATTCAGAATTGGGTTCCTTCTTCTTCCTTCTTAACCCTTTGGAGATCAGTCCAGTCTCAGTTATTTCTCTGTTCTGCTTAGTTTGCTGAGTCAGCCACTCTTTCTCAAGCTGCTTCAGTATGTCGGGAGTGATGAGTCCTTGCTGTACTAGTCTGGAAGCCAGGGAAAGCTTGCTGACATTGGGGCTGGGAGGCTCAGCATCTTTGCCTTCTGTGGTTTTGGCACTACGTAATCTTCTTGATTGGCTTCTCAAGGTTCCCGACAAGCCCTCCAAATTCAATAGCTTCCGGGACTCAGAGATTTAATCAGTTTGGTGATGTTATGCACACCATCTTGGATAATCTCATCTAGTTCTTTCTGGAGGTTGCGAATAATGCTGGCATCTGGAAACATATCCATAAATCGGTAGCTTAGCCACAGGTAAAGATCCAAGACATCATGGACAGCTTCAAGATCCATAAGGTCCTTAGTATTTTTAGGTGGAAGTAAAGGCCATTTGATGTATCGACGTAACCACGCAAAGGTCAGTGGTTGATTTCTGCTAAACTGCCTGGCAAACTGTAACAATGAAGAACAGACAAAAGGCTGCTTCTTGTTGATAGGAGCTGTGCAGAACACATACCTCACTCGCAGACTTAATGGAATATGCTGGATCAACTCTGCAGAAAATTTAAAATCATCCATACTGCAGACAAAGTAGTGTCCATCAACTTGTGAAAAGTCTACAAAAATATCAATGAGATTAGAAAGTGTTGTAGCAGGGAGATGGTAGGCAAACATTTCAATCTGCTCAGCAGTTGGATGAAGACCGGCTGCCTTTATTGGATCCACAGGCCTATTCAAAATTTCCTTTAATAAAATGAGGTCTTCTTGATTCATTGTTGTCACTTCTCCTTTTTTAAACTGCGAGCTGAACCTCCCAGCTCTGCCAGCAATCTGCAGAGCTTGTGAGGTAGTGATTGGTTCTATTTCTTTCTCTCCCTTTTCATTGATACTGGGCTTTATAAGGGAGTAAAATATGATTCTTCTTATGCTCAGATTAAGCCCCATGCCAATTGCATCTGTGGCAACCAGGATTTTGCATGGATCATTAGGATCATTAAATTTTTTTGCTTGAGCAAGTTTGGTCCCAGGTGGGAGACTGCCATATATAACAGCTGATTCCAACCCTCGAATTTCAATCTGTCGACTCACAGAATAAATATCATTTTTGCTAAAACAGACAATGCAGTCTCCAGGCCGAAGGTTATCTAAAGATTCCAGTGCATGGTCCAGAACAGAGATGGGAGTTAGCCTCTCAATCTTTGAACCTCCACCCCCTCCCCGGTTGTATACAGCAGCTCAGTGACCAGGTCGATAGCAGCAGATTCCCCACACAAATGAACCTCTTCAGCACAGAGTCCTAGGAGCGCTCTGGTCCAGGCCCATCCTCTGGCTGGATCTCTAATCATCTGAATTTCATCTATTACAGCCACTTCATAAGGTGTAGTAACGCTGCACATCTCAACAGTACAGGAAACATGGGCAGCTTGTCTGCCATCAGCCTCCACTGCCACACGCTCTTCGCCTGTCACCAAGTCACATGATATGCCAGCAGTATTACTCTTTTCGAAGATCTCATGGGCCAGTAATTTTAAAGGGCCGCAATATACTCCAGACTTGGCTGACGAGTATTTCTGGATCGCATGGTAAGTCTTTCCACTGCTTGTGGGACCCGAATGAAATACTATCTTCCGACGTATGGCTCTGGCTTCTGGGTACCAGTTAGGTTGTAATCTTAAGTCACTGATTTTACGTAGATCATCCTTACACTCCAACACAGGAAATATTTGTTTGGCATGTCTCAAGAAAAATGGAAATAAGTCATCCACGTGGGCTGCACTGAAGCAAATGTCATTCAAAACAATGTGAATGTCCACATCCAGGGAATGAGACTGCATAATGTAATTTCTGAAGCTGATGAAAGCTTGGTGAAAAAGACGAGCATCCAGTCCATAATCAACACCCAGTTTTTGAATTTCTTTCCTTTTATAAAACTTGTCTAAGATCTTCTTTACTTCATAGGCCCACTGTACCCGACACCACCTCGACCGCGGTGGCTCCGGCACTCACTCTTGTCCAGAGGCCTGGTCAGCTCGGCCCCGACGTCGCCATCCGCACTGGGGCCTTGTGGTTTCACAGTCAGGGGCACAAACAAGGACGTGTTTGGGGCTTTGGAACCACCCGACGCCGAGGAGGCGGCGAGGGCAGGAACCCGCCCCAGAGGCCAACGAAAGGGTCCAACGTGGACGCCCAGGGCAGAGCACGCGGCCGCCCGCTGGCCCGCCCGTTGCCCCACCGGGAGCCGGGACCACAGCAGGGCACACCGGGGGAAAGACATGGAGGCCACCTGGTTCGTGGACTTTAACTTGGGGCCTGGGTGATGTGTGTGCCTGAGCTTTATTTGCTCAGTGCCAATCACACCTCCATGTCCAGCTTTCCTTGGGATAGTTGATTGCAGAGTCTCACAGACTTTCCTGCCCAGGTTGGCTTTGAACTGCGATCCTCAGACCTCAGCCTCCTGAGTGTAGGCCACTGGTGCCAGCCTCTGGGTGCTGAGTGTCTGCATTGACTAGAGGGAGTCTGGGGAATCAAAGCCATCGAGGGGGCTCTGTAAGGCTCCTGGTGATGGGAAGGGCCTGGGAAGGATGCACTCCCTGAGGTGGGAGATGGGATAAGAGGATTCGTGAACTCCTGGGATTAAGTGATCTTCCTCCTTCAGCTTCCTGCACAGGGAATTCCAAACCTGGCTTAATACAAAAATCTTTACCTTTCCCAATAGGACTTCATGTCATTCACACTGCATGAAAATGCTCTAGAAATTCTTCTCGGGTTACTGGACATGGATATGCTCATTTGCTCTCTGTAGCTTTCTCCTGGGTTGAAAAAAAATTCTCAGATAACCATCCACTGATTAAACACCATTCTCCAACTCCAGCAATAGTTGTGATGGATCATTTTGTGTATTTATTTATTTATTTTTGGCCAGTCCTGGGCCTTGAACTCAGGACCTAAGCACTGTCCCTGGCTTCTTTTTGCTCAAGGCTAGCACTCTACCTCTTGAGCCACAGCACCACTTCTGGCCTTTTCTGTTTATTTGGTGCTGAGGAATCGAACACAGGGCTTTGTGCATGCCAGGCAAGCACTCTACTACTAAGCCACATTCCCAGCCTGTTTTGTGCATTTAGAAGTGCATAAACACTGTACAATGATTCATATCCACTAGGACAAAAATACCTTTTATTCTTTTTGAATAATTACTTATTTATTGTCAGTGATGTACAGAGGGGTTACAGTTTCATACATAAGACAGTGGATACATTTCTTGTACTGTTTGTTACCTCCTCCCTCATTTCCCCCTCTCCCTCCCCCTTTCCCTCTCCCCCCATGAGTTGTTCAGTTGGTTTACACCGAATGGTTTTGCAAGTATTGCTTTTGGAGGTGTTTGTCTTTTTATCCTCTGTCGCTCAATTTTGATATTCCCTTTTACTTCCCTAGTTCTATATCCGTATATACAGTATTTAGTGTACTCAGATGAGATACAGTGATAGTGCGGGTACAACCACAGGAAGGGGATACAAGAGG